>NC_041218.1:76784061-76784506 GCF_002837175.3 Physeter macrocephalus
AGGACACTACATAATGATCAAGGGATCAATCCAAGAAGAAGATATAACAATTGTAAATATTTATGCACCCAACATAGGAGCACCTCAATACATAAGGCAAATGCTAACAGAAATAAAAGGGGAAATCGACAGTAACACAATCATAGTGGGGGACTTTAACACTACACTTTCACCAATGGACAGATCATCCTAAACAAAAATAAATAAGGAAACTCAAGCTTTAAATGATACATTAAACAAGATGGACTTAATTGATATTTATAGGACATTCCATCTGAAACAACAGAATACACTTTCTTCTCATGTGCACATGGAACATTCTTCAGGATAGATCATATCTTAGGTCACAAATCAAGTCTTGGTAAATTTACGAAAACTGAAATCGTATCAAGTAACTTTTCCGACCACAACGCTATAAGACTAGATATCAATTACAGGAAAAAAT
>NC_041218.1:76784517-76785172 GCF_002837175.3 Physeter macrocephalus
CAATAAAACTAAAAGCTGGTTCTTTGAGAAGCTAAATACAATTGATAAACCATTAGCCAGACTCATCAAGAAAAAGAGGGAGAAGACTCAAGTCAATAGAATTAGAAATGAAAAGAAGTAACAACTGACACTGCAGAAATACAAAGGATCATGAGAGATTACTACAAGCAACTATGTGCCAATAAAATGGACAACCTGGAAGAAATGGAGAAATTCTTAGAAAAGCACAACCTTCCGAGACCAAACCAGGAAGAAAGAAAATATAAACAGACCAATCACAAGCACTGAAATTGAAACTGATTAAAAATCTTCCAACAAAAGCCCAAGACCAGGTGGCTTCACAGGTGATTTCTATCAAACATTTAGAGAAGAGCTAACACCGATCCTCAAACTCTTCCAAAATATAGCAGGAGGAACACTCCCAAACTCATTCTACAAGGCCAGCATCACCCTGATACCAAAACCAGACAATGATGTCACAAAAAAAGAAAACTACCAGCCAATATCACTAATGAACATAGACACAAAAATCCTCAACAAAATACTAGCAAACAGAATGCAACAGCGCATTAAAAGGATCATACACCATGATCAAGTGGGGTTTATCCCAGGAATGCAAGGATTCTTCAATATATGCAAATCAATCAATGTGATA
>NC_041218.1:76785977-76814803 GCF_002837175.3 Physeter macrocephalus
AAAAACAGAAATATAGATCAGTGGAACAGGACAGAAAACCCAGAGATAAACCCATGCACATATGGTCACCTTATTTTTGATAAAGGAGGCAAGAATATAAAATGGAGAAAGACAGCCTCTTCAATAAGTGGTTCTGGGAAAACTGGAAAGTTACATGTACAAGAATGAAATTAGAACACTCCATAACACCATACACAAAAATAAACTCAAAATGGATTAGAGACCTAAACATAAACTCAAAATGGGTTAGAGACCTAAATGTAAGGCCAGAAACTATAAAACAGAGGAAAACATGGGCAGAACATTCTATGACATAAATCACAGCAAGATCCTTTTTGACCCACCTCCTAGAGAAATGGAAATAAAAACAAAAATAAACAAATGGGACCTAATGAAACTTCAAAGCTTTTGCACAGCAAAGGAAACCATAAACAAGATGAAAAGCCAACCCTCAGAATGAGAGAAAATATTTGCAAATGAAGCAACTGACAAAGAATTAATCTCCAAAATTTACAAGCACCTCATGCAGCTCAATATCAAACAAACAACCCAATCCAAAAATGGGCAGAAGACCTCAATAGACATTTCTCCAAAGAAGATATACAGATTGCCAACAAACACATAAAAGGATGCTCAACATCACTAATCATTAGAGAAACGCAAATCAAAACTACAATGAGGTATCACCTCACACCAGTCAGAAGGGCCATCATCAGAAAATCTACAAACAATAAATGCTGGAGAGGGTGTGGAGAAAATGGAACCCTTGTGCACTGCTGCTGGGAATGTAAATTGATACAGCCACCATGCAGAACAGTAGAGCGGTTCCTTAAAAAACTAAAAATAGAACTATCATACGACCCAGCAATCCCACTACTGGGCATATACCCTGAGAAAACCATAATTCAAAAAGAGTCATGTACCATGATGTTCATTGCAGCTCTATTTACAATAGCCAGGACATGGAAGGAGCCTAAGTGTCCATCTACAGATGAATGGATAAAGAAGATGTGGCACATATATACAATGGAATATTACTCAGCCATAAAAAGAAATGAAATTGAGTTATTTGCAGTGAGGTGGATGGACCTAGAGTCTGTCATATAGAGTGAAGTAAGTCAGAAAGAGAAAAACAAGTACCGTATGCTAACACATATATATGGAATCTAAAAAAAAAAAAAGGTTATGAAGAACCTAGGGGCAGGACAGGAATAAAGACGTAGATGTAGAGAATGGACTTGAGGACACGAGGAGGGGGAGGGTTAAGCTATGATGAAGTGAGAGAGTGGCATGGACTTCTATACATTACCAAATGTAAAATAGATAGCTAATGGGAAGCAGCCGCATAGCACAGGGAGGTCAGCTCAGTGCTTTGTGACCACCTAGAGGGGTGGGATAGGGAGGGTGGGAGGGAGTTGCAAGAGAGAGGAGATATGGGGATATATGTATAGCTGATTCACTTTGTTATAAAGCAGAAACCAACACACGACTGTGAAGCAATTATACTCCAATAAAGAGGTTAAAAAAAAAAAAAAAAAAAGAAACCAAGGCCTGGATGTCCCCCTCCATAGGTTCTGATTTCAGTGGTCTAAGGCTCAGAAACCAGGTATTCTTCAACTTTCCCAGATGATTTTAATATTCAGATAGGGTTGTGAAAGTCTTACTTAGAAAGGAAGACAACTACAAGCAGCAGGCATAAAGGAAAACATCAGATCCATAAAAATGCCAAGTGATCACCTCACACCAGTCAGAATGGCTATCATCAAAAAATCTACAAACAATAAATGCTGGAGACGGTGTGGAGAAAAGGGAACCCTCTTGCACTGTTGGTGGGAATGTAAATTGATACAGACACCATGGAGAACAGTATGGAGGTGCCTTAAAAAACTACAAATAGAACTACCATACGACCCAGCAATCCCACTACTGGGCATATACCCTGAGAAAACCGTAATTCAAAAAGAGTCATGTACCACAATGTTCTTTGCAGCTCTATTTACAATAGCCAGGACATGGAAGCAACCTAAGTGTCCCTCAACAGATGAATGGATAAAGAATATGTGGCACATATATACAATGGAATATTACTCATCCGTTAAAAGAAATGAAATTGAGTTATTTGTAGTGAGGTGCATGGACCTAGAGTCTGTCATACAGAGTGAAGTAAGTCAGAAAGAGAAAAACAAATACTATGCTAACACATATATATGGCATCTAAAAAAAAAAAAAAAGGTTATGGAGAACCTAGGGGCAGGACAGGAATAAAGACGTAGATGTAGAGAATGGACTTGAGGACACGAGGAGGGGGAGGGTTAAGCTATGATGAAGTGAGAGAGTGGCATGGACTTCTATACATTACCAAATGTAAAATAGATAGCTAATGGGAAGCAGCCGCATAGCACAGGGAGGTCAGCTCAGTGCTTTGTGACCACCTAGAGGGGTGGGATAGGGAGGGTGGGAGGGAGTTGCAAGAGAGAGGAGATATGGGGATATATGTATAGCTGATTCACTTTGTTATAAAGCAGAAACCAACACACGACTGTGAAGCAATTATACTCCAATAAAGAGGTTAAAAAAAAAAAAAAAAAAGAAACCAAGGCCTGGATGTCCCCCTCCATAGGTTCTGATTTCAGTGGTCTAAGGCTCAGAAACCAGGTATTCTTCAACTTTCCCAGATGATTTTAATATTCAGATAGGGTTGTGAAAGTCTTACTTAGAAAGGAAGACAACTACAAGCAGCAGGCATAAAGGAAAACATCAGATCCATAAAAATGCCAAGTGTATGGCTTGAACCATCCAAATATTTAGTTACTGGCAGTCATTATAACTTATTAGTAATATTATAATAATTCTCTTATAAGGCAATACGTGCTTTGTTCGCCAACATAACCATCTAGGACGAGGGGGGTTGGCCCACTGAAATACAAAAGGTATGTCCATGAAAAACACAAAGCTACAAATCACCCCTAGGAAGATAGGGAGTGCTGGATTAAATAAAGTCAATTTCACAAAACCGAGGAACTTTCGTGAAGACTCTTGAATATGAATTGTGTCAGCAATGGCTAGCACAGGGCAAAGGGGTTAACAAGATGGAAGTGTGGACAAAAACAGATTGAAAAATGTTTAGTAGAAACATGTGGGCCACCTTCAAAAGATAATCCAGCTATTTCCATGAATCCAGCTCTTGGCTATAAATTACAGAACGAAGGAGAGAGTGGTAAGTACAGTTCAAAAGAAGAGAATTCCCACCCAAAATAAAAAGGAGAAACCCACCCTCCTTTACTTGCCATCTTCATGGAAAGTTTTATGCTTTTTTTTGCCCCCTTTCCTTCTCTCCTTGTCTCCTGACACCCTCTAATTAGTATCTCTGCCTCTGGCACCCGTGCTTGCTGTAGGTGGCTGGTGTGACATCGGATGCCTGCCCCTGCAGTGAGATTAGGCACCCTGCGGTGCATAAACAAAAAAACCAGAAAGCCTGACCCAACTATTTTCCTATGAATAGAACGTGCTTTCTTTACCAAGATAAAAGATATTTGTGTGTGTCTATTTGTATAGAGATGTGCTATACATATAAGCATAAATATAGGGGATTTTGTGCATGTTTATTGCATGTGAGCTTTTTAGTCTACTTAAAAGGTTCAGGGTCAGAAATATTTTGGTGTCCTCAAATAGGATTGGAAACTCCTGAAAGACTAAACATTTGTCCTTCATGTTTGAAAGACTAAAAGAAGAGCATGAAAGTTTCTAAGCAAGCCAGAGTTGAGTGAAACTTTCTTGATCTTGAGATTAAAGAAGGTCCCAAGAAATAGTTAACCCTCTCCTTCCTCAAACTTCTTTAATGACATCTTAAGGTGGAACGTCTTCCTGTGCCTTGGAGACAGAAATCTGTGTCCCTGCACTTTTAGTCCTCTCCCACCTCCAGTGTAAGATAGAAAGAACTTATTTTCCACGGCCAGATATCCAATTAGTATTTATCGAGTGATTACCAAGGACTGAACATTCTGCCTCTTTGATCAAAGGGCATTTCAGACCTCACTGAGGTTGATTTTCCAGAGAGCTATAACCACCCCACTGTGAGTGCTGTGATGCTGAAAGATGATGATGGTGGAGGGTAATAATCAATGATGAAAAAATGGTGCCACAGAGGAGGATTTGCAAGGGGACAGTCTTCATGGGGGTGGTGACATATTTTGGAAAGTCCCAGTATTAATGCTGAAGGATTAGTGTTAGGGCCAGGGTAGTCAAAACATGGTGACTAGTTAGACCTATCAAAGCCCACTCAACTCTCTAAACTTTAATTACGGATGCACTCTGCTACAGTCCTTACTGATGACCCAGACCTGGAAGGTAGGTTGTCCCCTTCTCCCAATGTCTGTCAGACCCTCAAGCTGAGAACGCTTTCATAAGGACACTAATCCCAATCATGAGGGCTCCACACTCATGGTCTAATCACCTCCCAAAGGCTCCACCTCCTAATACCACCACCTTTAGGGTTAGGATTTCAACAAATGAATTTTGGGGGGACACAGATATTCAGACCATAGCAGAAGATATCAGCTCTAGTGCGTGGAGCAGAGCAGGGTAGCCAATGAATAAATGTTGAGCAAGTAAATGAATGGGTGTATCAACTACCCTAAGCATGCTGTGGGTTCAGAGAAGGGGAAATCGCCAAGAGTTAACACAGAATGGATTGTTTTAATGGACGAGATGGAAACCCTCATGGAAGAATGAGTTGGATTGGGGACTACGGAGAAGTATTCCATTTCAAAAGGACAGCATGAGTGTAGGAGTTCAGACACAACCGGCTGACAGTTGAGAGGAATGAGAGCTTCCTAAAAAAAATAGACGCAAGGGCTCATTTCCCCTGTAACCACCACATACAATTTTGCGAACAGAAAACAACCAACTTTACTTTCCAATGTAAGGGAAAGGAGTGACATAGTGAATTTTAGGAACATTTCAGCTATTATTAGCTATACCTTTTTTTTTTTTTTTTGTGGTATGCGGGCCTCCCTCTGTTGTGGCCTCTCCCGTTGCGGAGCACAGGCTCCGGACGCGCAGGCTCAGCGGCCATGGCTCACGGGCCCAGCTGCTCCGCGGCATGCGGGATCCTCCCAGACCGGGGCGCGAACCCGGTTCCCCTGCATCGGCAGGCGGACGCGCAACCACTGCGCCACCAGGGAAGCCCGTTATTACCTTTTTGAGTTCACAGTCTTTAGCTGTGAGTACTCATGTGAGTTGACTTCCCATGAAAGGCCTGACATTTTAGATATAGCTCTGAACACATTCAGAGCCTCTGAATTCTTTGAGGTGAGAGAAGAGAGTTTATTCTGACAATTCCAGATGAATATGAGGAAACAATGCCAAGCATGGACATGCTAAAAGCCAGGGACCACAAACTCAAATGCCTTCTGGGGCCAGGCAGGTAAGGTGTGAGCAAAGCTGACAAGGTGTAAAACAGTAAGAAACAGCATAGGCATGTGTCTTCTAGAGAGTGTGCAGCTCTCTTAAAGCATTCAAACTAACTTTTAATATCCACTTAGCTAGGAGTTCCCTGGTGGTGAAGTGGGTAAGAATCCGCCTGCCAATGCAGGGGACACAGCAGCTAAGCCCATGCACTGCAACTACTGAGCCTGCGCTCTAGAGCCAATGAGCCACAACTACTGAAGCCCACGCACTCTAGGGCCCATGTGCCGCAACTACTGAGCCCCGGTGCTGCAACTACTGAAGCCCGTGCTCCACAACAAGGGAAGCCACCGCAATGAGAAGCCCGTGCACCTCAACGAAGAGTAGCCCCCACTCGCCACAACTAGAGAAAGCCCACATGCAGCAATGAAAACCCAACACAGCCTAAATTAATAAATAAACAAAATTTTTTAAAAATCCACTTAGCTAACCAAAGAGATTATCTGTGAGCTGAACTGAACCTCTGGTTACCAGTTTGCAACTCACAGAGCAACAAAATACCTATATGCCACTGATATGTCCAAATAGCCTAGAATCCTTGAAAGTTTAACCTAATAAAAAGTTCTGTGAGACAAGGGATCTTTGTTTGTTCCCTGATGCATCCCAAGTGCCTGGACCAGATGCTGGTGCGTGACAGGCACTCAATAAATGTTTGCCGAATGAATGACTAGCCAATGTCCCAGAGACATTTCATATTTTTTATCAGAAAAGAACTCAGTGACCATGAGGTTAGGTGTCTGGATAGATAAAAGGAAGATTGTTCTGTTTTTCTCATGCTTCAAATTTAGTTGTGGCTTTACTGGCTGAGAACCTTGGAAACTTTGATAATTAAACAGATCCCAGTCCTCCATTTCAGTGGGGAGAAATTGTCTAGGATCTGTACACTTTGACAGTCTCCCTTTGAGCTACATTCATAGAAGATGTATTCAATACAAATTAGACTATGCGGGGAGATGTAAAGAGCCATTAAAACTACACTGACTCAAAAGTCCATGCTTTTATAACCCAGAAGGTGATGAGAACAAACACTCTTAAAACCAAAGCTTGCTAAACCTTTTAAATGTAATTTCTACATAGGGATTATTGTGGTTCACAGGGGAAACTGGGGTATGGCAATTATTTCCATATATTCTCACATGCTTTGACATCACAATAAGGATGGTGGGTAGCAACTATATCCTAGACCTAAAAGTCACATTGTTTTCATCAACGTGACTAAGAGTCAAGCATGGGCTTAAGGATTCTAATTCTGCGTCCACTACCAACTAATGTGACCTTGAGCAAGCTGGTTTATCTCCAAAAAAGGTAAAAACCATAACCTGAAGTTGATCTCTGGAACATAGCTTATATTTAAGAATGAATCAGTTTGCAAATTACTCTACCTTAGACAAAAAAAAATACTAAGTTCTAACAACAGAAATGAGCACGGTTGCATAGTTTCATTAATGAAATGAGCAAGCAAAAACATTGAGGCATTTACTGCGCATACTATCAGCATCACAAAAGGAATCTATAAGGCTATGCCTGAAAAGATAGACTACTGGCTCACCTATCAAAACTGGACTCCACTCCATTCTTTTGTGTTTTAACAATGCACTTTCTGTCATTTGCAGTGTTACTTCTTGGCTATGTATTTGAATATTTTTTAGTCTACCACAACTCTACTTTGTGCAACTCACCAAGAGAAAGAAAACGAGGTAAAGAAAGTGAGGCATGCTCTTTTATAAAGACTGTTCATTTACTGTCTAATTTTTAAAAGAACATTTTCCTAAAGCTAAAAAAAGTTCTCAATAAATCTGTGTTTAATTCAGAATAATAAAGGGAAACACCTAGACCTGTACCTGGAACATAAAAGTAACTTCGTGGTAGCCATGGTCACCATTATTTTAGAAAACAAAGCACAGTGTACGGCTTTGCTTTTTTCAAGACAGGTCAAATACACTGCATGAGATAGTTCTCAAATGCATCTGGGCATGAAAAGAATCTGATGAACATTTTAAAAATATAGACTCTCAGGCCCCACTAAGTCAGATTATCTGGGAATCTAAAACCCCTGATTCTACATTTTAAGAAATCTCCCCAGGTTATTCTGAGGCAGATGGTCCATGGACTCACATAAGGGAAGCACTGCCCTAGATTTTTCATTAAACACCTGAAATTTTAAGAATCCAGTATATGTTATTAAAAAGAAAAAAATATATATAGTATGTATGTGTGTGTATATATATACATATAACCACATATATATTTTATGTATATATATACATATATGTGTGTATGTGTGTATATGTGTGTGTGTATGTGTGTACGTGTATGTGTGTGTACGTGTGTGTGTGTGTGTGTGTGTGTGTGTGTGTGTGTGTGTGTATTAACAAAGATGCTTTGCTTGACGAAACTTTAGTCAGGCTCCTGAACCTCCTCCTAGGCCCATCTGTGCACTTTCTTATAAAATCCAGTTCTAGCTAAAACTAAGCCAGTTTAGTGAGTCTTCCATCCTCCATATCTTATCACCCTCCATATCTGAGCAGGTTCCTCAGCCTCCACCATCCCCCAGGTGATGTCTGATCCTCTTGGCCTGTCTTCAGCAAGAATCCTGTTAGGTCAATTTAGCCAAAAATCCTCTTACCCCTGATATTTTCTCTTAGTAATTTCCATCCACTGACTCCTACCGTGCTCCTTGGCTATAAATCCCCTTTTGCCCACACTATATTCAGAACTAAGCTTGGTTTTACACTGAGGTTTCTTCTCCTCTATTGGAATGGCCCCAAATAAAATCTGTTTTTACCTCTTTAACTCTGTCCAGCTTTGTTTTTCTTTGACATGTACATGTGTATGTATGTGCTTATGTATGTATACATAGAGCCACACTTTTAATTGCCAATGACTGCTTCTCAAGGAGAAAGACCTTTGCCTTACGAGCATTTAAAAAGCACCACCCTGCACTAAAATGAGTGACTGAAGCCAATAAACCTCTTAAAAAACTTAGCAGGGAATCATCTACACAAGGGAACTTTTAATCTCAAAAGTTAAATGCATTCATTGACTTCTGTAAGTATGAAAAATAACAGATGTAACTCATTTTTGACAACCAGATCTGAAAACTTGCCTTTGTGCTGAAAAAAAAGAGAGAAACTTAGAAAATATTATCAAAAAGTGGGAAAGCTTCTGAAATTTCCCAGGATGGGTTGCAAAATCTTTGTGTGCCCCCCCCATCTCCCCACTTTACAGCCTTTTCCACTGTGAACATGGTACTCAGGGCTTGACTATATGTAAATGTTTAGACCATTTCATTAAAGGGTTGGAGGGGAGGCCTGGGTACAAAGGAAAACTGGGAGATCCCCTCTGGGACTGGGGAGGCCCCCTGAGTCAGCGGGAAGTTAACTGACTTTCGACTGGGGCTGCGGGTACTTGCTACATCCTAGGGAGAGACATTTTTTACTGATGCTGCAGTCTGATCTGTACCTGTATTCTTAAATTTAAATAATTTAGAAGAAAAATACTTCTCTTTCATTCTCTCTGATTCAACCATCTGCAGGGATGTTCTAATAGGAAAGCTGATCCCTCAAAGCTTCAGAGACTTTGGGGGCTGAGGGGATGCTGAAACAATTCCAGCCCATGTAAGCAAGGATACAAAAGGTGTTGTTCATTCTCTCTCTTTCCCTCTCTCCCTCTCTCTCTCTCCCTCTCTTCTCTCTTCCAGCCATAAGAAAAGATGAACGAGCTGGACCTGCTAACATTTTCCCGGACCCCATAGCTTTAAAGGACAAGCCCCAAGGTCTATGCCTAAGATTAGGATAGAATCGTGGGATACTTATCTCTTTTAAAAATTTGATAGGCCAAGGCAATGATAATTGTCAGAATTCCTGGGTCTCATCCATTACTGACCAGCTACATTAGGATGATCATAGTTTTATTATAAGTAGCAAATGGACAGAGATTTTCATGTGACATAGAAAACGACATGACTGTTAGTTAACAATCCACATGGGAAGACAGTTGAACACAATTTTACAGACTTGACCCATGATATACTTACAAATGGGTAAAGAAAACATCTCTGGGAGAAGCTTTATGATAAGTGAAGAAAGCAGGTACAAAATTGGGTAAAACTATGCTTGTTCACCTGTGTCTTCTGAGAAAGTACCTGCTGCAGCATGGTGGCCTGGTACATAGGTGCCACAAAATTTACTCAACAAATAAATGATGTGAGCTATGGAAGATGCATTGGGAAAAAATTACTGGAAGGAAAGTGCCCATGTGTTAACAGTGTTTTCCTGTCTCTTTTGACTTTTTTGTATTCTTTGTACACATTTTCTACAATAAGCATGTATTACTTTTATAACTTGAAAAAATAAATAAATACAAAAACAAACAAGGTCTTTTTGTTTTCTAATTCTTCAGTTTTTTCCCATCTGAAAACTTTGAGGTCTGTTTTCCTACAGCTGGCAATTACTTTTGTATTTTATCCCATGAAGGAATATTTTTTTCCAATATTGAGAGTACAACTCTAGAGAGAAAAAGATGCCCTTTAACTAGAAGAGCTTAAGACCAACTAAGAAAGTTAAGATAGAATGTAACAAAAACTACAACTGGGCTTGCTAACAACCAAACAGGAGCAAGTAAGTAGAACAGGAAAATCTGTCCACAGAGTAGGAAATGACAATATTTCATCAGGTTAGCGAGCTCCGCTGCCATTTACTTCATTATCATTGTGGTGTAAAAGCTGGGAGAACTGATGAAAACTTTGCAGGCTGGCTGAGGTTTTCTGAGCGTTAATTTGTATCCACTCACTGCATCACTCATGTTATTGCCACATGCTTGTCAGTCACAGTGCCTTTGTATGAGGCTGGTTGAGATTCAGATCAAACGTGTGGCAGATAAAAGACTCCTGAAGTTCTTCCAGCCTTAAAAGACTTTGCAGATTGGACTGACTTTTACTTAAGTGAAAGAATCTCATCAACGACAAAACCTAAGGCATTCAACAGCAGAACTCCTGAGGAGCTGAAATGCCCTTGGGGAGACCAACGATGGCAGCCTCGGCAGGGCCCGGAGATCAAGACCATAATGAATGGTGCTAGGGGGAGAGAATCTTTCATTTAGTATAATATTCTCTATTTACATTTGTATAGAAAATTTCCAAATCCTTTCAGAGCATTAATCACTTTGATCTCTGTAACCACCCTTTCAAGTAAATACAGCAGAGTGCATCATCCTCCTTTCACTGACGGGTAGATTGAGGATCCCAGAGATGGAGTACCTTATAGGCCTTTACACTGTTTTCTGGGAGGAAACTGAAGCAGGCCTGGAACTGGGTTCAGTTCCCTTTCAACATGCCTCACTGCCTTTATATGCCCTGCAGGAACTGAAAGAGCGGAAATGCTCACACGTATGGCACTGAGATACTCTGTCATTGGCATTAGGTGAACAGTCGCTGGTAACTGATCCAAGCTGATGTGTACATGGGCAAGTAATTTTCCGTTAGACATCATCATCATTAGCATTCAACAATTAAAATTCTCATCCCTTTAGCCCGGAAAAGCCAATGGAGAAGCCGTTCAGGTAGTTCTGATCCAAATTTCACAGATCCAAGAGGCTTGGTTTTTCCATCGAAGGTAAAGCATATAAATAATTGGCTCTGGAGGGCCGCTGAACGGCTGACCCTTCTGAGGCTTGCCGGCCACCGTGGGTTGCTCTGTTCAGACTGTCATCTGGCAGCTGCAGCTTTCAAGCAATTACCCATGGTCACTTAGTGACAGCATTAGGAAAGTTAAGTTGGGATAGTTCCCAACTCCTAATTTACCTCTCAATAAAAATGGAAAGTTAAAAAGAAAACTAGCCTGGCTGCAGCCTCTAAGTGTTTTTGAAAGACCCAGCTGGGTCAGGGGGGGTATGAAGGAAGCCATCTGACCAAGAACTTGGATTAGCTGGAGATGTTGGGGGAGGACCTGGAGAGCCCCAGGAGCTCTTTTTAGGGGGCAAAGGAGCTAGGAGTTTTAAGAGGAGGAAGTGGAAAATTTGGGCTTAGCCAGAGGGTGCTTCTCTCCTACAGATGCTCAGACTAGACCCCATGATCTCTGCCCTTTTCAGGCATGTTTTCTTTCCTCTCCTTTGATAGTGCATCTTAGACCTGGTGCCATCAACGCGAACATTTAGGACTCTATTTTGTAATGTCGGGGAATTCTTATTGCTACATGTAACCATTTCAGACACCCTAACTGAAAGAAAGTCAACTTTATCTTAATTTTGAATCCTGTAAGTTGCTTATTTGTTTGAAAAATTATTTCTGATTCCAAGAACTTTATAAGAACTATAATCAGAAGAAAAGAAGGAAGTGGGGGGAGAAACCACCCACCATGCTACCACCTTAGCGTTCACTTTTCCTCCTATACACTCATTTCAGGGAATTTTAAATTTTATTTATTTTTTAAAATTGTTTATTTATTTTTGGCTGCATTAGGTCTTCGTTGCTGCGTGCGGGCTTTCTCTAGTTGCGAGGAGCGGGAGCTACTCTTCGCTGCGGTGCACGGGCTTCTCACTGTGGTGGCTTCTCTTGTGGCGGAGCATGGGCTCTAGGAATGTGGGCTTCAGTAGTTGTGGCACGCGGGCTCAGTAGTTGTGGCTCGCAGGCTCTAGAGCACAGGCTCAGTAGTTGTGGCACACGGGTTTAGCCACCCTGAGGCATGTGGGATCTTCCTGGACCAGGGCTCGAACCCATGTCCCCTGCATTGGCAGGCGGATTCTTAACCACTGCGCCACCAGAGCAATCCCTCAGGGAATTTTTTAATAAGAAGTTTCCCACTAAAGATGCTGCATATTTCACGGGACAGGGCTTCAGCACAGCAATCAGGATAAAGTGGCAGGCTTTGGGAGGGTGACTACCGTTTTAAACATGAGTGAATACCAGAACTATCCCAGAAGTCCTCAGCTGGCTAATGCTTAGCCGCTTCCCCACCCTACAGCTCTGTACGTTCTCCCACCTCCCATGGTTCGGTTCCAAGAATTCCTGACATTGGAAATTAGCTCAGCTCCTTATAATTTAAGCAAGACTTAATTTAAACAAATGGTTCAGTTACCATCTGGGAAAGGCCTGGCAGAGAGGTAGAAAAACCCTCTAAAACGTTGAGTCGGTTTTACTCTACATTTTCCTAATATTTTGCTTTGTGTACCTCTTTCTAGTTAGCTATTACTCAGTCTTCATTTTCTCCTTGCCCACGTTCACCTGTTTAACTTGAATTTCTGTGCATCTTCCTTCTCTCCCCAGTTTCCCTCCTTTAGATTTTTTCTTCCTTCCCCTTCTGATGCGCTGCTAATGTGGCGTGCAGCACATCCTCATAGGCTTATTAGGAAAGGTTCCTGCAGGAAGTGCTGCTTCTGTTTTTGATCATCCTGGGCAGCAACATCTTCATCGGTAGGTAGGAGAGGGACAAAAGTGGTAACTCTGGTTATGATTTCATTTCTCATCCTATTTCTAATTTTTAAAAGCTGACAGACACCAAAAGCAAAGGTAACAGAAGCAAAAATAAAACAACTGGGACCGCATCAAACTAAAAAGCTTCTGCACAGCAAAGAAAATCATCAACAAAATGAAAAGGCAACCTACTAAATGGGAGAAAACATTTTCAAATCATGTATCTGATAAGGGGTTAATAGCCAAAATATATTAAGAAGTCGTACAACTCAATAGCAGGAAACCAAACAATTGGATTAAAAAATGGGCAGAGGATTTGAATAGACATTTTTCCAAAGAAAACATGCACATGGCCAATAGGTACATGAAAAGGACGCAACACTACTCATCTTCAGGGAGATGTAAATCAAAACCATATGAGATATCACTTCACCCCTGTCAGAATGACGCTCATCAAAAAGACAAGAAATGCTAAGTGTTGGGAAGAATACGGAGAAAGGGGAACCCTGTGCTTTGTTGGTAGGAACCGTGAATTGGTGCAGCCACTAAGGAAAAGAGTATGGAGGTTCCTCAAAAAATTAAAAATAGAACTATCGTAGGATCCAGCAATCCCACTTCTGGGTATTTATCTGAAGAAAACAACACTAACTGGAAAAGATATCTACACCCACATATTTATCGCAGCATTATTGACAATAGCCAAGACATAGAAACAACCTAAGTGTCCACCGATGGATGAATAAAGAAATACATACATACAATGGAATATTATTCAGCCATAAAAATGGGAACTCTTGCCATCTGAAACAACACAGATGAACCTTGAGGGCATTATGCTAAGTGAAGTAAGTCAGACAGAGAAAGACAATACCATATGATGTCACTTAGAGATAGAATCACACACACACACACACACACACACACACACACACACAAAAGAACTCATAGATACAGAGAACAGATTGATGGTTGCCAGAGAAAGGGATTGGGGTGGGTGAAATAGGTGAAGGGGTCAAAAGGGACAAACTTCCATTTATAGTATAAATAAGTCCCGGGGATGTAATGTACAGCATGGTGACTATAGCTAATAATACTGTACTGTATATTTGAAAGTTGCTGAGAGAGTAAATCTTAAAAGTTCTCAACACAAGAAAAAGAAATGTGTAATTATGTGTGGTGATACATGTTAACTAGGTTTGTCGTGGTGATCATCTCGCAATATATACAAATATCGAATCATTATATAGTACACTTGAAACTAATATAATGTTATATGTCAATTATATCTCAACAAAAAATAAATTGAAAGCTGACAAATATCACAATCACAAAATCCAGACATAGCATTACATAATTATTAAAATAATATCTATATTATGTATTATATAGAAATTATATAAATATACATATAAATTATATAATGTATATAATGTACTTATGGAATGTATCTATATAATGTATTTATGTATTGACTGACCAGTCCACCATTTTTTCCTACATTTTTGGTTGTGAACTTTTTACATAAAAATGATTTTTGTAATATCAAATAGAAGCAAGCAACTCACTATTCTTAATGTCACATAAGTTTTTTGGATTGTTGTCAAATTTAGGAAAACTACTAAGCTTTTGTTTCAGGAGTAAGTCTTAAGATTTCAAGGTATTAATCATTTTAAATACCGTAAATTGAAGTAACTTACGAATCAGTCTGTCATAGATGTCCTTGCAGTGGCCCATTATGATTTAAAAAAAATTTTTGATCTCTGACAGGATAAAACCTCCACTTTGACCCAACAGCAATGAGAACTAAATCTTTTACTTACAATACTAACGTTCTGATGACTGCACACTTTTTTTTTTTTTAAACTTTTTTTTTCTTTGGTACGCGGGCCTCCCACTGTTGTGGCCTCTCCCGTTGCGGAGCACAGGCTCCGGACGCGCAGGCTCAGCGGCCACGGCTCACGGACCCAGCCGCTCCGCGGCATGTGGGATCTTCCCGGACCGGGGCATGAACCCGTGTCCCCTGAATCGGCAGGCGGACTCTCAACCACTGCGCCACCAGGGAAGCCCCTGCACAAGTTTTATACAGACTAGCTTCTGGCTTTGTACATTTCAAACCAGTTTCTTCTTCGTTACAGATATACTTGGGTGTTGCGCAGCTTTGTTTTACAATGCCAGGTGAGGAAGCACGGTAGACCATAGGGATATTCATAAAAGCCCTCCCCACACTGGGACAATTAGCATGACTTATTTCTACAGGAAAAAAATGGGAACCAAATAAATATATCCCATGAAATCCAAACCAAATGTTCGTGCAATTCAGCTTTCTCTTAGATGGATCCCCAAAATGATGGTCGCCACCTCTGATGACACCAGATGCAAAAAGTCATTAGAGGGCAAGTTCAAGAAGAAAAAGTGTTTTTAATGGATTACAGTTAAAATACCTTATTTTTTTTCCCGATTTTACAAGAACACTTGACATATGAACACATTCCTGGTCATGCTCAGGACCTTGGAAGAAGCCATAAAAATGCATAACTCTGAACCTGCAGCTTTACTAGCTTCACTATGAATCTGCCTTTGCGATAGAATAAATTCAACTTGGGCTTTTTTAGAGATAGAGAAAAGCTTGAAGGACAAAAGAAAACTTATTCTGTAATGAGAACTAAATTCAGTTGCTTTTACATATTTCAGCAGATAAAAATCATAACTTTTGTACAGTGGCTGTCTGTATAGATGCAGCTATTGAGTAAAATTTCAGACCCATAGATTATGAGAGGCACACGGTGACAGTGAAGGGAAGGGTGGCTTGTTGAACCAAGGAACTGGTGAAGCAGAGCAATTGGGAATCACTTCAATTCAGACCCCACGCAATTCTGGCCTTGCTTCCGGCCCCCCAGTGTTACCCAAGATATTGAGAGAATCACCATCTCATCTTTGGCAAGCAGCTTCCTTCAAATCCAAACCAACCAGACAACAGTGAAAACATCAACCTTTCTTCCTCTTCCATCTCACCCAAAAACCTCATCCTTTCCTTGTCAAATGCTTAACCCAGCTGATAGGAAAAAGGAGAGTTCTTTTTGTTCTTTTGCTGGATGGGAAGGCACCTTAACTTCTGCTTTGGAGTCCATTTTGATTAGACACGCCCCTTTATAATGGGCTCTGAGGTCCATCTTCTGGGTCTCCACACTAAGAAACCAGTGAAGGGTTTCCCTTGTGGTGCGGTGGTTGAGAGTCTGCCTGCCAATGCAGGGGACACGGGTTCGAGTCCTGGTCTGGGAGGAACACACATGCCGCGGAGCGGCTAGGCCCGTGAGCCACAACTGCTGAGCCTGCGCGTCTGGAGCCTGTGCTCCGCAACAAGAGAGGCCGTGACACTGAGAGGCCCGCGCACCGCGATGAAGAGTGGCCCCCGCTCACCGCAACTAGGGAAAGCCCGCGCACAGAAACGAAGACCCAACACAGCCAAAAATAAATAATTAAATAAATTAAAAAAAAAAGAATCAGATTTATATTAAAAAAAAAAAGAAAAAGAAAAGAAAAACCAGTGAAAACTCTTCCACAGCAGATTAGGGAACATGGGCTGATCCAAGATGGATCTTCATGATATCAACAGTGGTGGAGGGGGATCTGTGTTCCTCTGCTCAGTGGGTGTGTTCTTTCCTTTTTGAAACTGTGCTCTTTATATGTTTTGACCCTAGAGAGTAGAAGGGAGAAGCTCAAAAACCTAGTGATGTGTAGAAGTGAAATATGACATTGCTGAGCTGTTTTCCCCACAGCTATCTCCCACTCTAGTTTCCCTAATGAAACAACATCCAAGAATCAAAAACCACAATTCACAAATTCATTCATAAAAATGCATTCACAAATATTTGTTCAATGCCAGCACTGAAGATGTAGCAGTGCACAGGGCAACGTTCCTGTCCTCACGCTCACGACATTCTAACGAGTGAGGCCCTAAGCTGGGAATGAGAGAAGAGAGAGCTTAGTGGGCGGTAGGGCATGGTGGAAGATGAGGAGGGATAAGTACCCTGGGTCACAGCCACTAGAGCTTCGAGGGCCACAGTGAGGGCTTTGGATTTTATTCTAATCCATTGGAAAGTCTGTGACATCATCTGGTTATTTTAAACGGCCCACTCTGGCTGCTGTACTGAGAATAGACTGTAGGGGGCGCGCAGAGGCAAGGAGCTCTGTTTAGAGGTCGTCGGAAAAAGAAAGGAGAGCTGAAGGCGGCTTGGTCTAGGGAGGTCACTGTGAATCCGCTTTTGTGCGTCAGTACAAAGAACTGAGAGCTCACTGACACACAGCAATGAGCAATGTTTGACCAAGTCTGGACCCAAAACCCCTGCTGAATTTGCAAAGCCTCCGAGTTACATTTCCCACACATTTTACACATCTAACTCCAAACTGAAGATGGCAGAACTTGCATATCATCATAGCAGGGGTTAGATTGACAGACCGAGGGCCCACGCTTCCCTTATTCATTTGTACCAACTGCACAGTGGATGACAAAGTTTTGGGGGCCAGACACACCCGGGCTGGAGTCCATACTCTGCTATGGAGAGCAGAGCAACTCTGGGCAAGTTCTTAACCTCAGAGTCTCCGTTTCACCGGGTGGGAATGGAGAGACTGTTGCCATCAAGTTGTGGGAGCGACAAATTAGAATTATGTAAGTAAGGGTTTAGCAGAGTGGAGGGCATCTGATAGAAATCGGATCCAAAATATAGCCACATCAGTGTGAAAACGGCCACTTTCTGCACTTTGGAGGTAAAATTTCTTCTGCAATTTTCTAATTACCTGGTGAAACACCTTTTGGAATAGTACCCAAATTCCTGGCAAGTCTCCAGGAAATTGATTTAATCTGGCTGATTCTCTAAATTAACGTATTTCCAAGTAGGGACTGCACCGATTGTAACACCAGAGGTGCTTGTTAAAATGCACATTCTTGGGCAGCGTCCCATTATTTCCAAACAAGAAACTCTAAGGCGAGGGCCAGGATCTGCATTTAAGGCTCCTCACCGGTCGTGCTGCCTTTCAAGAACCATCCCCCTGCGAGGTCCACGTAGGTCCGGGGAGAAGGGGCCCCAGGACACACCCCAACGGCCATGGAAGCATTGGAGCCAGGGCTCCACCGTGCTTTGAAAAAAAAAAAGCCCCCTCTGCCTCCACTGCGGCGGCCGCAAGAGGCTCCGCCGCCGACGGGAACAATTTTCATCTCGGGGAACATCTCAGTCCTTTTGGTCGTTGCAGTTATTTACCTCTTGGTTTAGTGTCCCCTCCCGCAGCCCCCCACTCGCACCGCAGGCCAAGCCGGGCAGCGCACAGCCTTGGCGCACCATGCAGGCTCTCACTTTCCTGACGACAGCGACACCTGCTGAGGCAACTCGGTATGTGCATGTGCAACGCGGAGATGGTGCCGCTGACTGAGCATCCCGGCGGCTGCGCGCGGGGCAAGAGACGCAGGCCGGTCGCCTGGCTAAGGATCGTCGGGACCGCTGACCGTGGGCGGGGGGAGGGGGGGCCGTAGGGGAATTTCGGAGTGGGCCCCGCTGGCCCGCGAGATCTTGCTGGAGGACCAAGTGTCTTTTTAGAAAATCGAACGACCAGCGCCCTCCAGCGCCCGCCAGCCGATTAGCGTTTCCGTTAGAGTGAAATGAGCCTCACAGAAAGGGAAGGATGCGGCCCTGTAGTCCAGGAGGAAAAAAGATGCTGCAATCCGCTTGCCGCTCCCTGCCAGTCAGGGCTGGGAGCCACGGCTCCTGCTACCACCCTGTTTATGTGGGTCTCTGCGCCCATCTCATCACCACTCCCCAAGAGGTAACTCTGCAGGAGAACCTAAAAAATCAGGTAGAGTGGGACATGTCCCTGGGAACAATTGCAGGAAGGCAGCAAAAGAGGGGACAGATGTAGAGGAAAGGGAGAGAAATCAAGAGAGCTTTCTTAGAAAGGTTTAATCGGACAGGAGGAGGGCAGAAGTGAATGGGATCCTAGCCCACGACACTTCCCTCCGCAACTTCCACAGCCACTCCATCTTTCTCTCCTTGCTCCTGAGGGGTGCCTGGAGGCACAGGACTTGACATTGAAGTCTCTCTCACTTGGGTATCGTAGCTTGGGCTGCTGTAACAAATACAATAGTCACTAGGTGACTTAGAAATTTGTATCACAGTTCTGCAGGCTGGGAGGAAAGAGATCAGGGTGCCAGTATGATTGGGTTCTGGTAAGACCCTCTTCCTGGTTTGCAGCCCAAGGACTTCTTGTAGTGTCCTCACATGGTGGATAGCAGACGAAGAAGTAACCTCTGTCTCTACTTAAGAGGGCACTAATCCCATTCACAGGGCTCCACCCTCATGACCCAATTTTGTTCCAAAGGCCAAATACTATCACTTTGGGGATTAGGGCTTATGAGATTTGGGGGTGTAGGGGAATGCAGTCCATAAAAAGGGCCCCTCAGGACAACTGGGGGATTCTGAGATAGAAGTAATTTAGTCTGTCACATTAGATATTATCACCTTGTGTTCCTTCCACTCTCAGTTCTATGAGATATGAGACTTTGTGTCCCTGTTGTACCCCAGTGCCTGGCATATAGTGGCTGCTTAATACATATTTGTGCAAAGGGCAATTCTAAAACACACTAATTTGGAGTTTAGTGTGTGCCAGGCAGTGTTTTAAGATCTTCACCTATAGGAACCCACTTATTCCTCACTACAACTGTCGGAGGTAAGGTTTTCAGATAAGGAAAGCCAGTCATCCCATAAATACTGTACATGGGGTCACACTATGGAGTCCTCACAGCTAACCGGGGCACCACACTGCCTCTTACAAATGAATTCGTAAGGTTTTCCAGAAAAAGATACAGGCTTTGGGGCTGCAAAAGGCCTTAGTAACGAGGAGGACCCTTCTGACTTAATGTCGGGGAAGAACTGGAGCCGAGCCCAGAGGTCTCTAGGCTCCTAGACGAATGTCTGGAACCTCACCCACAGTAACCAGCCCCTAGGGGCTCTTTCTCATGCTTGTGGCTATGGCCATGGTTCTCAACTTGGTCTGCACATTGGAGTCACCTGCAAGAGCTTTTTTTTAAAAAAATCCAGTGGCTGAGGCCACCTCCCAACACTAACTGAATCAGAATCTTTAAGGCTGAGTCCCAGCCATCATTTCAGTACTTCTGAAAGTTTCCCCGGCGATTCCAACGTGCAGGTAAAGCTGAGGATACAGGGAGTTGGCTGGGAAACAGGAACCTTGTTCTTAAACCGTGGCCACTAATCACTGATTCAGAATCACTGGGTTTGCTTGTCAACAGTATAGATTTCTGGGTCCCATCCAGATTTATTGAATCAAAATCTCTTGGAGCGGGTCACAGGATCTGCTCAGAAGAAGAAACAAAACACAAGCTCCCAGAGATTTACATGCACACCGGAGTATGAGAACTGCTAGGGCAGCTGTTTTTAAAGCATGGGCCACCAGCAGCAGCATCACCTGGAACTTGTCAGGAATACAAATGCATTGGCTCCACCGCTGACCTCCTGCACCAGAAACTGGGAATGGGGCCCAGCAGACTGCATTCAATGAGGCTCCAGTGATCTTGGCGCCCGCCGCAGTTTGCAAACCACTTCTCTGAATAAAGGGCCTCTGGTTCGAATTCCAGCTTGGTCACTCACTAGCCATGTGACCCCGGAAAGCTTGTTTAACACCTCTGTGCTTCAGTTTCTTCATTTGTTTGTTGGGTATGGGGTGTTATTGGTTGAATTATGTTCTCCCAAATGCATGTGCTGAAGCCCTCACGCCCAATACCTCAAAATGTGACCTTATTTGGAAATAGGGTCATTGCAGATGTAATTAGATGAGGTCCTACTGGAGTAGTGTGGGTTCCTAATCCGATAGGACTAGTGTCCTTAGAAAATGGGGAAATCTGGAGACAGACAAGCACACAGGGAGAATGTCCCATGAAGAAAGGTGTTCTATTGCCACAAGCCAAGGATCTACCAGAAACTAAGAGAGAGAGACCTGGAATAAATCTCTCACTAGTACCACAGAGGGAGCAGGGCTCTGCCCACACCTTGATTTGGGACTCTTGGTCCCAAGGAACTGTGAGAATACATTTCTGTTTAAGCCGCTCTGTCTGTGGTACTTTTTGACGGCAGTGCTAGCAAACTAATTTGGGGGCATTTGGGATGAGACACGTAGGCCAATGCCTGTACTAGTGGTTTCCCAATAAATGGGAGATTTTGTTATTTAAAAAGAAGGGGGGGGGGAAGTGATTCTGTACACCGTCTCCTTAAGTAGGGGTTAAACCAGAGAGAGAGAGAGAGAGAGAGAGAGAGAGAGAGAGAGAGAGAGAGAGAGAGAGAGAGAGAGAGAGAGAGAGAGAGAGAGATTCATTCAATCACCTGAAATGAAATGAGTATTAGTGAAGCAGAATAAAAGTAACCTTCATCCCTCTCACAGTGTAGTTATCTGGCTGCTGGTTGGACAGTGCCCAACCTCTGTAAACGAGTAGCTTCTTTCGCTTCTATTTGTTCACCAGAGAGCAGGAAGGAGCCAGGCTGCTGCAGACTTCCTTCTGTGCATGTTACCTGAGCAACTGGGGATCCATCTCTTTCCTGCCAGCCCCATTCTACACCATGCCTGGCACTGGGGATTGGAGCCCATTTTCTAAGCGTTTGTCCCAAGGCAGCTGGCAAGCCAGGTTTATCAAGGGAGTGGGGTCTTACGCAATTTCCAAGGTGCCTTCCATTTTAAAGCCTGCACCACTTCTTCCAATCCACCGAGGAGGTAGAGATCATCTGAGGGATAGTGTTGCCCAGTGGCAGCTGCTCAGTGATAAAGGGAATCATCCCAGCAGGCTGGGCTGACTTCCACCGCTGCCCTAGGACCTGCGCGATTTCATGGCAACTTGGGGGAGTGAATCAGGCTCAATCATGCCATATCATCCCAAGCGTGACCCTTAGGCCTGCTGTTAGCTGACTTCAGTAGTTAACAGCGAGAGCCCTTCTGTTCCAACAGGAAGCTAGCATTCCAACCAACCCGTAGAGTTTAAATTAAAACTCCCTACTGACATCCCATCCAGTTCTTGAATATCCTCTTTTCCCTCCAGGCAGTAAGGGAAATAAGGGGCACCAGTCTTGAGTTAGTAAGACTCTGTGGTGCGAGCTTATGCAATTATGCAACCTCTCTAAATTTCAGGGCTCTGGTTTTTCTCCTTTAAAATGGATTTAATAATACCTCTTTGGCTTTTCTCATAAGGTCGTTAAAATTCAAGGAGGTTGTGTATGTAAACAATAAAGAGTGATACACATGTAAGCACTGCACAGTAGTGAAATGGATCGTGGCATTGTAAACGTCTCCTACCCTGCCTGCTGGGTGGGGTTCATTGACCTGGGTATAATGGCTTTGCATATGTCTTTAAAGAATGCGAATGAAATTCTACAGTAAATTAGCAGATTGAATAAGGGCAGACTGAAGAGAACTAACACTATGGGCATTATCTCATTTAATTCACTCAAAAATCAAGTGAAAGAGAAGCTTTAACCGAGTAGAACCCTGGGGGGGTCTTTCGAGGACAGACCCCCTCAAGTCCTCTACCTGCCTCTCGTTTGTAGAAAAACTTTAGCCTCCTAGGCCTTCCCGGAGTTCCAAAGAATATAT
This sequence comes from Physeter macrocephalus, assembly GCF_002837175.3. NCBI lineage: Eukaryota > Metazoa > Chordata > Mammalia > Artiodactyla > Physeteridae > Physeter > Physeter macrocephalus. The sequence goes on from NC_041218.1 coordinate 76,808,491, forward strand.
TTAATGGGAGACATGAGAAGATGAAGAAGCAAAGGGAAACGTCAAGCAAGACAAAATAATGGTAATTTAGCTATTAAACAAAGTCGAGGACCTTTAGTTCCTCCTCAAAGGCTGTAGATAATATTCCTAGCCAAATCCTTTGAGCTGTTTTGCAGCTACTGAAACCCCACCAGGTGGAGGAAGTTAACTGCACGCTGCCCACAAGCACTGTAGACCGACCCTAGACCAGCTGGAACCAGAAAGTTGATGTTGTTTACTCCCAATTACCTCACCACGAGCTGATAACGCATTTCCAACCCCCCCTCCCTTACCCTGTCTTTAAAAACCTTTCCCTGAAAGCCAGCAATGCTGGTTTTTAAGCACTAGCTTCCTGGACTCCTTGCGTGGTGCCCTGCGATAAACCTCACTTTCCTTCACCATGACCTGGTGTCAGTAGACTGCCTTTACTTTGCACAGGCCAGTGGACCCGTTTGGTTCAGTTACAAAGTAATGAACCAAATGTTAAACCAGAGGTTCCCAAACTTTCTCAGTTCACGGTCCTCCTAGCGTGTCAGCATCCCTAGGAAAGGAAACACCTAACTGTTCTATTTATTACGTAGTCAGGTTCAAACAATTCAATCCACACTGATAGTCTAACGACTTAGCACCTGTTGGGCCCTGCACATCTTCACAGATTTTAGAATCAGATACAACGGCCAACTCATTTCTCCTTCCACTTTCCTTTCATACAGTGCTAGTATTTTATCACAGCTGCAATTTTTGCTTGTCATTAACATGACATCAACAGAAGGCACGTAGTGATTTAAGATTGAAAATGAACTATCTCAAGCTAGTGGTTCACACAGTACTGGACCAATGTTGCTGTGTTTCCCAAGAAATGTAAAAATATCCCAGAGAACCCCCTGCGAATTCACTAGGGTGCCTCGGTGCACAGTTTGGAAACTAAGGTAAAAAACTAAGGCTCAAAGGTGTGAAGTAACTTCCAGTCAGAGCTTTTCAAATGTTAACATGCACAGGGATCCCCTGGGGGTCTTGTTACACTGTGGGCTCTGATTCAGCAGGTCTGGAATGGGGCCCGAGAGGCAGCTTTTCTAACAAGCTCCTGAGTTTGGAGGATACGGCCAGTTCATGGACCATGCTCTAAGTAGTGAGGCTTTAAGTGAAGCAGCCAGGAGAGGTAGGGCAGTGAACAGTCCACATCTCCAAAGCCCATGCTCTTTCCCACAACCAAACTGCTTCTCATATAACTTCTAGAAATTCCAGAAATTAGAATTCCAGTTTCTAGCTCTGCCCATAATGAGGCTTGAAAGTTCTCTCTCCCATCCACAAAATAACCAAGAAAGCTGAACAAATCAAAAATCAACAACTCCTCTGAGGTCCATCAGAGAACTGAGGTCACAGGACAAGCCACTGCCCCCAAATCTGGAGAAACCAACAGGCAGACGCAGAGAATCACAACTTACCGGAGCAGAAACCTCCGTGGAAACCAGTGCCCGGGAAGGAAAGGCTGAAGTGTATTTGATGACTTGCTGGAAGGTTAAACCTCCTGGGAGGCGCCCACACTTCTGTGAGTGTTACCTGCAGGAGCCCTGCCAGGTTCTCACAGGGAAGATCAGAGAAAAGGCCCCTCCTACTTCTGAGCAGGGGAGGGGGAAAATAGCCTTTCTTAAATACACCTGGAGAATTCCATTCTTCTTAATTAACAAGGCCTGCCCTCAAAAGAAACCAATTTACCAGAGCCTAACCTGCTGAGGTTTTACCAGATCCTAACCAACCTGGGGGAGTAGAAATACCCAACTCAGCCCTCTCTAGCCTCCCTGTCTCGCCAAAAAGGGAAGCAAACAAAACAAAACTGAGAAGCTCTTGTGAAGGTCACAGCCCGGGCCCAGGCTCACTAAAAGGGCCATAGACGCTTTCCCCTCATATCACCTTCCACATCACATAGACGCTTTCCCCCCATATCACCTTCCACATCACACAGACGCTTTCCCTCCATATCACCTTCCATATCACATAGACGCTTTCCCCCCATATCACCTTCCACATCACATAGACGCTTTCCCTCCATATCACCTTCCACATCACTAGGGCTCCCTATAACAAGTGGGGGATACACCTGGAGAACTGTGCCTCTCAGAAGATTTAAGAAGCCTCTGGGGAAATCCAAGGGCAACAGGGGAGGTAAAAACAAGGACACTGGAGGAAAGATTAGCCTCTAACACCTACAGCTCCAGCAAACAGAAAACACAGCCCAATTCCAAGCCAGATAAACACAAAACCTCACACTAACGGCCTGTTTCCTTCAGTTCCTTGTACCCAGTACTTCATGTCCCGGCTCATGACAAAAAATTATAAGGCACGCTAAAAGACAAAAACCACAATTTGAAGAGCCTCCAAACCCCTGGCCCATGTTTCATTGTCCCGTCAGACTTCACTTACAAAACACAAATTCAAAACTAAAATTATTCAGAATTTCAGGACAGAAGCCACAGAGCATTACAGCCCAAGCAGGCCACATGTCTGTGAAGCCAGCCTGCAAGTCAATCACAGTCTGGTCAGCAAGTGTTGACTCCGGTTATTCACAGCTGAACTCTGTCTGCTTCAGATCCTGCCCGAGAACTAAGTTCTGGAAAGGACGGAGTTTTGAGCAGTTGGTCTTACTCCACCCACTGTGTTTTCCTTCAAATCACAGTACAGGCAGACCTCAGAGATATGGTGGATTTGGTTCCAGACCATCACCATAGAGTGAATGTCGCAACAAAGCAAGTCACAAATTTTTTGATTTCCCAATGCATATAAAAGTTATGTTCAGTGTGCAATGGCATCACATCTAAAAAAATGATGTACATACCTTAATTTTAAAATACCTTAATGCTAAAAAATGCTAACCATCATCTGAGCCTTCAGCAGGGTGTAGTGGTAACATCAAAGATCACTGATCACAGATCATGACAAAAAATACAATAATGAAAAAGTCTGAAATATTTTGAGAGTTACCAAAATGTGATACAGAAACACAAAATGAGCAAATGCTATTGGAAAAATGGCACTGAGAGACTTGCTCCACGCAGGGTTGTCACAAACCTTCAATTTTGTAAAATATCTGCAAAGCTCAATAAAGCAAAGTACAATAAAACGAGGTCTGCCTGTACTGTTCCTGGGACCACCTGTAGCAGCCCACGTGCTTTCTCACTAGACGCAGGCCTTGGCCCTGAGGGCAAACCCTCTGTCCTGCTGCAGGACAGAGCCCCCAGTCCTGTGTATGTATCTGCCACGCTCCATGACACACTGAGGGATGTCTCCTCAGTGCAGGCACGCTTAGCTGTTTTCAGATGGAAACAGTATGTATGAAACGCTGCATGTCATCTGCAGAAGCAATTCAACCGAAAGACACTCTCATAAGATATTTACTTAAAGCAAATCAAAGCTATTCAGTAAGACAAACGGTAAAACACGGGCGACATTATCTCACTGCAAAGAGGATTGCCTCAGCCTCACCGACAGACGCTCACGGCCATGAGAACATAAGTAAAAAGTCAACAAAGCCCTGGTGCCTGTGGGTGTTCTGTCACCCATCAGAATTTAGGCACCAAACCATAGTTCATGCGGCATGTTAGAAGCAGTGGAGGGTCAACTGAAAAGGGGAATCATCCATGGTTAATATAGGGATAACATAGGGATAGAAATTGCTATCTACCATCACAAGTGCCTTTTTGAGGGTGGATCCTGGAAAAATGAAAGGCTCTTTCATTCTGCCCAGTTCCCAAATGGGTTTGGACTTGCAGAGCTTGGCTTGGAGCTAAACTTTGGTAGTGGGGCAGTAAGGAGCTGAAATTGGAAGGATCTGGTTTTCCTCCTGAAAGGAAGGCAGTAGAGGAACTGAGTAGGAAGCTGGAGTTTGCACTATGGAAAAATGGCCAAGCGATTTTTTTTTTTTTTAAATAAGGGATGTCTTGAATTCAATGTTAAATTGTATGTGTTGCTATATTAACGGGATGGTACGAAATGCTGATTGAGATCCATTTCTGACTTCCGAGGTTACAAAGTGGTGCTGTGATAACAACAGACACAGGGCACTGTAAAGAACCAAGTTCCCAGATTCTCCAGGTCCGAGGGGCTACCAGCATTCATATGGGATCTATGTAGACAATGAGTCAGACCTGCAAGGGGGACCAACTCCTGCTATCAGCAGTCACATCAAGGTAAACCAGTGTGCAGTAAAGGGTTAACCTTGCCCAAAGAAAGGTTGGACCCAGGTGAGGCTCCTAAGAGTTAACCTCTGAGCCCGTGGAAGAGCCTGCCTGATCAGTGTCTTTGTTTACCTGGTTTCCTTGGACCACATCCAATAGTCTACGCCAACAATGTGATTTATGATGGAGGCCTTGGGCCATATGGTATCAGCTTGACCTCTAAGGGCTGGAGACTGAAGTCAGTCATATGTGTGGTCAGCCCTGCTGACATGACTGACCCCCAACAAAAACCTTGGATACCAAGGCCGGGGTGAGCTTCCCCGGTAGCAATAACCTGGGCACGTTGCCACACATCATTTCTGGGAGAAGTAAGCACTGTTCCACGACTCCACTGGGAGAGGACCAATGGAAAATCACACCTGGTCGCTCTTGGACTCTGCCCAACACACCTCTTCCATTTGCTGTAATACGTCATAATGGTGAGTATAATCACTTTTCTGAGTTCTGGGAGTCCTTCTAGAGAATCATGGAACTTGAGGGTGGTCTTGGGGACCTCCTGAACTGCAGCCTGTCTCTTCTTCCCCTCACCAGGTAATTGCAGAGAAAAGAAAGGGTGGGGGCCACAGAGCAGCTCCATACCCTCCCAGTTCTGCAGGCTCAGATCACAGGACCGTGCCCTGCCCTGAAAGGGGTGATACTGACAGGAGAGTGGAATTTTAGAAATAAACAGCATGGAATTTTTGTAACCAGAAGAAGACTGTTAGAATAACAAAGTGATTGGAAAGTAAGAGTCAGCCTGAGATGTGGAGGGAACCCATCTGATGCTTTAACAGAGGCCAGTGGGAGGAGTTGTTGAGAAAAAGGTTCATATTGATACCACAGCATTTGAGATGCCTCAGTGAAGCTGGCCTTCACACAAATGTTCCTTCTGCATAGGGCAGTCGTTTTCAACCCAGACTGCACGTAGAATAAGGCCCTAAGGCATGTGGGCCTTATCTGCAGGGATTCTATTTTAATTAGGATGGTCTAGAGGGTTGCCATTACTAATTTTTTAATTTTTTTTATTTTTTAAGAATAGCTGGGTTTTATTTTATTTACTTGAGCCCAGCCGCTCCGCGGCACGTGGGATCTTCCCGGACTGGAGCACGAACCCGTGTCCCCTGCATCGGCAGGCGGACTCCCAACCACTGCGCCACCAGGGAAGCCCACTAATTTTTTAAAAATTAGCCTTATTGAGAAATAATTTACAAACAATAAAATTACCAGTTTTAAATGTACAATCTGTTGAGCTCTGAGAAATGTACATACTAAAAACACTACCATAATTATGATGTAGAATATTTCCATCTCCCCAAAATGTTCCTGTCTAGCCTGTTTAGGCTGCTATAACAAAATACCACAGAGTGGGGAGCTTGTAAAGAACATACACTGATTTCTCCCAGTTTTGGAGGCTGGGAACTCCAAGATCAAAGTGCCAGTATGGTCAAGTTCTAGCAAAGGCCTGCTTCCTGGTTCATAGCTGGTACCTTCTCTCTGTAACCTCACACAGTGGAAGGGGCTAGGGAACTCTCTGAAGCCTCTTTTATGAAGCATGAATCCCATTCATACGGGCTCTGTCCTCGTGTCCTAATCACCTCCCAAGGGCCCCACCTCCTAAGACCATCAACTTTGGGAGTTAGGATTCAACATATGAATCTGGGGTGGTGGTGGCCACATTCAGACCACAGGAGTTTTCTTGTGCATCTGTACCTTCGATACATTCCTCTAATCCCTGGCCCCTAACAGTGATCTAATTTCTGTCTCTATAACTGTACCTTTTCTAGAATGTATATAAATTATATCGTATGTAGTCATTAGGTCTAATGTCTTTCACTTAGCATTATGTTTTGAGATTCACCCACACTGTGCTTATCAGTAGTTTGTCACTCTTTATTGCTGAATGATTTCCTAATCTATGTATATACTGTAATTTGTTTATCCATTTACCAGTTGGTAAATATTTGGGTGGCTTCGGTTTTTGGCTCTTATGACTAAGTCATCTATAAACATTTAAGGACAAGTCTTTGTCTTTTTTTTTTTTTTTTTTTTTTTTTTTTTTTTTTTTGCGGTACGCGGGCCTCTCC
>NC_041218.1:76814816-76844133 GCF_002837175.3 Physeter macrocephalus
CATGTGGGATCTTCCCGGCCCGGGGCACGAACCCGTGTCCCCTGCATCGCAGGCGGGCTCCCAACCACTGCGCCACCAGGGAAGCCCCCAAGTCTATGTCTTGACATATCTTTTTAATTCTCTTAAGTAAATATCTATGAGTGGCAGTGCTGAATCGATGGTAAGGATCTGTTAAACTTTATAAGAAACTGCCAAACTGTTTTCCAAACTGGCTGTACCATGTTGCATTCCCACCAGCAATGTAAGGGAGTTCCAGTTACTCCACATCCTTGCCAGCACTGGTTTTATCTTATAGGTCCTCTCTTATCAGAGTTTGATGATTCATCGTTTTAAACTTTCCCTGTTTAACCTCCTGTGTGGTTTTAAGCTCCAGACTGGATGCAGGCAAATTGATACAGATTTTAAACCATGAATTCAATTTCTTCAGTTGATACAGGACTATCATGTTATCTATTTCTTTTTTTTTTTAAGTCTTTACTGCATTTGTTACAATATTGCTTCTGTTTTATGTTTTGGTTTTTTGGCTGTGAGGCATGTTGGATCTTGCTCCCCGACAAAGGATTGAACCCACACCCCTTTTATTGGAAGGCAAAGTCTCAACCGCTGGACCGCCACAAAAGTCCCTTATCTATGTCTTCGTGGTAAGCCTTGTTAGTTTATGTTTTTAAAGGTATTTGTCGGGGAGTGACATCATCCAAATGGCAGAATAGAAGTTTTCTACTATATTCCCCCCAAAGAACACCAATCTGACAATCATTCACATATCAGAGAGACTTTGTGGAAGTCCAGGAGTCCAGCAGAGAAGTTCCAGCACATCACTGGAGGAAAAAAAAAAAATTCCGAGATTGGACACATCAAAGAGGGTAAGAGGAACAGCTGACTTGACCTACATCACGCCTCCCCCGGGTAGCTGAGCTCAGGGGCCAGAGAGCCTTTCTCCGCCTGTGATTTCTCCTGTGGGAGAAAGTGTGTGAGTGAGTGTCTGGATTCCCCAGCTGTGTGGACGCTGCCAGAGAGGCTCATTTCATCCAGAGCTCTAAGTCAGGAGCTGCACACATGGACAAACCTTTAGCTAGACTAACTAAAAAAAAAAAGAGAAGACTTAAATAAATAAAATCTGAAACGAAAGAGGAGATATTACCACTAACTCACCACAGAAATACAAAGGATCATAAGAGATAATGACGAATAATTACATGCCAGCAAATTAGATAACCTAGAAGAAATGGGTCAATTCCTAGAAATTACAACCTACCAAGACTGAATTATGAAGGGATAGAAAATATGAACAGACCAATAATGAGCAAAGAGATTGAATCAGTAATCAAAAACCTCCCAACAAAGAAAAGTCCAGGATGAGAGGATTTCACTAGTGAATTCTACCAAATGTTTAAAGAAGAGTTAACACCAGTCGTTCTCAGACTCTTCCAAAGGACTGAAAAAGAGCGAACACTCCCAGGTTCATTTTACGAGGCCAGTATTACTCTGGCCAGACAAGGCCACTACAAGTTAAGAAAACTACAGGCCAATATGCCTGATGAATATAGATGCAAAAATTTCACTAGCATATTAGCAAAGCTAATTCAAAAGCACATTAAAAGGATCATATACCCTGATCAAGTGGGATCTATCCCTGGGATGCAAGGATGGTTCAACATCTGCAAATCAGTAAATGTGATACACCACGTTAATATACACATAGACCAAAGCAATTGTCAAAGTACTGTAAGAGCTTGCTGAAGTTGCAATGGAAATACAAAAGATGGCCACATGGTCCAAGTGGACAGAGAGGGAGGGAGCAAGGGGAGAGGGGTCAGCTCAGATAGAGATTTCCAGAGAAAGTGAAATCTAAGAAGAAATGTAAAGGATGGATACAGACCAGATAGATGAAGAGAAATAAAAGAATCTTCTATGCCAATAGTTCTCAATCCTGGCTGTATGTTTTATTTTTTAAAAATAATATATGTAATTTTGAGGTCTGTGAGTGAAGAATCTATTCCAGGCCTCTCTCCTTGGCTTGTAAATGGCTGTTTTCTCCCTGTGTCTTCACACCATCTTCCCTCTATGAATCGAGGTGCATAAAAAATGAGATGAGACTTGTCCCTATTTCCCCTTCTTATAAGGGCATCAGTCATATTGAGTTAGGGGCCCCATCCTGCTACAATATGACCTCGTCTTAATGAATTACATCTTCAATGACCCTATTTCCAAATAAGATCACATTCTGAGGTACTGACGGTTAGGACTTCAACATATGCATTTGTGGAGGTAACAGTCCAACCCATAAAATGTGTATGGTAGCAATTATCAATTTACAATTTCATGTCTTTGAGAAGAAAATCTCCCGAATCCTAGCTTTAGGAAGCAGATGACATTACCTCAGTGGTTTCTGGACAGTGTGCTACCACATTCTGTACAACGGGCTGCACAACTGAGCCTCCTCTGATGCCTTTCTTTGCCTTTCTCTGAAGATGTACCCACTCTGGTGACATGGCAGATGAAGTGCTCAGCTGAGTGAATCTCAAGTTGCAGAAAAGAGCAGGTGATGGTCTGTAGGAAGTTATCTCAAATTGGCTACAGAGAAAGACTGGTCACTTACCAAATGCTGGATAACTCTGCCTTGTAGATACAGAAGGAATCCCAGTGGAGAAGAAAGCAAGAAATACTGAGAGGATATCGCAAAACTGATTTTTTTAAAGTATTTTAAAACTTGCCCTCCTAAACTGGTGTCCGCTTATACCCCCATTCACTGTACTGCCTCAGGCACAAAAATATTGAACACTACTGCTGCATTAAATGACCTGTTAGATGAAAAGATTAAACGGTTGGCTCTTAGGTGATTTGGGGGCACAGCTGGGCTCTCATCCTGCTCTTGAGGTCTTGCTTTGGCTGCCTGCCAATCAGACAGCCTCAAATCCCAGCAACCAGGGCAGTTTGGAGATGCTTACTCAAGAGGGATTGGGTCTGATCTGGGACGCTGAGAGAAAGTTTTACAGATTAATTTATTTCCGTCGGGCAGAAGAGGCTCGGCTGCCTTGCAAGCATGCGAGCCACTAGATGGCGCTCCATGCTCATACTGAATCTGCCAGAACTCAGCATCTCCAGAGTCTGGCAGGCTTCCAGGACTGGCTTATCCTTTGGGCATCACAGGCACGGGGCCTAAGGCCCACCATACCTTCAGAAACCCATGGAAGTATTTTAATTTCTTCTAAAATCATGAGAAAACAAGGAATAGAATACTCCCTGATTATATTCAACTTTATACAGGGCAGTTGTTAAATATACTTTCATAGATAGAAATACTTATATATACACATATATATTATTATTATTATTATCTCTAGTGCAGGAAGGGGCTCATGAAAATAAAGTGTCTAGGGCCCACAAAAGTCACAGTATGGCCCTGTTTCCCTGCATCACATCTGGAGTATTGATCAAAAATGTCACTGAAACTGAATGTAGTTCCAGGGCACACCTCTCCTTGTGGACGTCTTTCAAGATGCATGCATTCATAAACTTATTTAACTCAACAGATTTGTTCTCAGTCACATGACCTCTTGATTTTACCTCCCAAATCCCTCTCCAATCTGTCACCTTCCCTGCACACCTATGCTGCCACCTTAGTCCGGGGCACTGGAACCTTCTCTTGGACTTTGACAACAGCTTGCTACTGGCCTCTCTGCCTCCAGGCCCTTCTCTAAGCAGCCAGGGTCATTTCCCAAAAATCAAATCTGATCATGTCAGGTTTTTTGCTCTCATCTAAAACCTGCCATGACTCTCCACCGCCTATAGCAGTGGTCTCTCAAACGGGGTATGTGTACTCGAGGAAGCGGACAAGACAACTTGTTGGAGCATAGAGAGAAAACAGAGCTTCTACTTATATTTACCTTTTATCTGCTTCTTTAAACATTTCTGGTTTTTTGTATGCTTTATTTATTTACACAACACATGCACATTTACTTATACATAAGTATACATGTATTGGGAAAGGTGTCGGTTTTCAACCTTTTTTTCCACCAGAAGGATGCATCATTGAAAGTGTTCGGAAACTTTCAAAATGATGTCCAAGCCTTTTCGAATCGCACACAGGGCCTTTTCGAGATGAATCAGACCGACCTTTAGGATCTTCTCTGCTTGCTCTAGCCACACAGAACACCCCTTAAGCACTCAGCTCTTATGCTTTCCTGCATTTACAAATATTTCCAGCATAGGCTGCACCTCCCTAGTCAGCATCCTCATCGGACCAAGTCCAGCTCCCCGCTCAGCAGCCAGCCCCTGGCTCCTGCCCTCTACCGCCGCCTCTCCTGGCTCCTCTCAGCAGCCCTGCTCTCCCATGTGCCGCCTTAGCGATAGCCTATTTATTTGTTTACGTTTGATAGCCTATTTATTTGTTTACATTTTTTCTTTTTCCTTTATCTTGTGATGAGTTGTGTGGGTGGGTGTCTGGCTGTGTGCGCATGTATCCACAAAAGGGTTGTGTTGATAAAGCAGCTATTAGATGCTGGGCCCTGGGCTAGGCCCTACCTAGGTGTCGTTTCAATTCACCTCTCATGTAGATGACCAGCTTCTCCCAGTTTGCCTGGAACTTTCTAGGTTTTAGCTCTGAAAGTCCTGTGTCCTAGGAAACTCCTCAGTCTCAGGGCAAATAGGGATGGTTGGTCACCCTATACAATAATCCCATTATACCAGTGAGAAAACTAAGGCTCAGAGAAGTTATCAAAACTTAGCTAAGCTCACAAAGCTAATTAGCACTGGGACCTGGCTGTGTCCCTCAGAAAGTCAGCACTCTTTCCACCACAGCATGTTGCCTCTTCATGGGCAGGGACCGCGTCTTGTTCAACTTTGCGTCTTCATGCCTGTCATGATTCCTGCATATATGAAATAGTTGATGGATGAGTGAATGAATGAATGAATGATTGAGTGAACTCTCCAACAGAGAATCAAAACAGCTGTTACATGGTGACACAGTGAGCCAAGCGGTGTCTCCTCCCTCTCTATGATTCTACATCATCTCAGAATGTAAGAGAATTGGGCTCAGAGAGCATAAATGACTTGCCCAAGGTCACAGTTCCTGGAAGAATGCGGGGCAGGGACCAGAACTCAGGTTTCCTGACTCACACTCCAGGGATCTTTCTACTGGAACGTTGAATGAAATAAACCAAAGGGCAGAGGAAATAGTGGGAGAAAACTGGGCTATTTTTTAACATCTAACTGAAGACGCTAAGCAGCTCTGAATTGCCAGAACTTGCATCAAAAAACCCCTAAGATTGGGAACTTTTCTTAAAAGAAACATAACACTGTCAAAAAAGAGTGCCTCTGGGCTTCCCTGGTGGCGCAGTGGTTGAGAGTCCGCCTGCCGATGCAGGGGACGCGGGTTCGTGCCCCGGTCCGGGAGGATCCCACATGCCGCGGAGCGGCTGGGCCCGTGAGCCACGGCCGCTGAGCCTGCGCGTCCGGAGCCTGTGCTCCGCAACGGGAGAGGCCACAACAGTGAGAGGCCCGCGTACCACATAAAAAAAAAAAAAAAAAAAAAAAAAAAAAAAAAGAGTGCCTCCAAATGAACTTATCTACGAAACAGAAACAGACTCACAGATACAGAGAACAGACTTGTGGTTGCCAAGGGGGAGAGCATTGGGGAGGGGGTGGAGTGGGAGCTTGGGATTAGCAGATGCAAACTATTACATATGGAATGGATAAACAACAAGGTCCTACTGTAGAACACAGAGAACTATATTCAATATCTTGTGATAAACCATAATGGAAAGGAATATGAAAAAGAATATATATATATATAACTGAATCACTTTGCTGTAAAGCAGAAATTAACACGTTGTAAATCAACTCTACTTCAATAAAATAAAGTTAAAAACAAACAAGAAGAGTGCCTCTCTGCCGCATGATGTACAGTCCCTTTCCACAACGTCGGAGATGAAGCCCGGCCTTGAGGCTGCGCCTGCACATTCCTACGGCTTCCTAGAGTCCTGTGGACAATGACGGAGGAGATAAACCATGCAGCGAGACATCTAGTATACCAAAATTTAAAAGTGAAGTAAGATTGTTACGTATGAATCTAATTCTTTTTTGTCCTTTAAAAAAAAAAAAAGAGTGCCTCCACGTCGAGAGGGCTGAGTACCAGAGCATGAAATACAGCAAGTGCCATATCTGTCGTCCAGAGGGAGCCTTTGTTCTTGTCAATCCTCCCCACTGTGACCCAGAAACAGTCAAGCCTTGGGTCCACAACAACCTGGCATCTCCAAAGTGGAAGGACTATTTGGAGAACCAGTGGCCAGGCACTGCCAGCCAGAGAAGGGGCAATGCCCCACACCCACCTCCTGCACCACTCTGAAATGCCCATTTATCTCCATGCTTATGGGCGTCTTTTGGCTTCCAGGCTGTGTTTGTGCTTTGTCCCTGGCCTTTATTGACCCCTTTGATTCTGTGGGGAAGCTCAGCCCCGGGCAAACGGGAATTTCAATGCACAATGGAAAACACGGGTTCCTCTAGGGCCGCTGGCTGATCCCAGCCTCCTGACCCTGTCCTTTCCAGAGAAGCTGTGGCCCCAACCCTGCCTGTGCCAAAGAATAAAAGGAGCCCAGTGGCGACCACTGGGGCCAATGCGAGTGACCGAGGGGACTTGCCCTTCTGTTCCTTCTGGGTTTGCCCTTAAGGCTCTTTCCTGGGAAAGAAGGGGAGGGAAGGAAGTGAAGCTTTGTCTTTGCATTCTGTCCTCCCCGACCCCAAACTGGGGCGGCAGGCTGTCCACTGAAGCCACACCTGGTAATGTTCCAGCTGCTTATTTATGGCTGGGGAAGCAGGGTTGCTCAGCCACCGAGAGAGTGAGGGAAATGCTTAGCCCTCGTGGCATCTGGGAGTGGTCAAAGTTTAGCCCTGGCAGGACTGTTGGGGTGACGATGCGGGGGTGAAGGCTGAGCAGAGGACAAGGATTCTCAGTACCCCTCTCAGCTATAGTGTCATTGCTGAGCAGGGCTCAGCTAATGCCTCCCCTGGTCTCCGCTGAACTGCGGACAGCGTTCAGAGCCTCGAGGAAGAATGTGACAGTGGTGGCCCGGGGCCCCTGGACTGATTGCTGCTGGCGCAGACCTCTGGCCTGGCTTACCTGGAACCTGCTCTGGGACAGGGGACTTGGATTTACCCTGCAATAAGCGTTCAGCAATGTGCTGGAATCACTACCAGCTCCACAGACAGGCAAACACCACAACACTGGGAGGGGCCGAAACGACCTCGCTGCGGCTCCCCCTCCTTTCAGGTCTTCTCAGCAAGGCTGTGTTAGTGTCTTGGTGTCGCTATGACAGAGTCCCACAAGCTGGGCGCCTAAAACAACAGAAGTGTATTGTCTCGCGGTTCTGGAGGCTGCAAGGTGTTCGCCTGGGCTGGTTCCTTCTGAGGGCTCTGAGGGGAGGGTCTGTTCCAGGCCTCTCCCTTGCCTTGGAGATGGCGTTCTCTCTGTGTGCATCTCCAAATTCAACATTCTTATAAGGACACCGGTCCAACCTGATGGCTCACACCAAAAGGACTCCATTTTAACTTGATAACCTCTGTAAAGACCCTGTCTCCAAATAAAGGCACACTCTGAGATCCTGGGGGTTAGGACCTTAACACGTGAGTTTCGAGGGGACCCGATTTAACCCATAACAAAGGTCTTTCCTGGCTACCCTATCGAACGTTTCCCCCCTCTTCCTGGCACTCTGCAATCCTCTTCCCTGCTTTAGCTTTTTTTCTTTAGGAACTTCTTATCATCTGATGTACTAGTACATATTTTCCTTATCGGTCTTACTATCCCTCTCTAACTGGATTGAAACTCCATAAAGGCAGGGATCTTTGTTATGTCTGTGGCTGTTTTCCCATCACCTAAAATAGTACCTGGCACATAGTAGGTGCTCAAGAAATACACACAAGATGGAGTTGATGAAGTTTGTTGCAGATTAATAGGTTACTAATGAACGAGAGGGGGCGGGGTTGCTGGTTGATTTAAAGGAAGTTAAACATTGGCAAGTGTAACCTCAGGCCCAGGGTGAGCTGTCCCTTCTTCTATTGGCCTCCCCTGCTTTTCTGCCTTACAAAGGGGACTTCATCTCCAGCCAGGGCTCAGAGTCTAGGCTCAGCCTTTTCGTGCTCACACCAACTGACTCTAAACAAAACCGGAGAAAATTTTCCCAACTGCAGAGGACACAAGCACAGAACAGTGAGCACTGGTCCTTCTCAGTTTCATGTCAGAATTAGGATGCTTCTGTGTTGCTGCCAGGAAACCTGAAGCTTGTGAGGGGAGCTGCCGTCCCGGAGCTCCCGGGCCTGGGGTCCAAGCAGAGGGACAACAGGGAAAGGGGTGGAGTGGGACCAAGGAAAAGCCCTTCCGGGAGCTTCATGGAGCCCGCGGAGAGGTCGTGGCCCTTGATCAGATGTGCAGAGGCTCCAGGTCTGCTCAGCCTTTCTTCTTCCTGGTCAATATGTTAATGACAATGTTAAGACTAACAACACCATTACCCCAGTTGTGCAGGCTGTATCAGACATCTTCCTTCAGCTCAATCGGCAAACATGTAGGGAGTCATTGCTTTGTCCCAGTGTTGAGCAAAGCACGTGGGGATTCAGAAGGCGATCTCACGTTTGCATCTCACTTCAGCGCGTACAGAGGACTCTCACATGCACTGTTTCATTCACACAGCTGCCTGGCGGCAAAGATGTTGCTCATTATCTTGTTGGACAATCGAGAGAACTGAGGATGAGAAGTTATGGGCCCACAGCAGAGTAGAAATGTGGGTGCAGATCTTCTGGCACACGTCCAGATTCCTCCTCATCAATAGCTATCATAGATCATTTTCATTGAGTGTCTACTATGTACCAAGCATTGTACTAAGGGTGTTACATCCACGTCCTCATTTTATTTCTCATACAACCTTGTAAGGGAGGAGGCATATGAACCCCCATTTTCTGAGGTGCAGAAACAGCAGCTAAGATCAAGGTGGAAACTTTCACCAGTTCTCCCAACTCTAAAATGCCTGAGCCTGATTTGAACCCGGCAGTCTGGCCTCAGAGGCTACACTGTTAACCCTCTTCCTCACCCTCGAGGCAGCCCACGTAGGATGGGCGGAGAGGTGCTGCATTGTGGGACCTGCTGTAGGAATTCAGACAGGGATAAGGGGGTTCAGCGGGGGATGGGGTCCTCCAGGAGGGCTTGGGAGTGGACACGCCTTCCTTGGGGGGTAGGGAAGGGGGGTGGAAGAGAGAAGAGCCTGGCCAGACTTGAGTGCCGGGTCCAGGCGGGGTGCCTGGGAGAGAAGACAGCGTGAGGCCAGGTTGTGGGAGCCCGGAACACAGTGACAGCAGAAAGGACGAGGTTCGCCTTCACTGGGCACCTTCCTTACCCCTCGGGAGGCGGCAGCCAGCTTAGCCCTCGGTAGCAGGCCCTGCTGCGTTGACCCCAGGGCTTTATTTGGCTGTTTACTGCAGGCCTTGATCTCTGATAGGACTGCGGAGTCAACACCAGGCACAGGACGGGGAAGGGGCGAGGCGCTCCTTTCCGGCCTAGTCCACCGCCTTTCCCTTCCAGCTGGGGCCCAGCCCAGGTCAATGGAATACAAAGGACCATGAACAGTTCTTTCTTCCCACATCAGCCAAGTCACTTCCTGAAACCAAACCAAACCAATTATCTCTAGCAATCGCAGATCTGCACCAGTTTTCTTAACAGCCAGGGGCTGGAAGGGATCTTAAAGGTCTTCTCTCAGAGCCTTCATCTGATGATCGAATTGCTAGCTGGTTTTAGGTCTGTCTGCATAGCTCTGGTAGGAAAGAGCTCATGACCCTCAAGGCGATTCTGGTGGCCTGGGCAAAGCCAGTCAGAGCCCCTGCCCCAACCCCAGCTAACTGAATACTTCCCAGCCTGGCTTCAAGATTTCACATCTGAAAAGGAGCAAATAAGTCCCACATACACTGATTTATTTAGCAAATGTTTGGTGCATGTTTCTTTTTTTTTTTTTTTTGGCCACTGCCACGCGGCATGCGGGATCCTTAGCTCCCCAACCAGAGACTGAACCCATGCCCTCTGCAGTGGAAGCGTGGAGTCTTAACCACTGGACCGCCAGGGAAGTCCCAGGTGCATGTTATTTTCAGCTGGCGTTCTTACTGGTATGAATCAATGAATCTCCCCGAGTAGAAAAGCAGTTTCAAGGGGATGCCAAGTTATTCGTCTCCTGGAGGCATCTTCCCAATCTCTTTGGTCCTGGACAGATAAGTAGAGGCCAGAATGTGAACTTGCATGCTATTGAGGTTTGATTCTATAGCTTGGAAGGTGCTGCTGAAGGATTCTGAGCTAGGACAGACACGATCAGATCTTATTTTAGAAAAAAAAAAAATTTGACGGGGGAAATTTAGACTAAAGGGAGGAAGCCTAGGTAGACGGTTACTGTAATGATTAAGTAATGGATAGTGAAGGCCTGACCTCATGCAGGGAAAGTGGGGACAGAGCAGCTGGTGGAGAACTTGATGAGCAAGGGGTGTTGGACGTGAGGAATCAAGATAGTTCGTTCCCATGGTTTGAACTTGGCCGTCACTGGCCATACAAGGTTTTCCAGGAGAAAGGGATTTACCTGTTACAAGACACCAAAGAGCCACCGTTGCTGTAGAACTTGGGAAAGATCTTGCCACTGTCTTAATTCTCGCATGTGGGCTCACTGGTTTTGAGCCTTCAATCTCTCTGCTGCATTGGGTTTTTTTTGTTTGTTGTTGGTTTTTTTTTTTTTTAGCTGGGACTCTCAAGACCGAGGTGACCACCGCATGGATTTTCTCAGAAAGTAACTATTTTCACTCAAGTTCTAACTAGAGAGTATAGCCTCTAACCCTCTAACCACACACAGACACCGTGGGAACCTCTAAACTTCCCAGAGCAGGAAAGGGGCCTTCGGGAGAGGTGGGCTCAATACCACTTCCCAGGGTTGCATCTCAGGCGAGCAAGGCTCCACGGTGGGGTCTGCCTTAGGGTCTTCTCTATTAAGGCGCACCTGCTGCCTTGAGGAGGAGGGATGCTTTACTGAAGGACATCAGCAAGTCTAAAGCTTTAGGACGTTCATTCGTTTAAAGTCGTAAATGGAAAACAAATACACAAGTGGCTCTCTGGGGATCCAGAAGACTTCGAAGAACTGGACCAGACCTGGAGCTCTCATCCTCCAAAATCTGATTTTGTAGCTAGTGCACCAGGACCAGAAAGTTCATTTTGAGGTTTGCTAGAACAAGAACCAGCTTCTGAGTCTGCGGGAGCCTTCATCTGCCCAGTACGGACAATCCCAGGGAAGAAAATCTCCGAGAATCCTGAGCAATGGGAATTTCCTTTTCCCCTCCGATTCCCTTCTGAAGCTGGAGCCTAGGGCTTCCATTCTCCCCTCCTCTCCTGCTTTGCTCCAGATCCAGGCCTGAGCCCACAGATGTAGTGATGACGGGCCAGAACGAAGCAGTCAAGCTCAGTGGTCCTCCTCTCTCTGCTCCCCAGTGTCTGTCTGAGAGCCCATTCCGCGCTTTGCCATCTCTTCCCATTTTCCCTTGTTACACAGAGTAGCCCTTCCTAGTGATCAAGAACCCAAGAAAATCATCTGGTCTTTACCTTTTTCCACATAAACACTAGCCCTTTGCATAGATAGAGGGCAGACGGTGGTTTTATCCATTAGGTAATGTGCAAAGTCAGTACTATCGCCCCGACGTGGACTGAGGGAAAGAAAGCAGTGTCCTGGAGACTGTATTAGTCAGCTTCGGTGAAATTCCACCCGGGTTAGTCACCCACCCCCGCCCTGCCACCCAACTGCAGTGGCTTCTAATGATGATGTTTTATTTCTCACTCAAGTGACACATCCTTCACAAGCTGGAGAGTCCAGGGGATGGAGACACCTTTACTTGGACACTGCGGGTCTCCCAGCAGAGGAGACATGGCAGACACAGGTTACCTCAAAGCTTCGGTCTCCAAGCCACACAGGTTGCTTCTCCCCGTTTTTCACTGGACAGAGGAAGACATTTAGCCGGTTCTCAGCTCAACATGGTGAGCGACATAATCTTCTTGCAGGGAGAGGGATATCAGCACATGCCAAAGGCCAAGCTTGACATCAACGGGCAGGATGGATAATTCTTCCGGAGGGAGGGGGAGAGAAGAGTTTGAAGGATAAGTCTACCCCAGTGTATACGACCCTCGTCTTTCCATGCCAGTAGAGCAGCATTACCACCCCTTTGCTTCACTGTCCCACCTGTAGCTTTTGTCCTGCTTCTAGGCCAGGCCTAGGGCATCACCACCAGGGCTTGGAGGTTGCCTCAGTGTCTGGGCTGGTAAGGAAGGGAGAGTACGTGGTCCCACTTGAGCTGGGTGAGGTAATGACAGGGGTTGTTGGAGTCTCCAAATCCCAGAATATGATGCGATTTCCAGGGTCTTTAGGTTCTACAATAACTCAATGGCAGCACAAGTGATTTAGGCTTCCGTGGGTCGCCTGCGAATCTCTTCACCTACTCCTAGCACTGTCAGCAAGTAAATGATTTCTGAGTTCCAAACATCTGAGCATAATATGCTGCCGGATCACAGGCTACAGAGCCCCCAAACATCACAAAGCAAGAAGCTCTGAGGCATGAATAGTATCTTTAACATAATCTTATATTTGGAAAAGCAGTTTTTAAAAAAAAACACTTGAAAATACAAGATAAGGTAACAGTGACATATATAAGTTTTCACCTTATATTGCTTGGCCATTTTTACATATAAATTATTGCTTACTAGCTTTGATAAATACACAGCACAGTCATATATACAGAAGCAGAAAGCATGAAATATGAGAAAGAAAATACTGTTAATGGCAATTCTGGTAATTCCACAAAGGTTTCATATTTACCAGCTCTTCTAATGGTGGAAAACTACAAAGTGTAGTCCCTGAGAAGTTAGGTAGACGCCCTGATTGTGGGTTTTCTATCTTCTGTTAATGCAAGCTGATAATGTCACAGCGGTCCTAATTAATGATACATTAAAAGGCAAGAGTCCTTGCTTCTGGTCATCGATTTCATCCCAATATTTGATAACAGTGTAATAGGAATACAATAAATAGGCTATGCAAATAAATATTACTCTGCTAAAAAATGTTTAGTATATACAGCTTTGCTTTATATAGTACATTTTCATCTAACTTTTTGGCAATTTTTAAAAACTTTTTTCCAGCACTAGTTTTAAGCACAATGGCTCACTCGTTAATAAGCAGGCTGAAAATTTAAGGACATGTCTTTGAAGCATTTAAAAGAAATGCTATCCATGTTAGATCACCACGGTGGACCTGATCTTCCCCATTTTAATGTTTTTGCCTAGTTTCTGAGAAGCTCAGATTAGCTGTGCCATCTAGGGACACTTGGAACCTGTGGTGTGTGTGATGGCTGCAGCAAAACCACTGGGCAGGGGTCGGGGCAGCAGTGAAAGCCCAGCTCCAGGGATCAATCGTCACCAGCACCTTCTCTCTGATGCCACTGTGTCTCCCTACTTGGAGGTGAGTATGCATTAGTGCAACATCGCCCTACAAGCTGGGAGGTATGGGTTTTTACTTTGTCCCTATGCTTCTGAATTTAAGGTATCCTCCACCCAACTTGCTTGTGGACAGGGGTCTAGGAAAATGAATTTATTCTAAAGAGATACTAGAATAAAGTGAACGCAGGCCATAATAGGTATCACTACAACCATTTGGCAATTATACAGATTATAACGAAGAGTGAAGCTATGATAAAACACTGCAGTCTTTGGAGCACCTGCAAATGTGTATGGAAAAATTTAAAAAATTTTTTTGAGTGGTTGTGATTTTGCTGATAGGAACTTGCCCCGTGCTAACTGCTAAGCAGGGCTGGTTTGCTGGAATGCTGACAAATCCAAAGACCCATAGGACTGTCTGAAAATTGTGCCACAGCAAAGAGAACCCCCTTAGAAGTGCCCAAGCACCTGTCGCTGGTGAAGGTCTCAGATGATAGGAGATTTTTCAGAGTGAATGGAGATTTCGTGCGATTGTGAAAATCTAACAGAGTTAGGAAGGAGCTTACAGGTCCTCCTGGCCACCCTTCTGGCCAGAACAAAACCTATTCCAAAGAGGCCTTGGCAGATCTACGCAGAAGGAATATGACCCATCCCTACTAACAGGGACCCTGCTTAAGTTCCCTATAGCCTGTTCACTTGGACAGCTCCAGACTCATTAGAAAGAGCTTCATGTTGAGCTACCTCTGCTTCCCATGATTCTGCCTTGAATTCACTGATTCCAGATTCACGTCTTCTCATTGCTTCTGAAATTTCTGAGAGCTGCTGCCTGGGAAACCTCTGCAGGTAGCTGTTAAATTTCAGGAAGATTTAGAGATTTTGACTTTCAGAAGACAGGGATGGAAAAGCACAGCTGTACAAAACAAAATCCTCCTTTCCTTTTGCCGCCCCAAGAGCCACAAGACCATGGCTGGAGGAAACAGTGGGCAAGCGCCGTTCTCTCCCCGTCTGTTTCCACCCATACCATGTGGGGTGCCCTGACTACACCCTCAAAACCTGTTTAGGTGTGATGTACGTGTGGATTCGTTTGGCCATGCGCACATCTGAGGTGACGTCCAAGCAGCAGGTGCTGTGCTAAAAGAGTTCTCCACTGGAGCAACTGAAATAGTTTTAGTTGGAGCAAGGTAGATCTAATGTGAATAACCATTTAAACTGTAAAACAAAGAGACGATGTCAAAATGGCCTCGTAGGATGAGAATGGCCCAATGCTACTCTCGAGCATAGAGAAAAGACCAGACACACACCGGTGCTGTAAGCCCACACCGTCCTCAGTAATTGCCAAGGGGACAGCTTTTCCAGTGTTTGATCGGCCACGAGAAAAGTCTCTTTTCCCTGGTTCTGATGGGTCTGATCTCCTCCAGTGAGTCTCATTCCATTCCCAGTAGCCTGGGGCATTTCTCTGAGTGGACTAGCCCTGGATGGTGCCTTTCTATAAAGCCCTGTTAATGTTCAGGACTGAAGTCTGACATGCTGGGACAGACTCTCTTTCAAAGTCCTACCCCAAATTTGCTCCACGTGGCTCCTTCCAGTGATCTCTCAAGCTCACTGTGGTTCCCGAGCCCAGGAAACAGCATTGCTATAAAGGTGTAAGAAAGCATTGGACACATCTCAGTAATGAGGCGCTGATGAGACAAGAAGAAGCAATTCTGTACAGGCACCAAGGAGAGGAGCAGGCAGGAGTGGTGAGGGGGGCACCAGAATCACATGTATGGAAAATGAATGGACCTAATAGGCAAAGCAGGGCCCTTGTATTTTAGCAAAGTGACAAGGATCTAGCTGGCAGGGGTGGATCTCATTACTGTATCCCACAGGCTTTTTTGTTCATTTGAAGGTTGAGGGAAATCCTCTAACCAGTTCTTGAGAACAGCAAGAGGTCATATTTACTGTAGGAGACCCAACCTGTAAAAATGGGGATTAAAAGACTCTGAGACTTGGGGAAAAAAAAAAAAAGGCAAATTATAGAAAGGCTCCCTGCCTTGGTTGGGTGGTGGACTATAGGACTTCTAAGTGTCCAACATACATCAGACATTTGGATCTTTGGGGTTCTTTTCATTTGCTGAGAGCTGGGCAATCACCACTATTTTTTTTTAACCCCTTGTTCTTCTCCAGGGAGTGCTAAGTGCTGCCCACATCAAATCCCACTTAACCTCCCTGTACGGGCCGTTCTCATTGCAGAGTACAGGCATGAGGCTGCTGGAAGCAAGCAACACACGAGGTCATGGCCAGGCACAAGGCGGCGGGCCTTTGTGACTGTCACCCCCAGAAACAGTTAAGAGTGCCTGCAATGTGTCAGGCACTGTGCTTTTGTCAAAAAAATCGTATTGTACCCAAGAAGAGATGAGAGCCTGCTTGCACGTGGAAAGAAAATCCCCAGAAATTAAAGGAGTCGATTTCTTAAAGGTGACTGTTCTTCCGTGTTGGCAAAGCAACTTAGGCTAACTTGCCTACAGTTGTGAATCAGTTGTGCAGAAACGGATTTCACCTGCAAGCATACATCACTAAGTGACTGTGGATGCCAAGAAATGCATGCCTTGACATTTCTCTTCTGGAGATCAGAGCAGGGATGCCAGCTGCCAGGCCTCACTAACTCCCTAGACACAAGTGGCTTTTGGTGATGTCATAGTTCATAAAGACAGAGACCGGTCCGTCTCCCTGGAAACCTAGAGATGCCATCACTGTCTTCAGGTGTTCAAACGAGCTCCTGCTTTGACAGCCTAGAAACAGTCATCTACTGCCAGGCAAAGTAAAACTCCTCCCAGGCTCACACATGCTCTTACTGAGATATCTGGTCACTGTATGACAAGAGACGGTCTCTCGTCTTGACGCTGGTGCATCTCAAAGTGAAAATTGGATTGGTTCAACAAGGTGATCCTAAGAAACCAGACTTCTCCATTTCGAGAAAGCTTCTGCCTCCTCCTTCCGACAGCAGCCTCTCCGCATCTCTGGCAGCTGACATCACTTCGCGAGCACGCTCTGGCTGGCTTTCCTGTGTATGTCTTGTGATACGCTGATAAAACTCAGCAACTTCTTTTCTCGCAGGAAAGCAACGTGCTCGGCGCCGCCATGCCCGTAGCTCCCGGGGCTGCGGTTCCAGGGTGGCAAGGCGTGGGGGGGCTCACACCCGTGGCTCGATCCTGTGCGAGAGCGCGAACAGGGCCTGCTGGCTGTCAATGACGCACAGGTGATGAACGTAGGATTTTAACTCTGGGTGCTCTTTTGGAGATATGTCACCTCCTATTTGGGGGAAGGAAAAAAAGTCAATCTCATGAGAGCAGTAATGCTGTTTTTCAATACCAGTAAAACCCCACCTGAAGGCGTAGAGTAAATCCAGAAGGCAGACTCGCATTGGTCAGAATCCCAGAAGAGATGTCTTTATCCTAATCCCAGAGGTGCTTTTTCAGCTCAGACCAGATGCCTCAGGTCAGGTAGACTGTCAAGATCTGTGTTCTACCAACATTGATAGAGCAATTTCTCCTAACATTATACAGTATTTCGTGATTGTTATTATCTCCCTCTACAGAACGTGAAACAGCACGGACCTAGCAGGTAAGTGGCACAGCAGGACCAGAACCCAGGCCATGAGGCCCCCAAGTCCATGGTCTCGGCTCCCACGCCATGCAGCTTGTCACAGTGACTGCCCCGTTAAATGGCTTTCACAGGCTCTTATATCTCAGGCTGGAACTGTCAGAAATCACTGCTAACCTGGTGACTGCATAGACACAATAGTTCTTTTTTTTGGGGGGGGGCGGATTTTGTATGTCCTTATTTTGGTAGGAAAATCTTTTGGTGTCCTTATTTTGGGTGGAAAAAAATTAAGGGAACAATCAAATGAACGGATATCACAGAAGTGGACTAAAGGTTTGGTTTACAGGCAAAGCGGGTTCAGAAAGTGTTGTGGACGGGGTAATGTCCACGCAGCGAAGGACAAAGCAAGGGAGTTTCTGCTCCCAGACGCAGGGCGGTTAAAGGGCCACAAGAGGCTTTGGTGCGCTGTGAACACGTGTGTGCCATGCTGCTGACAGCTCTGATAAGGAACCAGACATAAAGTAGCCTGGACAGTGGGGCAGGCCCCCTTCCCATGGTCAGAAACAAACAAAAACAGAAAACGCATTAAGGCCTGGGGAGAAGGGCTAAGCTGCCCTCCCGTGAGACAATGTAACTGTGAGTCTTCTTGCTCTGTGGGACTTCAGAGGGAGAAGCAGGGGGTGAGGCTGGAGTTCAGCTGGAGCAGAAAGGGCCCCCAGGAGGCTGAGCATTTTAATTCAGAAATTTTATCTCTTGGTGAAAACCCATTTTTTCCTCCTCTGTGACAAATACATTTTATGAGGAAAGAATTTAGGGCTTGTATGTCGTGGATGGTTTGTAGTTCTTAGGTTAAACAGAAACAAGGCTTCCTGGTTTCAACAAGTAAAAGCACCAGGAGTTAAAGTTTTACCATTCTCCCTTGTTTGGTTTAGCAAACAGGATCCTACCGAGACAGTTTTGCTGTTAACTTTCCAGCCTTAAAAAGACGGCAGGCGGAATGCCTCCAACCATGACAAGGGACCCTTGCATGGCACTTTGTAATCTCTAAGTGGCTTGATTAACGTTATTTTATCCCAAGTGCTGACGTTGTTTAACTCTGCCTATACAAACCGTCAAAATGAATTTAGATAATTCAGTTCCAAACTTGATTTTTAAAGATATATAAATACAAAACACAAACTGGCCTGATAGTTATTTAAATTCCTCCTTTGCCTTCTGCTATGCAGACTTACTCTCTGCAGATGGGAGGCTGGCAAGGTCAAGGCCAGCCCCACTGGTATAACCTTGCTGCCCACACCTGCAGTGTATATAGACCGGAATCCCTTGGTAAGTGAGACTGAGGTCTCAGAATTAGCTGAGTACCCATAAATACGTGGGAAGCAAAGGAGGGTGAAAGAGATACAAATCCTTTACTCATCAGCAATAGTATGCTTGTACATTTGAATGAATCTCCATGACAATGTTATTGCTATTTCTACTGAAACTGCATTGTACTTGGGTAGTTAATGGACAATTATATAAGCATGTATCAAATGGTATTCGTTGATGTGAACACTTAGAAAATTAGGTCCTGTATTTATAATTCTCTCTTTCAAACAGAAACTTTGTAATCCACACAGAAGTTCAGTTGCTTTGTTGGAGGACAGTATTACTACCCAAGACGGGCATGAACAGAATGAAAATTCTTAAGAATAGGTACCAAATTGTTAGTAGTATTTTCCTTAGGAAGTGCGACTTTGATTGTTCTACTTTAAAGATACTTCTGTATTGTTGAAAAAAATTGGTTTACAACGAGGATGTATTGCTTAACAAAGTAAGTTTTACTTAGTGGTCACTTTTGATTGATATTACTGAACTCTCTGTTTTTTTGTTTTTTTGGGTTTTTTTTGCGGTACGCGGGCCTCTCACTGTTGTGGCCTCTCCCGTTGCGGAGCACAGGCTCCGGACGCGCAGGCTCAGCGGCCATGGCTCACGGGCCCAGCCGCTCCGCGGCATGTGGGATCCTCCCGGACCGCGGCACGAACCCGTGTCCCCTGCATCGGCAGGCGGATTCTCAACCACTGCGCCACCGGGGAAGTCCATGTTTTTTTAATTGCCCTTTATACTTATAAAGTCTGCACAAGGCTAAGGAAACGGTATGGGCTAGGCAGTCAGGTACTCAGTCTGAGTAACGGCTGAAACTTAGCCTCTCCGAGCCTGAGTTTTCTGCTCTGCACCCACAGGGTCTATAATCGCCATTCACCAGCACTAGGGTCAGGATTCCACTGCCCATGTGAAAGCTCCTTGAACTCAATACAGTTGATTTCCTTCCTTCCTGCAATGTTTTAACATCATTTAAACATATTGTAAACTATTCTTGAGATTTAAAAAGGAATAAATATTCCTACATACACCAGTCTCAGTGGGGAGTCAACAAAAGTGCTCAGAAAAATACTTTTTCAGTGAAAGGCAGCTCCAAACAGGAAGTTTTCATTGGAGAGGAGAAAACATTCTGCAAGGCTGCTTTAGGCATTTTTACAAACTATATTCCTATTCCAGGAAGGCTCCAAGCAAGGAGGTTAAGGACAGGGTCACCCCAGATAAACCCACGGGTAATTCTGAGCCAGCAGGCAAGCAAACAAGACTTTCTGGGTCAGGGGTGGAGTGGGAGCTTCTGATCGTCTAAAGTCACTCTGTGCGGTGTAAACTTGCTGCCAGGAGAGGATAAAAAGCTGCCATTTCTTGTCCTACTCTGCTTCCCAAACATGCAGTGATGAAACAGAGAGAATACAGTATATGCATGTGATGTGAATATTGTATTTTACAATCTGTTGTTTTTTTGTTTTTTTTTCTTACCACCAAATACTTGTGATATGGCCACAGTCTGTACCAATGTATGGTAGACTAACATGCCATACCCAACTTCAATAACTCACCAAACTGGTTAGTCCTGCAGTGTCTCAGTGTTCGGACAGTGTCTGCAATCATATGCTGGAAGGCAGAAGAGGAAACACATCAGTGGAAGGGTCAGTTTTGGGTGTTGCTGAAGTAGCGGTGCTGTGAGGCTGGTTGGATAGTCTAACACCTTTGGGTATAAATAGAGGAGCTATATTTGGTGTGGGACTTAACTTTAATTGATAATATATTTTGAGTTTGGATTACAAAAGAAAATTTGACCTTGTCTTCAGAAACAGTGGCTCTCAACCCCGGCTGCACAGATTCTAACTGCGCCATGGGAAAACATACTGTTAAGAAATGCAGTACAAGACAACCTACTGAATGGGAGAAAATATCTGCAAATGATATGACCAATAATGGGTTAATATGAAAAATATATAAAGAGCTCATACAACTCAACATCAAGAAAACAACTCGATTAAAAAATGGGCAGAAGACCTGAAGAGACATTTTTCCAAAGATGACATACACTTGGCTGACAGGTATATGAAAGATGCTCAATATTGTTAATCATCAGAGAAATGCAAATCAAAACCACAATGAGATATCACCTCACACCTGTCAGAATTGCTAACATTAAAATGACCACAAACGTTGGTGAGGACATGAAGAAAAGGAAACCCTCCTACACTGTTGGTAGGAATGTAAATTGGTGCAGCCACTATGGAAAACAATACGGAGGTTCCTCAAAAAACTAAAAATAGAACTACCATATGACCCAGCAATTCCACTCCTGGGTATATTTCCAAAGAAAATGAAGACACTAATTCCAAAAGACATATGCACCCCAATGCTCACAGCAGCATTATTTACAATTGCCAAGATACGGAAGCAACCTAAGTGTCCATCAACAGATGCATGGATAAAGATGTGGTATATATGTACAATGGAATACGACTCAGCCATAAAAAAGAATGAAATTTTTCCATTCCCAACAACATGGATGGGATTGGAGGGTATTAGGCTAAGTGAAATAAGTCAGACAGAGAAAGACAAATACTGTATGATATCACTTATATGTGGAATCTAAAAAATAAAACAAACTAGTGAACATAACAAAATGAAACCAACTCACAGATATAGAGAACAAACTAGTGGTTGGTTACCAGTGGAGAGAAAGAAGGAGGGAAGGCCAAGACAGGGTAGGGGATAAAGAGGTACAAACTATTATGTATAAAATAAATAAGCTACAAAGATAGTACGACACAGCGAATATGGTCAGCATTTTATAATAACTATAACCGGGGTATAACCTTTAAAAACTGTGAATCACAATGCTGTACACCTGTAACATATGATATTGTACATCAATACATACCTCAGTTAAAAGAAAAAAAAAGAAATATTTAAAAAATATATATTAAAAAAACGCAGCATGTCCACCCTCAACCTACCTGTCCACATTTGCATATGCTTTTACTTCAGAAGGTGTTTCACCTTCTCCCCATGAAGGCTTTGTGAGTTCGCCTGCACTTGGGAAGCCCCATTCTCAACCTTGCCACTGCTCTGTGTACAGTGTTTATTGGGTTTGTGTTGCTGTAATCACTTTGTGGAACTTTCTTCCTCCTCTAGAGCAAGTAGCACGAGAGGGCTTTGTGTACCCAGCACCAACCGTACGGCACACACGTGGCCTCACACATACTTGCTGAATGGAGGCCGGAAGTTTTGTGGAATCAAAGACTCAAGTAACTCAAATGGTGACAGGAGATGAGATATTTATGAAACAGGTACATTTTCTAAAACATCAACATCTTTACAGAGACCGTTTTCTGTTTATAATGTACATTCCCTTTTATAGCCTTCAGTTTTCTACTTTATTTCTCTAAGCTTCTTACTGATCTCCAGGCAAAGGTTTCTTAAACTCACAGGTCCTTCCTTTGGACAAGATCCACTCGCCTCATACTTGTGAACCTGCAACCCACCTTCCAGCTCTCTCTACCATGGTAAAGGAAACACGGCATTTAGGACCAGACCAATCTCCACTACACTTCCTCCTGTGCGGTTGCCAGAATAATCTCCAAACACTTATCATCATGTTCTAGTCCTCTGGAAGGCTACAGTGACTCCATACTTTGTTTCATACAAAATCCAAACATAACCCTGTAATTCAAGAGTCAACATTATTCATGATCTGGTCCTCCAAACCTTCCTAAATGGGCCATCATCTTTTTTTAAATAATTGAAGTATAGTTGATTTACAATATTAGTTTCAGGTGTACAACATTGGTTTCAGGTGATTCAAAATTTATAGATCATACTCCATTTAAAGTTATTATAAAATGTTGGCTATTATTACTGTGCTATACAATATATCCCTGTATATTACTTATTTTATACATAGTAGTTTGTACCTTGGGCCACTGTTTTTCATGTCCTGCCTACACACATTGAACATAGGATCGTCTATATACAGTAAACGCTCAACAAATTATTGCTAAAATAATAATGTTAATACTAAAAAAAAAATTTACTTAAAATTCAGCAGACCTCCAGAAACATTATTTGAATATGACCTACTTATTAAATTGTTCTCACAGGCTGCACTTCTATTGTATTTCTACTCAATAGTGAAAAATGAAACAGGACAGTGATTACAGCAACAGCTCGAGTTGCGTTTGTAAAGGAAATGAGACCTGACTCATGTCTGAGAATGTATTGTTAAATTTCCTTCCCCCAATTTTACCACTATTCCCAGGACAGTTCTGTCGTTGTTTTAAGGTATGGCGTCACCTTGATTTCTATCACGTGCCATTTGCACAGCTGATCTAAGGTGAGGTACTCAGGGCAGCACTGAAACCAGAGCCCTGATCTCATCTTTAGGTTTTCTGAAGGGAGCGGGGAGGAAGCTACGATAAAAGATGATGCTCTTAACACTGAGGGATAAAGAGAAGAAAAGGAGAAAGCATTTGTTTCATTATTTAATGGTCTGAGGCTGAAACATTTGGAGCTGCTGAGGCAGTGTGGAGAACAATGGAAAACTTATTAGGTCCAATAAGCACTTCTGGGTTTCGTGTTCTCTGACCTAATGTGTTGGCCTGGATCAGCCTGATAAAGATAATACACTGAATTATCTGCTCACTGGCTAATATCCATCATGAGGAATTGGCTTCCCACAAGTTAATTCAGTTAGGTTCTACTGGTTCATTACTGTGAAAGATGATGCTATTTTATCAATAGCTTAAGTGAAACCTTGTCTTTTGCTAAGAAACGTGCTGAAACTACTGACTCTCTACTAGGACATTCAGTTTCACTCTCCAGCATCCAAGTACAACATAGGGCTATGTACAATGTAAAATACACTTTGGTCCTTCTAGAAAGAATTCTGACTTCACCCTGTCTTCTCTGTGCAAGGAGGGGTTCAGCATGAAGCATGCTGTGTCTTAAGTGCCATCTGCTTTGAGGACCAGGAACCCAGTGTGACACTACAAAATCTGCTCTCTTTAGAAATGATGTGATGGCAAGCACCTGATGGGTGCGCTTGTGTGCCGTGGGCCCGCTGCATGCATGTATGACTGCACTTATCTTCTAGCTGTCTTTTTAATAAGAGTTCTCTTCAGGAATTTAAAATAAAAGATTACCTATTTATGCCATGTTATTTCCTTAAGCTTATTAAAGGGTTCAGGGTACATACAATTATTGACCCTGAGAGCACTACTGTTAGTTAGACTTTGTTTCAGTCCCCACGGTTAGTTTGAAGGCTTGTCTCTATGAAAGCAAGACCCTAGACTACATGAGTCAGCATTAAAAGGCTTCCACTGGACCACTGGAGAAAGCAGGGGGAAAAAAAAAAAAAGAGACGCTGGTCAGAATGAAAGAGAGAGGGTGTAGGAAGCTTTCCATCTCTCTTTCCCATGCTTGCCTTTACTGAATTGTTCTCTCACTTGGGGAGCTCCATCTGGGGGGAAATGACACAATGAACTTAACCAAATCACTGGTTCTCTTTTGGGAAGGGGGCCAACCACCACTGTACCCTTAACAACTGACCACAGTCAGCGTACAAAGAGTACACTGGCTCTCGTATGCTTCCTCTGGGTCAGTCAGAGGGAAGGGTACTAGACCTTTAAAGGGAATTCCACTTGGTGTGACACAGCTCGTCCACATCTCTTACACGCTCGCCAAAGCTTATTTGGCATTCTTAAGCAGAGGTGTTGGCCAAAATTTGAAATAAGTATTGACCAGAGGCTTTTTATTCCTGCAATCATTTCATTAATACCAAACACTGAAGATTAACCTGCCTACAGACTAGAACCTTAGGGCCTACAGTCTTTGGCTACAAAGAGGGGCCCTGGGATCTTCAGAACATTACTGGGTGACACCAGAACAAATCTCTAAAGAATAAGTACAAGAAAACCCAATACTTTAAATATCTATTTCAGGCTGTGTTGGTTTGACTGTAGTATCTAAAATAACTGAGCTGGATTCCAAAGCACTTAGTGCAGAGAGAGATTCCAAAAGTTATGGACATGTCTACTTCAAAACTAATGAGCCAGAAAGCAATCACCCTCAAATCATTAAAACTGAGCTAAGGCAAGCTATCCCAAGACGTCAGTCTTCCAGATTCAGCTGCTTGGGTTTTCAGGTTGTACCAGAGCCTCCTGCACTGGCTCTGTAGCACCTCATCCCGTGTGTGCCGAGTTAACCTCACAATTAGAGCGGGGCGCCTCTGAGGCAAAGGTCAGAGGCCAAACCTCGTTTGGACTCATCAGGTGGTACCGTTCTTTGGTCATGGTCTATGGCCCCTGTCTCACTCAACCTTCTCTCAAATGCCTGACCCAGTCTCACAGGGAACCGGGGGTCAATTCCTGAAAGAGTTCACACAAATCCATTACCATTACTGAAAAGGTCACTCAAAGGTCAGGGTCTACGGAAAGAGGTCCCTGATACCATCTTTAACCGTGCGTGGCAGGCTCACCTATGACACTAAAGTTCATCTGTCAGACAAATCCATTCTTGTGGTTCCCAGGGTCTCTTTGGGGCACTCCTATTTCACAGTTGCAGGCAACTCCTCCTGTGGCCACAGCCAGTGAGAAAGGCTAGGAGGAACCCGCTGCATGACAAAGCACCTGGGAATGTCCTGGAAACAGTTCTCAAAGAGGCATTTCAGTGACTTGTAAGAGGGGGACTGGCCGGGGACCCCTTTCTCGTGAGCTCACTTTCTCACTTTGCACGAGGTGATCTCTCCATGGTGGCACCATCTGTCCACAGGCTGATAGAGGGGTGGTCCTTCCCCTCCCGTGCAGACCCTACAAATTCCATCTTCCTATCCAAGATGGACATATCTCCCCAGAAGGAGAGCTTTGTCCCATGCCTCAGAAGCGGTGTGAGCCAAGACACAGGGAGATAGATGCCTTTAAAGCAACAAGGCTGAACCTCAAGACTGTGAACTCCTGCTGACAGGAAACTTACAGTTTTAATTCTAGTTGAAACACATACACTCAACCACTGATGTCAATCTAATGAAGTTCTGCTTTCAAAAATAAAAAACAGATTTTCATATTTGGCCCCAGAACTTGCCAGCACACTTATTTTTAATTGGAATGCACTGTATTGATAATGCACAACATGCAGCAAATAAATCACCACACATTCAGTGGAGAAAAGCACTTAAACCATTTGTTTCTTGGCGCAAGAAAAGCATACACTTCCCTTACAGTGGGAAAAAGGAGAAAGAGTGAAGTTTTACATACCAGTTTTTCAAAATTGACAAGATTATCCAAAAATGTTTTATTTCCTTCATGAATGAATGTTACATCTGAAAATTAAAAACAAAAAGATATATGTACCATTAGGAACGGATCATGACTCAGAGTTGAAGAGATATAGGTGCAATGCAGCTTATTAATTTTTCTTAAACATTATGGATTATTTCATGCATTTGACCAGGCAACTTGAAATTGAATCTGAATAGTATTTGATGTGAGGGGGCATAATGTATGCGTGTGGAGAGAAAACATTATAACACTCATGCAAATACATATCTTGCTCTTACATTGCAGGCTTTGACTTCAACCTGCTTAATATACACTAACACTATTCTATAACTTAACCGGTCCATTATGTTTCTAGGCCAGAACACTGAGCAGAAAAGAACTGAACCCCCAGAAACAAAAAGGATTTTAATATTTATGTGTTTGCTTTTTAACAATCCCTGGCAAAGTATATGGATCTGCTTTACTTAAAGCATTAAGGTTTAGATCTGGATGTTTAGATTTTTGGTTTTCAAAGCCAGGGCCTCACTGGGTATCCGAAGTGAATGAAGAATGGGACAGGTCTGGAAAAAGCAAGGTTTCTGGGCCTATTCTACCACTGGAAAGCAAGCAACTCTGATGAAAACAACATAAGGAAAGTAGGATGAAGATACATTTTCAGAAGACGGGAATGTTAATTTAATTTGAGCCTCACTGCATTTGAAGTGAAAGAAGATATTCAAATAAAAATCTCCTTTTGGTCGCAAAACTTACTGGAGTGTCTCTTCAAGAGACAGGGATTAGTTACAATAATAACAGCAACTGAAGCTCTGAAAGGGGATGGCTTATAAAAACTCAAGTCGGAGGGTCAGTGACTGAGCATTAGGGAATCCTCACAGCGGAGAATCAAAGTAAGAAATACATACAATTTAAAGAACATGCTAATAATCATGTTATATCACAGACATGGAGGACAAACCAAATGAACATCATTTTCAAAAATCTTGTTAAAATAACATGATATAAAAGAGGGAAATGAACAGATTAAAATTCCTCTAAATAGAAAGGGAAAGCATTTGCATTTAATCAAGACTTTGATTCTGCTGGTCCCTATGGGGCAATTACGAGATAGGTGCTTGGGAAATCTGCCTGTAACACACCCAGCCGCTGAGCTTTGACTGCCCACCAGGGGGCAACACCAGTTACACAGTTACAGACGACACTGATGACGACCCTTTTCTCATGGCATTCTTTATTCACAGCTTCCAGCCCCACCAGACTGCAACGTTTTCCTAAGCCTTTTTTCTCTTTTTTCCCCTTGATTTTTTTTTTTTTAAACTGATGTCTTAGCAGGGAAGCAATTCACAATTACACAGTCATCTGACAAACTCTCTGGTTATTTTCTTTCACTGTTTTGCTTTCAGAATAGAATTGCAAGCTTTCAACCTCTGACACAATATTTAGAAAAAGAGTAGCCAACACAGTTAGCCTGTATCTTTTTTGTACAGCAAGCAAAGCACTGTGTGTACTCTGTCTACATTAAACACCACAACCTACGAGCCTAGTAACTCCTCACTCCCGGAGAACTCGGATTACAAATGCCCTGTCAGAGTTTCGTGGTCCATTGCCCCAGTGTTCCAAGGTTTGTCATCCCCTCCCTATGTTCCCAAAGATGATGATAATAACGCAGCTTATATTTATTAACAGCGTCAGACATGGCATTAACTCATTTAATCCTCACAAAAGACTATAAGGTAAAAGCCCTAGCAGGAAAAGAACGTGAAGAAACGATGGTCCAAAGAACAAGCACAGCTGGCCCATGATCACAGCTCTAAGTCTCAGAGCCAGGACCCAAGCCCAGGCAGCCTGCTTGCTCTCTCCGCGGTGCCTCTCTGGTACCCGAAAGGACTTGGACATTTCTGACCACCCGTTACAGCCACCTTGCTGAATTCATGGGAGACGGGGGCCTCTGCAACTTTTAAAGTGTTTCCTTTGTCCCTCTTTCTATCTCCTCCCTCTCCTCTGCCTGGGTGATCTTGCTTAACCTCAACTCTCAAGGACTTGTCGAGGTCAGCGCATGAGGATGGCGGCTCTACTGAGGGTGGGGGGCTGTTAGGCTGATGCTGGCCTGAGGATAAGGCAGGCAAGGAGTGTCTGGCCAGGTGGGGAGGCAAGAGGGGCTGGAAGGGGCTGCTGCCCAGGAGAAGGGGGTCAAATGGCTGAAGGTTTTGATGCAGATGAATGGCAGGTGTGTGATAAGGCAGGCGTGAAAGAGATAAACCAATACAGGTGGTTGAGCTCAAAAACGGGGGTCTCAGAACCTAAGTCATGGGCTGTGAAGCAGTTCAGGGCACCCACCAGGTTCAGAGTGCTAGAAATGAGCAACTGCCAGACCCTTTTATCTGGAGACATCTGAACACGCTCCTAACACTTCATATAACAGGACGGGGGATGAAAGGACTCCGTTTGAAGAGATGGCAAGTGAAAGAGAAGGAAAAAACATACAAGCACCTCCACATTCCTTTTATTAACCCCCCCCCCCGCAAATAGCAATAATAATCTGCTCTAGAAGATACAAACACCTCAGTTTACCTTCAGACACCTGTTGATTATTCACTCTACTGGAAGGACTACCATCTCCCAAAACGCCGTGATACAGATTATTCAACTGCTTTTGACCTTTAGCTCAGCTGGATCCTTTCCCCAACACTTCCTTAGGGTTTCCCACTCGCTACTTTCTGAACTGGATTCCACAGTAGGGGGGGAAAGTAAATCAGAAGTAAGAAATTCACTGGGAAATAGAAGAGCTGATGCCTGGACGCATCTTTAGGTTATGTGCTCACCTGATAATCTGCATGGTATTGGGAATTGACTATCTCAAAAAATGAAACATGGGAGCCCTAATCCTTCTTAACACCCAAGGAGTTCAATTTGGTCTCTTTCTCTAACCAAAAGCAATCCAAAGCAGGAGGCACAAGAGGGGAGGGCTGGGAAGTTTTCATGAAAATGTTGGTTGCTCTAGTTTACAGCAAATTTTAAAATAATTTTGCATTTAACAAAAGTTAAGAATGTCATTTATGTTTTCCAAAATGTCTTACCTCAGACGTGATATACACATATTTAAAAGTTTCATCCTGTTTTCCTTTGGAAATCATTTCAGACAAAAATAGTAACTTTAAATGCAAGAGAGTACTAATGTTGTTTTATAATGACAAAAAATTAAGATATAGGAAAAACAAGTGCTTCTTTAAACTCGAGCTTCTAATGAAAAAAAAAAGTTTAATTTACTAGCATGAATGAGAGAATGTATTTTCAGTAGAAAAAAGGGAAATTCGAAAAGCTGCTCAACATCACTAATTATTAGAGAAATGCAAATCAAAACTACAATGAGGTATCACCTCACACCAGTCAGAATGGCCATCATCAAAAAATCTACGAACAATAAATGCTGGAGAGGGTGTGGAGAAAAGGGAACCCTCTTGCACTGTTGGTAGGAATGTAAACTGATACAGCCACTATGGAGAAGAGTATGGAGGTTCCTTAAAAAACTAAAAATAGAATTACCATATGACCTGGCAATCCCACTACTGGGCATATACCCAGAGAAAACCATAATTCAAAAAGA
>NC_041218.1:76844342-76850462 GCF_002837175.3 Physeter macrocephalus
AGTGAAATGAAATTGAGTTATCTGTGCTTCATATAGAGTGAAGTAAGTCAGAAAGCGAAAAACAAATATCGTATATGAACGCATATATGTGGAACCTAGAAAAATGGTACAGATGAACCGGTTTGCAGGGCAGAAATAGAGACACAGGTGCAGAGAACAAACGTATGGACACCAAGCGGGGAGAGTGGCGGGGGGGTGGGCCGGTGGTGGTGTGATGAATTGGGAGATTGGGTTTGACATGTATACACTGATGTGCATAAAACTGATGACTAATAAGAACCTGCTGTATAAAAAAAAATAGAAAAAACCTATTTATTAAAAAAAAATTTAAACACACACACACACACACACACACAAAAGAAAAAAGGGAAATTTGTTTTGCTGCCAACAAAGAGGTCTAGATAAACTCCGTAAAGCAGAAAATTGCATCCAAGCTACGACATAAGTGTGAGGCACCTGACTGCATTAAGTACTTTGGGGGAAAACCCACTAATATATAGCAGAAAGCTCAGCTCATATCTAATTAAGTTAAGTGGACATTGTCGACTGTTTTCTCATTACCTTAAAAACATCCACTGTTTCAAAATTTTGTCTTTCTAAAATCAATTCCTTTCCCAGATCTGTCTTCACTTCCTATTTTTCCTACTTGTGTCTAAATAATTCTAAGTGTCACTTCCCACAGGCCACCACCCCCGTTCTCCAGCTGGTGTTTTATTTTAAATAAAAATCAGAAGCCTGAATAAACTTATCTTAGAAATAAACATGAAAAATTAAATGAACTTTTAAGTTGGTATTCTGGCTTTACAATCTCTCCTTATTTCATCCATTTACATGTCGCAGAATCTTTTGAGCTCGAATGAAGCATTCTGTGTGACTCTCAATTGTCCTAATACATTATTGTTCCCCAGAAGTTCTTGCTTTATACTAGATGAAGATTGAATAAATAGCTGCAGGGATGCATAGCAACTCAACATTTCTCCAAGCTCTGGCTGTTCTTGAGAGAAGCCGAAAAGGGAGTATCAGCTTTATTGCCCGTGGGGCTGGCGATGGGGGGAGGTGAGGGAGGAGACAGCCAGGCCAACCAGCAATCCAGTTCCCAGGTAATTCATTTCCAGAATCACACTTACGGGTGTAGGCACCGGGGCCTGAGCCAGCAGAATTTACAAGCCTCTGAAGGGTGAAGGCAATATAAAAGAGTATTCCTATAATCCCTTGGAAAGAATCAAAATACAGCCAAGAAAAATGACCAACCCGCTTTTCCTGGAAAGCAGCACATAGGGAGGATATATACTAAATGTCAGGAGCATAGGCCAGATGAAAACGAACTTCCCTTTCATTAATCCCCTGGGTTTGAAAGAGACCCCCTGAGATCGTTGGTAAATTTAACTAACATGTTTCATGATGAATGGTCTGGTGCTCTACAGAAGAGAAGTTAGTCGACTAACTTGGAGCTGTCAGATACTTTCCCAACTGGATTCACTCCTGGAAAGAAGTACATTCCCTACCAAAACTCTTCCTACACTACACTGCCTGCGTTGACCAAAGGTATTTCTCACACAGCAGCAGGCCACGGGTTGAATCTCTGAAATTTAAGTTGCAAACGTAGAACGTGACTGATCACTGTTTGGATTCTTTATGCCAGCCTTATTCTTGGTTGAATTAAGTGAACTGTAGACTCAAATAAGACAATGCTTAAAGCAGAGTAAAGTAAAAACACAACCGTTTCCAGTGCCAAGTTTTGTGAGTCAATCGAAAACACTTTGATGTCTGCTTAAGTACAATTAAGTATCTTAAGCATTTCAGAAATAATTGAACATTTGAAAGACAATCACAAGCCAACATAGTTAGGTCTGAATGTCAAAATTACTTTAAAGAAATAAACTGGGATTCCTTTTCTTGCCCTCTGTAGAGTGATAAATTTCTGGAAGATGGAATTACATAGCATAAAAGATAGAAAACCGTTACCTTTAAGCAATAAGGGCATGAAAGGGATTTTGGGTGGCTTCATCTTTTTGAATGCATCTCGGTAGGCTTTGTGATTCAGGGAAGGATCCTGCCGAACCAAGATTACAAAGAGAAAGAAAAATCAACGTGCTATAGAAACAATTCTAAATCCACTTTTACTATACAATTTGAACATGATTTAGATATAGAGTGGGTCTTCCCAAGAACAAAGTAGATAAAGGTTTCCTAGGAGAATAAACTCACTAAATTAGGGCAGGAAATCTAGGCAATGAATGAAAGTCAAGTTATTGGTTGACAGTAACGGGAAATGACTGCAAAGGACAGACACCTTTTGATTGCCCTATTATTCTTCCCTCAAATAGGTTCCTTAAGTACAGTTTCTTCTCCATAGTTTCTACCAGGAGGTAACCCCACAGCCTTTTGTTAAGCACACTGCAAAGAAAAACTGCCCTCGTAATGCACAGATAATGCAGAGAAAGCAGGAGAACGGTTTTATTGTGATCTGAAAATTGAGTATACTTAAAAATCTGCCCTCTGAATATCATACCAAGAGGACCATTCTCACTACCTTTTTCCATGGAGAGGAAGAAGCATTAACTGTTATCTTGCTTCACTCCGTAAGAAGCAAAGCTGCATTTTAATATACAAGTGAACTAGTCTAGGCTACCTGACATGGTAGAGTGCAGATACCGACTACTGAAATCTAGAAAGAAATTGGACACCAGCAATCAGTTTGAAGAATAAGTCTACTTTGGCTCAACTACTTACTGTTAAACTTTCAAGTTCAGAAAAAAGTTTCTTAAACTTGCCAGGGATTTTCTAAAAACAAACAAAACAAAAAAGAAAAGGTCAAAAGAAGTCAGTTATTTTGAAAGGCACTAAAGGGAATGTTCATTAAGTTGTGTTACATGTGTCACATTTCTGAACATAAATAGCTCTATCATCTGGTTCTACCCTGATTGCTTCTCATTATGCAATTTTCATCATTCCTTAATGCGATCTTCCTTGGGAATGTTGCTAAAGACAGTTTAAAATAAGTAACAGCCACATGAATCAGGAATCCAGCTGGTTAAACATTTCACACACTGGTGATCTTTTAATAAAAACTTGGATTTTGGTTCTGTATCTTACCTCTGACAAATGCTCCCACCTGCTTTTTTTTTTTTTTTTTTTAACTTATTATTTTTGGCTGCTTTGGTTCTCCGTTGCTGTATGCGGGCTTTCTCTAGTTGTGGAGAGCGGGGGCTACTCTTCATTGCAGTGCATGGGCTTCTCATGGCAGTGGCTTCTCTTGTTGTGGAGCACGGGCTCTAGGCACGTGGGCTTCAGTAGTTGCAGCATGTGGGCTCAGTAGCTGTGGCTCGTGGGCTCTAGAGTGCAGGCTCAGTAGTTGTGGCCCATGGGCTTATTTGCTCCACAGCACGTGGGATCTTCCCGGACCAGGGATCGAACCCGTGTCCCCTGCATTGGCAGGCGGATTCTTAACCACTGCTCCACCAGGGAAGCTCTGCTCTCACCTTCTTAAACAGTCTTGCTGAGTGGGAAATAATAATGTTGGCTGATGTTTTTTGTATAAATTATATAATTATGTTTCACAGCAGAGGGCTAAATAGAGAAAGCCCATGAAAACCCTAAAAGATGAAGTCTGCACTTTGATGGATAGACTCACTGAACTGTAAAGATCACCCACACCAACTGGTGGCATGAAGACTGACAGAGGATGGAAACATAGGTCATCTTCCCAAATAAAAATTTGGGCCTAAGGAAGAAGGGCCTGGAATTTTCCAGCCTGCCTTTATTTATTTATTAATAAATTTATTTATTTGTTTATTTATTTTTGGCTGCGTTGGGTCTTCATTGTTGTGCACAGGCTTCCTCTGGTTGCGGCTAGCAGGGGCTACTCCTCATTGTGGTGCGCGGGCTTCTCATTGCAGCGGCTTCTCTTGTTGCAGAGCATGGGCTCTAGAGCGCAGGCTCAGTAGTTGTGGTGCACGGGCTTAGCTGTTCCGCGGCATGTGGGATCTTCCCGGACCAGGGCTCGAACTTGTGTCCCCTGCATTGGCAGGCGGATTCTTAACCCCTGCGCTACCAGGGAAGCCCCAGCCTGCCTTTAACATGGTGAAGTGAAAAGCTAGATGCCTCAGACTAAGTCACTCTGAATTTGAATTCTGCCCCTTTCTAGCTGTGTGTCTGCAGTGAGTCTCCACGTTGTCTGATTGAAATGGAGATAACTCATAGGAAGTGTACAGTCTGTGGTCGGTGCTCAGCAAATTCCAGCTATTAACATTCCAGCTATTAACACTTATGACTGTTCTAGAAGATTTGTGAGATTTTCTGTTTCTAAAACAAACCAAAATAATGAGGTAAACCCCACAACAGACTTTTAAATTATTCAAAATTATCAAATTGATAATTTTGCATCTGGACAGAACACAGGTTGTTTGATCTGGCAGCTACTGTTACACACACCAATACACATGTATTAATAAATGCAAGATAAATCAAATGCGAAAAGATAAAACGCAGACATCTGCAACTGATGGCCATTGTTCCTCTGAGCTGTGCATCTTAGTCTGTTGGATATTCCACACGAATATCCTGGTGTCATCTCAAACTCAACATATCTAAAGCCAAACTTATCTACTCCAGGGGTCAGCCATGGGCCAAATCTGACCACCTGCTTTTGCAAATAAAGTTTTACTGGAGCACTGCCAGGCTCATCACTTATCAACTAACCACAGCTGCTCCTGCACCTCAATGACAAAGTTGAGTCACAGCAGTGGAGACCACATGGCCTGCAGAGCCTAAACATATTCACTATCTGGCTCTTTCCCCAAAATGTTTGTTGACCTCTGTTCTAGTTCCTCAAACTGACTTCTTTTCCTATATTGCCTATTTAGGACAGTGGGATCACTTTCCAGGCCTACAGGCACGGAGCTCACCTCTGCGGGGGAGGCCCACCCCAATGCTCCCAGCAACTCCCGACTCAACTTCCAAGGCCCTGCTGCTTAAGGCTTCTCAGCCACCCTGAGACAGCATGATTCCTCCGTTGCTCTGCTGGGGTCCACCTGGAACCGGTTCAAGACCTCCTTGACCACACAGCACACCCTGTGCTAATCTGGCCACCTTCCATCTGCCACGGCATTGATGCAGAGCTGCGCACATGGCAGGCAGTCGCTGTGCAAGTGCAATACACACCATGTGAATTTAATTGAATTGTTCTCCTTTCAATGTTTGCAGATCAAGCCTTCTTTCCCGGTATAATTTAAAATTCCACTCTCCTCCCCGGACCCTTGCCAGCCACTTGTTTTCCTCCTGCTCTGATCATTTGTGGCTTTTTTTGCCCACCTCCTTGAATCTCATGAAGTATGTGCGCATCTGGTTTGCTTAACCAGAGATACAAGCCTTTTGTTGCTTTTCTTTTGAACCCCTTTAAAGAGCACTGACCCTGACCCTCGGGTCACCACTGCGCATTCCATCAGAGGGTGGCCCCTGACGCAAAGAAGGTGAACCCCAAAGCTGCCCACAGAGCGTCGCTGAGATGGAATGTGAGAAAAACAATGGTTGGCCTGTCAGCTTCTCTCCTGCAGGACTGTGAACTGGGGACCATGAAGAGTGCAGGGCAGGCAGGAAGAGGAGCTGAATCTGAGAGGGTGGGGAGAGGCTGAGGGAACTGCAGCGAGCCACAGGCAGGCTGGACCCGTAGGGAGAAGACCTGCCGGTCAGAGGGAAAGGATGAGAGAGAGAAATGGTACGGGGAATTAGGTACGCAGTCAGTAGCGAACGGAGAGAGAAAGAAATGAAAGCCCAAAGAAAGAAGGTGTCGGGGTCATGGGGGAGGCAGAGGGCCCTACATCTGTGTCTGGCTACATTTAGGGACACCCCAAGTTTCCATTCTTCCCACGTAGACCCTCGGAGTCCACGTTTCAGAATGTGCGCTAACTTGAGGGGCCCTCTCCCCCTTCGAACCCAAACGGCCTTCATCATACAGCCCTGGCAGGCAGAGCCAGGATGTGGGAGGCCTGAAACTTAAAACATTTTGTGGGCCCTCTTTAGGAAAAAAGAATATAAAAATACTTCTGCAGGGCTTCCCAGGTGGCGCAGTGGTTGCGCGTCCGCCTGCCAATGCAGGGGAACCGGGTTCGCGCCCCGGTC
>NC_041218.1:76850476-76878442 GCF_002837175.3 Physeter macrocephalus
CCATGGCCGCTGAGCCTGCGCGTCCGGAGCCTGTGCTCCGCAACAGGAGAGGCCACAGCAGAGGGAGGCCCGCATACCACAAAAAAAAAAAAAAAAAAAAAAAAAAAAAAATACTTCTGCAGATTTTGTAAAGATATCCATCATCCACATGAACACGCTGCCAGAGGCCCCACAAGTGAGAGGACTGGTAGCTTAAATTCATTAGCATCTCTGCAAATCTGCTTCTGGACACACAGGTGAGCTTTTGAAATGACCAACATGGAACTGTAACCATGCCATCACAGGAGAAAAGCAGAAAACTAATTCTAGCTGGGAAGAATTTTACAAGTTGTGTTTCTTTCATACATATTACAGAACCATTTTGAAGACCATTTGATGAAAATAGTTCCTGACGACTTGAGACACTAATTTTTTAACATTTTTTTCCAGTGCTACGTATCTCATTTAAACCATTTATTTTAAATAAAGACTGTTAGCTGGACCACTTCCCATTCAGTTTCATTTGTCCCCAACCCAGCCCCAACTCCACCCTCCGTATGGACCCCCAGGGCTCACCTCCCAGGTCTGGGACAGCCGGCTGACAGAAGCAGTGTTGAGACCCATCACAATAGCAAAGAAAGAATTCAGGTTTCTCTGGGCTTTGCAGCTATGGAATAAAAGAAAGCAAAAGACACTCTGAGGCAACATCCTTTCACCAGATGATCACAAAAGATAAAGCTGCCAAGACTCTCCCAGGCCACAGAGTTCAACCTCTAGGGCAGGGTTGAACTCTGCTCTGTGACCTACACAGTCTTGACTGTCCCTGTGGGATGGGGCGGTATCCCCTCATCACAAATGAAACCATTCCAAACGCTTCCTTACCTTGAGGAAAAGATCTGTGTTCTTGATACCCTCTGGATACTTCAAAAGATTCCTCCCTTTTAAAAATCTAATTTGGATGCATTGACAATTTCAACTGAAAGCGCTTACATTCCTATTTCTGTATATATCCCATACTCATTATAACAGCTCCTGATTCTGTATCTTTAATCTGTATGTTGTCTTTCTTTTTTGAGAAACAAGGCCCTCTTACCTCACAGGGCCCCCTCCCATTACATTTAGACATATTTTCTTTGCTCTCAACAAAATAGCTACTATGTTATGTATGTATTTAAAATATGGCATATATTATGGGGACGCTGTCTCACATTTCTCTTTTAAGGAATAAAGGAAATAAAATGCAAAATAAGACCATGTTGAGCTCCATTCACTCTGGAAGGTTACATGCTCTGCAGAACGTCAATCTTTTTTTTTTTTTTTTGCGGTACGCGGGCCTCTCACAGTTGTGGCCTCTCCCGTTGCGGAGCGCAGGCTCCGGACGCGCAGGCTCAGCGGCCATGGCTCACGGGCCCAGCTGCTCCGCGGCATGTGGGATCCTCCCAGACCGGGGCACGAACCTGTGTCCCCTGCATCGGCAGGCGGACTCTCAACCACTGCGCCACCAGGGAAGCCCCAGAACGTCAATCTTGCCCTTCAACTTAATCAGTCAAAACTCCATTAATTTTCAAAGCCAGCAGAGGGGCTTGATGCAGCAGAGGGAGGGTGGGCCTCCAGGTTGGCTGGAACAGCCTGTGAATTCCAGATATTCCTTAATCTGGGATGTATTAGAAAACAACTTCTCTGAGGAAAGATTTAAAAATTTAAAAACTACCCTGACTTAATAATTAAATATGAAAAAAGATGCAAGTGCTTAGCAGTAAGCCAGAGGCATAAAAAGTACCTAGTGTGTGTTGATCGAGCTGCCCTCACACGTCATCTCTTCCATGACATCTCCATCAATGTCTCAAATGGAATTTGGGAACAGTGTATATACAACTCTGTATCCCGATTTTTCAGTTTTATACCATGTTATATAATATATTATGGATTCTTCACTGTTATCATTAATGGTTATAGAACACTTCATCAAAAACCTATTTCATAATTTGTTTACTTATTCCCTTGTTGTAGACATTTAAACTATTTTCGATTCAATACAATTCAAATCAATGTAAAATGCTACAATAAATATCTTTTGTGAAGAAAACTTTTTACTGTATTTATGATTTTCTAAAATTAAGTTACACTTCCAGTCATTACATGATTGATCAAAAGCTATCATGACTTTAAAGGTTCTCAACACATATTAAAAACTTCCGTCTCTCAAAACTATACAGATTTCCAGTCGCACAGGTGTGTACAGGAGCACTGATTCAGAACCAGGAAACTGTTTTCGGCTCTTAAAGTGGTACTATATAGAGGTGGCTGTGCCCTGGCCGGTCCCGCCTAAACCTGCCTGCTCCCAGAGCCAGCCTCAGGGACTGGACACTGCCCGGTACAGCTGTGCGTGGGTATCAAGGCAGTGGGGGTCAGCCAATGGGAGCATTTTGGAAATTCTAGCTCCATTAACAGGGGAACCTGGAAAGGCACTGCTGC
Source organism: Physeter macrocephalus (assembly GCF_002837175.3). Classification (NCBI taxonomy): domain Eukaryota; kingdom Metazoa; phylum Chordata; class Mammalia; order Artiodactyla; family Physeteridae; genus Physeter; species Physeter macrocephalus. Next base: position 76,852,931 of record NC_041218.1, read on the forward strand.
CTATGCACCTAGTGTCCAAAATACCTGGGTGAACACAGTCCTGCAAGCCCCTCACTGCTGAGTCTCCACTGGGCATGGTCTGCTCCTTTCAGTTTTCCTGTCCAGCTTTGGACTCTGCCTATAGTTCCCCGGTAGGCAAGAGGACCTGAAATTCAGTCTAACTGGCCCCTTTAGCTGGTTTCTGCCAACTGTCTCCTGGGGAGACCCTGCTTGGTATATTCCATGAACAAACAAACAGGACACTTCCCTGGTCGATGGTTTAGAAATCTTCCTGTTTCTGAGAAACTGGTGCCTAAAGGCATCAACACCACACCTCTGCTTTCCTTCCGCCACTCTCTTCCCTCATTCCACCCCTCCTGTCTCATCACACCCTGGCAAGTTCACACCAGCCAGAAGAGACTTGAGTCAGCTCCATCTCTTGATGCGATGATGCCAGGCTCCCCTGCCAAGACGCTGAGGTCAGCGAGAAGTGCCCCATCCTTATGCCAGAGGCACTGGATGCCCTCCCCTTACTCCTAGTCCTCCCACCTTACTGCATGACGGAAGCCCCACTGGTTCTGTCATGGCCCACCGGACATTTTTATACTCTGCCCATCACTCAAATGCAGAGTATACAGCAAGCCGTGCAGACAGCAACTGCCGGAGCTGAAAACAAGGCTTTTCGGGGAAATCATTTTATTATTAGTCATTATAAAAAGTTTATTATTCTTCTTTGTATTCAGAATCATTTATCTACACAAAATCTTAGATATAAGTCTCATCTTTTTATCTTTTATCTCCCCATAAACAATTTTCCTGGTTCAGATCTCTTTTTTAGTCATACTTAAAATTAAAAAAACAAAAACAAAAACCCACATATACCTAACATCTGAATCTGTAAAAAGAAAAAAAGAATTAGTATAGAAATGATTTCTCTAAAAGACGAATTGATAGAGTACAAATATGGGTTACCGTTCCCATCTGGAATCTTCCTTTACCAAGGTTAATTCATTTCAAGGTAAGAACAGACTGACACTAAAACATTCCAGTTTAGTGTCAGTCTGACACTCCTTTGTGCAAGGAAATAAAATCCACTCAACCCACAGAGGTGGGGGGATGGGATTGGTAAGAAGGAAGGAAACATGAATATGCAAATAGGATGCCTTAGGCAGGGAAGACACCTCATGATCACGGACATGACTGTTTTCCCTTGGCTATTCCTACCAGTGTGATTATGAAGAATTTAACTTTATGTTTCTGTTGGCATTCTATTCTACGGGCCAGGGATAGAGACCAGTACAGCAAACAATTCAAGAGCATGGGGCCATAGGGAGAAGATGTGAATATACATATTTCATTTCCCTGAGGACAGATATAATCTTATACTGGGAACTAAGCTATGTGGTGTCATTTTACTCCTTAGGACATTCATGTCCCATTTCACCAAGTAACTGGCATTTATAAGAAAGTTTTTGATCCCAAAGAGCCTCACGTTTAAGAATGTCACAGGCTATTATAGAAAACGTACTGGCCAAACAAACAAACAAAAAAGGAGCATTCATCATAAAAGCAGTCCAAGATTTAGGCATATCTGTTATCTATCTCTCCTTCCATCACCAGTCACATCAAACACCAGTCAGGAACCGCCATTATCTCTCACTTAAGTAAACAAAATATCCTTCTTCTGGGGTCTCCTCGCCAACAGTTCAGTCTATGTGCTACTTTCAGATCAACCTTCCTGAGGGACAAACTTGGATCATATCCATCTTCTGCACAAAAACTTTCAAAGAATCCTTACTGCCTTCTGAATTCAGTCTAAACTTTTCATTCTGAAATTCAACATCCTTTCCAATTGGATCCCATCTTCCTTTATAGATCAGTCTCCCAAAACTTCCTTACAAATACCTTCTGCTCTGGCCAAACTGGATGAGGTTCCTTTCTCTGACCACATGCTCTCTGCCTCCGATGAACCTCTCTGCTTCCCTCTCATGAGTTTGACCTCCACGGACAGTGTGCTCTTTTGAATTCTTACTCAGAATTCAAAATGTTACTTTCTTCCAAATGTTTTTCTAATCCTCCTTTCCCACACCCTTGCCACATAAGCTTCCCATCCTCTAAAGCCCCCGAAAGAATTTCATCTCATAATAGGGTACCCTCAGGTTCTATTTTGCAAATTAGACATTTGAGTTATAGAAAGTATCCCCCCAGCCTATTGGGTGCAGGCTTACTCTGATTTCCCCACAATACCCTGCATGGATGTGCAAACATTAATGAGTGATCCATACATATTTCCTAAATACTACACTGACATGTACTCAGAAACGGTTTGATACAAAAAATACTCTGAAAAACGAAGGAGAAAAAAAAAAAGGGAAGACTGGAAGGTAGAAGAACTGGGAAAGATTTTGATTCATGTGGCCTGTTTCTGTTGGGAAGCTGTCCCAAGAGTGGTTTCAGGATATCTGGTATTTTAAGAGATGCTCTCAGGAAGTTACTAGAATGTCATTCAACCAACTTTACTGAGTCACTGCTATTTACCAAGTTCAGTACCAGGCACTCCAGGTACAGTGATTGATTAGAAATGGTCCCTGTCCTTTGGAAGCTAACACAGTCCACTGAAGGAATTCTATACAAAAAGGTAAGTTTAATCAATATAATAAAGTTTTTTAAAAAAGGAAAAAAAAACCATGTGTGCATGGTAGTGGGAGGTCAGGGTAAGGAGGAGTTGACCCTGCATTTGAAAGTCAGGGATGATTTTAGGAAGGAAGCAACATACGACCTAGGTCTTGAAGAATGACAGCAATTTGCTGTGTGGAAGTGGCCATTCTTGGCAGAGCTAACAACACATGTCCAGGCTTGGATGATGCTGTGCATGGGAAAGGGAGAGCCATTTAGAGTGGCTGCAGCATGGGGTGAGGCTCAGAGGTCAGGTGCGACCAGACGGTGCAGGGCCTGCTAAGGAGTTCGCAAAGTTCATACTCTGGGCATCAAGGAGCCAAAAGCAGAATCTTGAAATGCATCTGACTGTCAATCGTTCTCACCCCACCTCACATCACCTTCCCCCATTTTCCTAACCTACTGTAGCTCACCTGGCTACAAGGGTAATTTAGCTGCACGATGGGGCATGTGTGCACTGCCTGCTTTTTTCTACAGCATAGAGCAGAGTGCTTTGGTCTAGTATTTTGACAGTTCCTTTAAGATATAAATACTTCACAGGCGAAGACAGAAATATTCAAAAACAGACCTTTTCAATCATTTGGTCACTTAACTCAATAGTACCTTTTTGCACCTCATCCCTTCTTATCATCACAAGGAAAATAATGTACCCTCTCAAAGAGAGGAGAAGAATTTCATTTTTTTACCACTAGAAACTCACTGAGCAGCAATTTTGATGAACTTTTTCACCAGCTGCACTCTCTTGCCCAGTTGGCTGCAGAGCAGAATCTCCGTGGCCACCCAGAGCTGGACCTCATTGCATCTCTGGAGCAGGAGGCTCAGGTTCACTGTGTGCTCCCCACTTCCTTGTCTGCTGAACGTGAAGTAGATCAGCTCTTGCTGAAAGACAATGTATTCATACAAGTGTTTATTGCTGTAGCACAGAGTCAAGTTCATACAAAATTCAATTCATTTTTAAGAGCTGCCTCAGGTAGACACGGTCATATCATAACATGTTAGATATAACAAATAACAATATATTAAATTCAAGATAATTTATCTTGACTTTCAGAAATGCCTTCACGCAGAAGCCTTACATAAATGTAATTTTTTAGAATGCAAGGGTGACACTTTTCGTGAAAACCTAAGACATTCTAAAGTTTAAGTCACAGGCTGAATCAAATCCAAACTTCCCAAACTTGTTCTATAAGCAACTTCAGGTGCAAATGACTATCATTACATTAGACCCTCACAGGTAGGTTCTCTAGACAAGGGTTCTTACATTTCAGTGTGAATCCAAACCACCTAGAGGCCTGTTAAAGCAGAGATTGCTGGGCCCCACCCTCCAAATTTTCTGGGTCAGTAGGTCTGAGCTCTGGCCAAAATCTGCATTTCTAACAAGCTCCCAGGTGTGCTGATGATGCTGGTCTGCGTACCCACTCTTTGAGAACCACTGACATAAGACATTGTCAAATCACAGAAAGAGAGCAAGATTAGGACAAGGTACAAAACTGACAAAATTGAGTCAGACCAGTAACTAGTGACATAGACTGACCATATGCAAAGCAATGGAAGAGATGTGTTTCTAACCGGAGGGGTGTGCATGTACATTTTACAGGAGTAATTCACATTCTCCTATTGCACAAGCACATAAGCAGGGACACATCCCACTCTACTACCATTTGCAAAGTCACAAGTCATTTAGCTTGAATGAGTTCACTACTTGCTCAAATTTAGATCATCAGGTTGGAATGTTGTTGGTGAGAAAATATGAGGACATTTAAAAAACGTTCCAAAGTGAAAGTGAAGCTTGGGGGTCCCTAAATTGGGCACGAGTTCCTTCTTCAGGGGGAAAGGCCTTCTTGTAATGAAACATTTCACTACACAGCAAAGCAAATGCAACATATTGTAGCACAGAGCTGCCTCATTTTTCATCTCCTGATTCCTGTGAGCCTTTCCACCGGCTACATTTATTCATCAACTGTCAGTAGCATGTTGCCCCTCATCTACTGTTTTATAAATGTTTAAGCTGTCCTCAAGGGAGAGGTTACAAATTTGAAATATATCTCAAGATATATTTGAAATATATCTCAAAATTTTCAATGGAGTACTTGAAGTCTTGCAGCGTAGTCTAAATGTATAGAATGTTCTTGGGAATGTGTGAGTGTGTGTGCATGTAGGTACATACATAAATGTGTTTCTCATATAAGTACTGTAAAGCTCTGTAAAGCTCATGGAAAAATAAAAATGCCAATATCAAAGGTATCAAATGTAAAATGTCTCTTCTACCCCATTAGACCTTCATATATATATATATACGTGTGTGTATATATATATATATATATATATATATACACACGTATATATATATATATACATATATATATGAATACATGTTTTCAAACAAAAATACAGCATATTTATACTACATTAACACAAATATCCGATTGTACAATATTAGGTGCAAATAAAGCATGATTATGTATTCTGATTTTCCTAGGTTTGGGTCAGTCTTTTAATATATTTCAAGTCCCCAAATATCTTTTTTGGGCCATGGTATCCTAAAGCATAACTAGATCACCAGATGATGGATCTTCTTAAAACCCAGTCACACACAAATATTCTTCAAAAAGAATTCACAGTTATACTGGCACAAGCATTTATTTTATCATTTCCCTCCTTACTTACCTCGTGAATTGAACTGAAGAGGCTCCAATCAAAATTCATTAATTCCAGAGCAATATCCCAAGTGTTCATTCCCAAAATCCTAATCGACCTTTGCTGTGATTCTTCATTTTCTGCAAAAGGATTCTAAGGTGACAGACAAAAGTAAAAGAATCCTCAGTAAATTCCGAAATATTTGGCACTGAATTGGCTGGCTATCGAAAGGCATTAGAAGCCCACATTAGAAAAAAAAATCTTGTCTGAGTGCACTTAATATTTTCCCTGGTCCGTTCGCTTCCAGTGAGTTACAACCAATTTAGCAAACAGCCTTGGAAGCCGTAGAATGTGATCAATGATACTTCACTGCCCCTCCCCCAGACACACACACACACACACACACACACACACAAATCTGATTATAAAACACTGCCCCTGGCAGACAACATAATGAAAGTGAAACCCCTGAAGTCACTTTGGCTTCTGGTAAGAATTAATGTGCCAGCAGGGTTAGTATAAAAACAAACAAAAGAAATGTCACAGTGCACTTCAATAAAGACAGACATGGGTTTTACAGAAAATATGTTTGACGAGTCTCATCCCAGACATACATTTACAAATTTTATTAAAATGCCCATGGAAAGCAAAAAAAAAAAAAAAAAAAAATTTTAAACAGGAAATAAAAAATAAGTTACTTCGTTTATACCATGGTGGATGATTATTTTAAACTATTTTTTTTAAAGGGAATAGTTTTTTTGTATTTTTTGTTTGTTTGTTTTTAAATTTATTTATTTATTTTATTTTTGGCTGTGTTGGGTCTTTGTTTCTGTGTGAGGGTTTTCTCTAGTTGTGGCAAGCGGGGGCCACTCTTCATCGTGGTGCGCGGGCCTCTCGCTATCGCGGCCTCTCATGTTGCAGAGTACAGGCTCCAGACACGCAGGCTCAGTAGTTGTGGCTCACAGGCCTAGTTGCTCCGCGGCATGTGCGATCTTCCCAAAGCAGGGCTCGAACCCGTGTCCCCTGCATTGGCAGGCAGATTCTCAACCACTGTGCCACCAGGGAAGCCCAATGGATGATTAAAGTATCAATTGCTTTCCCTATACAAATGGATATGAATTTGGTAATAACAGTATTTCCTTAAAATCTGACATAAAATTATTAAATGCCACCACAATTTTAAATCTATTGTCACTGTTAAATGTATTAAAATTATCTGGCACCTTTTAAAAATATTTGATATTTTCTAATTAAGATATAAATTCTCCCATCTGACTTGAACAGTTAATGACTTGGGAAAAAAAAGAAGGGGACGTTGCAAAAATAAATGCCATAGCAGGATAAACGGAATATTTCAGAATCCAAATATTAGTCTCTATTTTTTGAACTGCAAAGTAAATTATTAGCATTTTTGAATTCTTATATTTATGTAAAGGTTTCCTAATTTAAAAAAATGACAAAAGACCTTCACAAGCTTTTCCACAGACTTGATTCTCTTCAGAGTAGGTTTAGGTACAAATTGTCCCTGTACCCCCAGTGTGGATACAGGATGTAGCTCAGTAAGGGCTGAATGAATGATGTGCACGCAAACACTAAGGTGAGGGAAAGCCCAGGTTTCTCAGGGATTGGTCTGGCTAGATTGGGACCAGAAGGATGCCAGGCTGCACTGCAGACATTCAAAGAGCCACGAGTTGGGAAGTAACACAGATCTCTGCTTAGCAATTTGGAGGTGTAAGGGTATTTTCACTTGGCTATTTATCCCTCCTACTTTCTCCCTAAATGTGCCCCTTACCCTGGCACTGCCCTCTGGTTACTCAAGGTAGTCCACTGACCTCTCCAAGAAACACTTTCTATTTCTCTATTCCATTCATTCAGGGCTATGATTCCTGCTTTCCACGAAGGCTAATCTATGCACAAGCATGGAGGATATGAGTGGTTTCACATGTTATCCTTCCCTTACAATGTTCCATTTCAACTGAAATCTTTTGGAGATGAAATCACCTCAACTTTGATTCCAACGGGAAATTTTTAGGTGGTGCAAAAAGCTGGTTGGGGGGGGCTTCCCTGGTGGCACAGTGGTTAAGAATCTGCCTGCTAATGCAGGGGACACGTGTTCGACCCCTGGTCTGGGAGGATCCCACATGCCGCGGAGCAACTGGGCCCGTGAGCCACAACTACTGAGCCTGCGCGTCTGGAGCCTGCGCTCCGCAACAAGAGAGGCCGCGATGGTGAGAAGCCCGCGCACCGCGATGAAGAGTGGCCCCCACTTGCCACAACTAGAGATAGCCCTTGCACAGAAACGAAGACCCAACACGGCAAAATAAATAAATTAATTAATTAACGAACTCCTACCCCCAACAACAACAACAAAAATGTATATGGAGACTTTAATTCCCTATAAGCCCTTAAAAACAAAAAAAAAAAAAGCTGGTGGGGGAAGCATCCGAGTACAGGATAGCATCTGGCTCAACTCGGAATTCACAGCACCTGTTCATCCCACAAGACGCTGCCCCAGGCCTGCCCTCTACTCTTCCGAGGCCCTCGACCTCAGCAGAAGAGCGCTCTGGGAGTGCACACGAGGGAACCGCATGAGGAGTCTGTGTGTGGCGGGTGAGGGCTGCGGGGTGGGAGACGATTAGAGCGTGGGTCCTTGCATCACCAGGAGCCTAGGGCAACTGCATATTAGATTCTCCTCCTTCACAGGGTGCGGGGGAGGGAGGTGGGCAGTCACATCAATCTCATTATCCACTCAAAGATGCTGTGCAGCATCCTGTCTGTCAAGTTTCGCTGGTGGAATTACATCGTGTATAGACACAGGCCTGGTGACCTGCAGAAGGACACCCAGAATCGGGAAATCCCGAGTAAGACAAAGGGTTTCCCTCTCCTTTTCTCCCAGTGATGTACAAGGAGGAAGGTGCGGGAGCTCCAGAGTCAAATATAACTGGAAGGAATTCCTAGCCCTCTCCCTGGCTTGGCTGTGGGAAGCTAGAGTAAGTCACTCAGCCTCTCTGAACTTCACAAGGTTAGCAGGAAGGTTAAATGACATACTGTATGTAAATTACTTAGTACATACGTGTCTGGTAGAAAGTGTGAAGATAACAGTGACTAATGGCATTATGGTAGCTTGATATCTTGCAGATAATTTTACATAAGGTACTTTCATTATAAGCAGTTTTGGTTAACCCACATGGTATACAGATTCCTCCATTGTATATACAACAGGAGCCAGCTGGAAAGACCCATCCTTGTGATGACTCCATGGAACAGACCAGGACCATGAGTCTGGATGATACAGTCAAGATCTGGTACAGCCCACTTTTTTTTTTTTTTTGCGGTACGCGGGCCTCTCACTGCCGTGGCCTCTCCCGTTGAGGAGCACAGCCTCCGGACGCGCAGGCTCAGCGGCCATGGCTCACGGGCCCAGCCGCTCCGTGGCATGTGGGATCCTCCCGGACCGGGGCACAAACCCGCGTCCCCTGCATCGGCAGGCGGACTCTCAACCACTGCGCCACCAGGGAAGCCCGGTACAGCCCACTTTTTATGGGCGATGGATCTGAGGCCTGACCCTACCGTTGAGAAAGCAACCATGAGACCGAGGTTTTTAGGAACAACAAATCGTCTAGTTAGGCGTAAGTGTTCTTAAATTTAGGACGGAAAATAACATACAGTGTGGGTTCCATATTTCTTCATACGCTTACACTTCAGTGGCATCTGATGTTCCACTGTTATGTGCCATTTTACCCAGGGAAGGCTAACCATCCACCCTTTCTTCAAAGGAATGGCACACTCAAAGTGTACCCAGTGGGCAGGAACTAAGGACAGTCTCTTTCCCTTTAAATCCACACAGGATGCGTTCCTCAGCTTAACCTCCACATATCCACCAAAAAAGAAGAATGGAATTAAGATTCCATCAGAGAAAGAGTCACATCTCTCAAATCCCTTGTTTCAGAGGGACTCAGAGAGAAATAGCGTTTGACTTAGGAGGGGTTGAGAGTCCCTAAAGATGGGCCTACCTTTGATTTGCAAAAGCAGTGTTGTTTGAAAAGTGTATTGTTGACTACGGGAGGAAACAGCTTGATGTATTCTTCTAACATTCATTTTAAAACATACAAATACATGTTCTCAGTTTGACATTTGTGTCTGTGTGTTTCAAGTACAGGGCTAAAGGTACTCACCAAAGTGTCAGCCAGGTCTTTCCGGTAGACATATATCCGACCAGATGCTTCAAGGGATTTGGAGATGGCCAAGTCATTTGGCTGAAGTTCATGCTTTTCTTTATTTACAAAAAAGAGATATGAGAAACATAAGAACACCTAGTAAGCATTCACAGTACATCTAAAGAGTGAAATTTGCCAAAGAAAAATATTTAAAAGTAAATGGGATGTGAAGTAGATTTAATTCAGTTCTGCATATGCTATACAATGATACCAGATAATCAATGCTCATTATTCATAAAGAGGTACCCTCTTGTGATTCATTTTTATAATATTTAGTCATTCTTTACACAGAACAGTTAGGGAAGAAAGTAAAATTCATTCATAATCCCATCACTCTAAAGTAACCATATGATAGTAATATTGCTAACAGTTGAGTATATTTCCATACTGATCTTTATGCAAATATGTGTGCACACATGTACATATGGTCACATTATTTATATGTTTGCATTAATAATCACTACAGATATATGTATTTGTAATTATTCCTTATGTGGTTTTATATTCCTATTTTAAGTACTTATCCACTTGTCAAAATTATTTATAATGTCATGTCATGTGTAATTGGTTATATAACAGTCTATTGTGCCATCATTTAATCTTTCCTCTGTTGTTGAACATTTAATGGTTTCCAGTTTTTTTTGGTCATATAAATTAGATAGCGAGAACCATGCTAAATACTAGCACAGGGACCAGCACATAACAGGGGTTTGATAAATGGGATCTATTATTACAGCAGCCATATATATATTGCCAAAGTGAACATCTTTGTGCATAAATCTTTGGCTGCTTATAGATGATTTTCTTAAGATAGATTCCCAGTAGTGGAATTCCTAGGTCAAAGCGAAGGAACATTTTTAAAGTTTTTGATGCAAGCTGCCAAATTGCTTTCCAATTCTTACACCCACCAACGCTCACCATTCCTTTGAATAAGTTTACTGTTTTGCTAAAATCAAAAAGAGACTCTTGGTTTACTTTGTATTTCTTGACTACTAGTAAAGGTGAATATTTTCATCTATTCTTCTTCTGTTTTATTCCCCTATTGTTCCTGTCCTTTGGCCATTTTTCTACTGTAGTTGGACTCTTATAACACAATAGGCTTCTCATAGAAAAATGTCCTCCCCCCACCTGTAAGATGTAGGCAGGAATCGACCAAAGTGATACTCAACTTTATTGCACTGTGACATAATCAGCCTCTCCTAAGGTAGCCCTCCAGTTACCCAGCATGGTTGGAAATACAATATGCCACATCTCTTTTTCTAGATAACTTAATCAGTTCAAGCGCCAGATTTTGTTTTGAACATTTCTGCTTGATACAGAGTACACAAATGATACTCGAATACATTCTTTATGGCCTAGCATTGCAAAGATCAGTAGTATTGTCATGTCGGGCTGTTAACGTCGGCAGTAAATGGTCCCACGTGGCCGGGCTCTGACGTTCTTCTATCTCCTCCCTCTTTAGCTACAATTTCTTGCAACCCTCTGTGTGCCCATATATACCTTAAATCTGACTTTATAAGAGCCATTCTGCATTTGCTATGGAATTTGCATTCTGCAAATGCCATGGCTTTCAGACAGTAATTTTTCCATTTGCTAAGAAGTTTTTCTTACTTTCAGATTTGTCACTACACCATGAATGATGAAAAGTGATAGGATTTTAAGCTCTGAGTAACTGGGTAGGTTTCTGTTACTACTTACATATATACCTAACTTGGGTACAAAACAGCTAGAAACCTACTGAAAGCTGTGAGGGTAATAATACCAGTCCTTTTAGAAAAGTCCACAAAACCTACAACATGACCAACATCTCTAAACTTTTTTTAACAAAAAGAAAATAACTGTAGATCTCACTGTCATTTCATTTTGATGTAGCATTTAAAACATTTATTAAAAATTATGTAACTAGAGCAAGGAATACATTAAGCTCTGTGGGCTTTTTTTCTTCATAAGAACATTATTGCTTGGGGGATATGAAGCTGCAGGCAGAAAGGTTCTTAACAGACAAAACTACTAATTGATGGAAAATGACGGCATATTTCCAAACCTGTGAGATAATTCAAGAGATAAGCTGATATTGCTAGTGATGATTAGCTATGAGTCTATACACATTAGAACGACAGATGAATCTAACAGAGTGTAAAAATCGTATTTCACAGCCATCAGATAGATATTGGGTAGTAAAAGACCCACTCATTAATTCCCAGATTCACGTGTGGCCCTGGACCGACTCTGAGTCAGCCTCCAAGGGGGTGTGGGTCTCAGCTGTGCCACCAGGTTCTCTCAGGGTCCTTCTTTCTCCAGCACCTTCTGTCTGCATGGGGACCCAATGATTACTTTCTGTTATGGTATTGCCTTGAGAGGCAAATGCTGATTTTGATAACGCTTAATACTGTTTAGAATCATTTAATACCTTTGGTCACTTAAAATTAATATACAAATATCATATTTATCTGAAATACCTAATATATTTTATTTTATTTTATTTTATTTATTTTTTTTTTTTTTTTGGGTATGCGGGCCTCTCACTGCTGTGGCCTCTCCCGTTGCGGAGCGCAGGCTCCGGACGCACAGGCTCAGCGGCCATGGCCCACGGGCCCAGCCGCTCCGCGGCATGTGGGATCCTCCCAGACCGGGGCGCGAACCCGGTTGCCCTGCATCGGCAGGCGGACGCGCAACCACTGCGCCACCAGGGAAGCCCCCCAATATATTTTATTAAACATTCAATTACTCCCTGATTAAAATTCACATAGTCCACATGTTTCTGAAATTTTTGCTCTTTTTCTTTAGAGAATGTTTTGATGGGATGCACAACGCCCAGGGAGAGGAAGGAGTGACTCACTTACTAGGACAGGGGACATGGGCTGTATTTGTTTGAATATGTAATCAACTAGCTTGTAGGCCCATTTTACCTGCCTCTGAGTAACAAAGCGAAAGAGGCAATGTTCCATCACATAATGCTTTCGCATCAAGTAAAATACATTCTGATCTTCTCCTGACTCTAGAATGATAACAAAGGGTAAACAGGAATGCCCTTTATCTGCTCCCCCTCCCCGGCCCACCCCATCTCTGGCTGATTAGTTTACACAGTACTCCCATTTTTCAACTACTGGGACTAAGTCACTTTCTTTGTACTTTTCTCAGGGTTAATGAGATATTAAATAAAGATCGTAAACCAAAAAAGGAGGCCAGTGACACTGAGATCTGACAGGCACCGGTGAAAACGCAGGGGTCTGTTCAGGTCACACAGATCAATAGTATCAGCTTGTAATCTGTGTGATCTTATTCAAAACAGACAATAAACCATTCTCTGAGGATAAATAAGGCCCAACAGAGGTAAAAACTATAACCAGGGCTCACTCCCCATGTCTGCCTGAACGAACACTGCCTGTGAGCTTTCGGCTTATTGTACAGTTTTTATTTCCTTCAATAGGGAGTCTTTAAGTATTAAACTGTCAGCCAGCAAAATGGCTAATTCAAGGCTGCCTTCTTTTTTCTTCGGAAAGTAATTTCATCCTTTAGCAATTTCCCAAGTTAATTTAAATATGAAAACAGAAGGCTTATCTAGAGTACAAAATATGTAAAGCTTTATAATATATTTCAAAACACTGGCGCGCCTCTCTTTTCAGTTCTTGGGGAGGAAACTCAGTATCCAACAGTACCCAACTGTTGTCATGGAAACGCCTCTGGTAGGCGGCTTCTTATTGTTAGAGTGGTCATCCAGCTGCAGACCCAGAAGGGACGCGCTGCACGTTTACTCCATAAAAATGTCAACTCTCTCCTTCTGGAGGCAATCCAGTGAAAGATTAATATTCAAAGACAGAAAATAATTTACCCCCAGAGAATGTGACGGCTACCAGAGCCAGATCCTCTTCCGCATGCTGGATCTTTTCCGCCACAACTCTCAGGATCTCTTGGGCTGTACTGGAAACTTTTGCCTTCACGCTGACATAGGAGTGCTCCGTTATATACACGTGACAGAAAACTGCATGAGGTGAAAGAATTGTGAGTAGACAGAGAACAACTGTGGCCATGAGGTACAGACTTTTCACCCAAATCAAGGCACACTCCACACTATTCCCTGTAGTACAGAGCAGACACAGCTAGATTTACATATATATGTGTGCACATGGGTGCCTGAGGGCACAGCAATGTGAGCTTGCACACACGTGAGATGGAGACATGATAAAGCTGCTGAGCAAGGTGGAGTAGTGCTTAAGCATCCCATACTGTAGTGAGAGACCCACATCATGCAAAAGCGTCTGCTCAGGGTAGAGGCAGCCTGGCCACAACACAGTGGGATCTGTGCAACAGGGACTAGATTTCGGAGTCCCCTCTTTGAGGGCTACTGTGATCTCCCAAAGCAGTCTATTAAAGCGTCTAATTCAAACATTTTTGTTTTACACTTCACCTCTGGACAGGCACAGTGGCTCAGTAAAGACCACCACATTCTGTTATTTGAATTCTCATAAGCTTATCTAAAAAATCTGTCACTTGCTATGGTTTTTGGCTTCAGCCTTCTTGCTCATCTAAGAATGAACCTCCGCGCGCCGTCCCTCCACCCATATCAGGGTGGTAGTGAGTTTAGTTTTCAAATGGAGGTCACATTTCCAGCCTTTTTAATTTCCTTTTTCTTGTCTGTGGTACTAATCATTATTACTAGGACATTATCACTATCAAGGTGAATGGGCCCTGGAAAAAATGTTTCTTTATGATTTAATAGCAGAAACCGCAGCAATGGAAATAACTGACACGTTATTTGTCTCTTGTATCAGCCATTCTGAATGTATAAAACACCAGCTTCTTTACTAAAGACAGAAGGACAATAATATACTTAGATATTCTTCTCTTCTAGATTGCAAAAAAAAAAAAAAAAATTGGGGAGTGCAGGTCCTAGAGAAATTTCATATGCAATTTAAATGGCACCACAAAAATAAACCCAGGAATGTTTGCACAGAAATGCAAATGAAGCAAAAGACACACTATGGGTTTACGAGTACAAACCTCAAAGTAAACACACCACCAAGAGGCACTGACAGTATTTTGTTTTGGGTTTGGTTGGGCGTGTCACTAAAACCACAGCATCTAACAAATAGCTGTTTTATATGTTGTCAACAGACTTGTGAGAGACAAAAGGCTTTTTTCCTTCCACAAAAAGAAGGAATTTTGGAGCAAGGCAAAGATGCAGTCTACAAACTGCTAAATGTGAGGAAAGTTTACAGCTTGCTCAGTAAAATGACGAACAAAAAGAGGAGGGGGGAGGTCTTGAAATACTCAGACTCTTTGAAACTCAGCTTGGAAAATTATACAATTAATTGTAAGACAAATGGGAAAGGAAGGTCAGCAACTGAGAGGTGAGGAGGTAAGGTCATTCCATTCGCTCCTCCACTTGGTACAGGTGACACTTATGACCCAACGAGGGCCATCATGTTTGCTTATACACAAACAATGGAACCGAAGAGGTATCCTGTGACATTTTGTTGTTTAAACATTCAATAAGTTGAATAAATATTCAACGTCCACACTTAAAATTTCAGCGCTGTCGGGAAAGGCGAATTAAAAGAGAAAGTCTCCAAGTCACAATACCATGCACATTTGAATTGCTGTGTTTCCCAGCTCTGCCCTTGACTCAACCTTTATGTAAACAGGAGGAAACCATTTCCAGTTCCGTTATAAAACAGTAATGTAGAAAAGCACGCCAGGGGCTTCTCTGGTGGACCAGTGGTTAAGAATCCGCCTGCCAATGCAGGGGACATGGGTTCCATCCCTGGTCCGGGAAGATCCCACATGCCGTGGGGCAACTAAGCCCGTGCGCCACAACTACTGAGCCTGCCTGCTGCAACTACTGAAGCTCGTGCACCTAGAGCCCATGCTCCACAACAAGAAAAGCCACCGCAATGAGAAGCCCACGCATCACGACAAAGAGTAGCCCCTGCTCGTCGCAACTAGAGAAAAGCCTGCGTGCAGCAACGAAGACCCAACACAGTGAAAAATAAATAAATAACTTAATTAATTAAATTTTTTTAAAAAAGGACATCAGCACCTTCAGAGTGCTACAAGGGTGTCTCCCCTACACTGATGGAGCAGCCCTCTTCAGGGTGGGTCACGAGCCCTTCTGCCAGCAGCACTGATTGAGGACACACTGGACGTGTGGCACTGCCCGGCAGAGCCTTGCCTTGGAGGAGTTTTGACTACACATCCTTCCTTTCATTATTTTCTCCAAGATTTCCTTCTCTAAGTCTCAGGGATTGACTCAGCCAAAGCCCTGCACGGTGGCTTTAGTGGACTTTCCAGTGAGTCACAGGCGATGGGCTGACAGCAGGGGAGAAGGCAGCCAAGGGGAAAGGTTGCCTTTCCAGTCCATTTTGCACCTCTCCCCAAGAACGCAGGGGGCTCTTTGCAGTCTCCTTTCCTTACCTGGGACAGTACTCCGTGATGAAGAAAACTGTAACGCCCACAGCAAGAGAAGAAAAACTGTCACTGTGGATGCTAACGTGCTTGTCTTAGGGGTGTGGCAGCTAGAAAGGGTTAAAGGCAGGCTGATGTGTTAAAGTTGGAGAATGATGGTGATTAGCTGCTACTCCACCTGCCCCAGATCCTTGTTCAAACCATACTCACTTTCCTCTGTTTCCGTCACAGTTCCTCTATGCTGGAGCCAGTTCTCCTTAAGACTGAATTGGTGGAAAAGGGCTTTATTCTGCAAGAAGGGAGAACAAGAACAATGAATGAATGTATTGCTGCCCTTTGGAAAAGCAGAGCTGTTTGCAACATGTTCCAAAAGAGCGTGCCAATTTTTTTTTAAATAAGAAATTCACCCATCTAATCTTAGAGGAATAAACTGGGAGTTGCCTCAATTAATGCATGTGGAGGTGGAGATTCTGAGCAACATGACAGACCTTGGCCAAGGGAAAAAGCCCCCAAAATGATTCTCTGCAACATGCCGGAGAATATGGGCGTGATTTTTAACCCTGGCTACTACAAACATCCATAGCTTCTTCTCCTGAGAAAGACATGGTTTCCCCATCTCAACAGCAACCTTGCTTTTGGATAAAGCCACGTCGAGATAGGTTCATATTTCTGCTGTAGTGCAATGACTTGCTTAAGAGAAATAGGTACATGATTCATTATGATTATCCATCACCTGAGATATCAGTTCCTACAAAGCTTGTGCCTGACATCTCATTTAGCATTTCCCCCCCTCAAGTTGAAGAGGAAACACATTCATTCTGGCTACCATCTCTCTTTCTGTTGGGTTGAAGGGTTCCAACCTTTTGCTTACAAGACATCCTGACTCTCGCAGGCAAGAGTCTTGCATAGATGGTTTTCTATCTTTATATCAATGACTAAAAATCAAATTTATATCATTCTGGGGACATTGGGGAAACTCTGAGACTCCAAAACGCACTACAAAAATTCAGAATGTCATAAAGTCAAGGGCACCTGGCTGAAATAGAATCTGCACAAGCACAGGGTAAGCTAAGTGAGGTAGGAGCGGGGAGGCAAGGTGCAGCCCCTGGCTCCCCACCTGGCCCTCCTCTGCTAGAGGCAGCGTTCATTAATTAAGAAGAAATACCAAGTGGGCCAAGGCCAGGCCTCCAAACCAGATCACCCCGTTTCAGACAGAAGGGGCTGCCTTACCTTCCTCTGTGGTGAATATTCATCTACAGTGCTGAAAGGAAAAGGACAAGACATCAGTCTTTGTCTCAAACCCAGAATAAGGTAGTGATTGTCACAGAGACTCCTTTTCAGGCAGCGGGCAGAGGTTTTTGCTCTCCAAAAAGATAAAATACACAGTATTCTTTAGTTTACTATGCATAACACACTTGACATTGGGCTCTGGAGTTCCAGTGAACCAGGAAGAAAAGAAGCTATTTATTCAACAGGTATATTTTGCTTTCTACCCATAGAAACTGAGCATTGAGGAAATAACTGGATTTATTTCCACAGAAACTCTAAGTTTTCTCATATTTGGCTAGATTTTAGGTGAAACTATTGCTCTTTAGATAACTAGATAAGTCAGCCAAGACAGATCTTTTCCAGGATGTTTCTATGTGTGGTGGAACTGGGGGATCTTCTGCAGGTCCCCAGCTCAAATCTTATTCCAGAATCTAGAGATATTTCATCACCTTGTACCAAAGAGGCAAGATTCATGTCTTAGACAATTTTCTTACTTAAATCTTTTATTTCCCAGTTTTATGTAAGTTTTTAAATGGAATGTATTAAATTCCATTAATTTATTTAATGCATTTAAATGTGTACTAAACCAGAATTAAATTTTCCCAGCTGTAAGAAGGCCTGCCTTACAGCACAGATCAACTTCCATGTAGGGGATTATTCTGATGTAAAGGTTTCTTTCTTTTTCTTTTTTGCTTCATTTGTTTGTTCATATTTTCATACTAGTCTTAGGCTACCGAAATTTATTACAGTGTAGACTGTGAGAAAAGAAGACCATCAAAATTCACAACATTCATTTCCAACACCCTGTACCTCATTTCTGAATTTCTAAATGTGTGATTTTCCTGATTGGGACTAAGGTTTATACATAATTTGTTTGCATTCTAAAATTCTTTATATAGCCTTTACTAAATAGGATCTCCCTTTACTAAAATTAAGTCAGGCTTTAAATCTCAAATCGATAATCTGAAAGGCCTGAATTAACATTTTCTATGAGAAGTGCATTTGTGACTGCTGAAATCTTAAAAGAAGTTTTTCACAACTTGACAACAGATGTGTTTTATGTTTAAAAAGTAGAAACTACATTGTAAATCAGAGAACAATTTTTCCCTTCAGATTAACTTTGCAGCTATATCTGAAAACTGAATAATGACTTGATGTTTTCATTTACCAAAATTAATAAGAAGAGTTAGTGGTAAATCAGAGTAAAGTCAGGTACTAGCAATATGAAAGACTAATGATAGATACCTCAGTGATACACCTTGGATATGACAAAAGTCACTGAATAAATGCTTTCCTTTAATTTTTCTGAATTGATAAAGAGACTTCAGGGAATCCATAAAATTGAACTTTAAAAATGCACCATGACTTGCTGGGACCTATTTACAAAACTTTTTTCCTATTCATTAGAGATAGCTATGAGCTCTCCCAAATGACAAGTTAAATATTTACACTTTTAAAACTAAATAATAATTTATTAGATAATCGTTCTTATGTACCCATACTGTCATGGCTCAGTTTGTTTCTACCATACCAAACAGGGTTAAAAAAAAAATAGCCAATAAGCTTGATTTAGTGTTCATTCATCTTGAGATATAAAAACAAATATTTACTACTAGAAAACCTAAGGAATCAAGACAAATCTCAGATTCAAAATGTTCAAAATGATATAAATGAGACACTCCCAATTCTATCACATGTTGTGCTGCTTTCTTTTACTAACTGTGATGAGGAAAATTACTTACTGACGACGGTGCATTCCAAGTATCTTTTGAAATTCTTTCAGTTCTTTTTCAAGTATTGGGTATTCATATACATCATCCAGTACATTTCTGTATATGGTCTGGGGGAAAAAGAAAATTTCAGCTTAATTGGTTTGATGCCTATTTTGTAAGGATTAAGATTCACAGAGTGGTTAACCCATTGCTCAGGGAAATAAGTGGAATCCAGAACAATGCTGGGGGTTAAACCAGGTACCAATGAGATCCTGAGTGGGATTCCACCTCCTAGCCCCTCACTCAACTGGTGTGGCTCTGTGGAAGCTTTTACAGGCTATACGTAGAGAATTGTGGAAACTTAAGAGATCTCTGGCTGGCTACTCAAAATTTCCATGCCTGTTCTGTATTTTTAGAAATAATATCCACATAACCATTTGGGAGTGAAAAAATCCATTGAATTAAACTACCCAGTTGTTTTGAAAATAACATTAGTTTAGTCAGAGACTTGATTTAAACCAGTTTTTAACTGGATGTCTAAGTGATATGTGAATTTTGAAATCAAAGTGATTTCCTTCATGAAAGGCAAAATCAGTTTAGATACTTGCCTATTCTGAAATAGAACTCTTCCCTGCTCAAATTCCACCGTACCCCTTCTCTGTGTTAACTTGCGCAGCTAATACGGTTCTGGTGGCCAAAAAAATCCAACTGTTTACAAACCGTCTCCAGAGAATCATCGGTATTGAAAAGATACTGCAGCCTACTAACGATTGGACACATATATCAACTTATCCAATTTCAAGTGTAAATGTAGGTTAGTATCTGTTTTATAAGTTATTATTGCTTTAATGTCTCAAAATATACCAGGTCCTGAAAAGGTTTCATAATGTATACATTATCACTATAGGTTTTAAATAATAAATGTTTTATCCCATTATTGTAGATATGGGAATTGTTAGTTTAAAGTTATAATACATCTCAACATATGAAACAGTATCAAGTTTTAAAGTATGTTTTATTTTATGTTCCTTAATTATTTCATTTGCAGTCAAAATTCCCATGACTTATATAAAATAAATAACGTTAAAGAGCGACTATAAAACTTGCCTTCTTCTATGTAAGGAATATCAGGCTTCAGAGGTCAAAACAAATTAATACTCTGAATTATAACTTCAATATTACAAACAAGTTAGATGACTGTAACCTACGAATGAGATTTTTGAAATGAGTCATTTGGCATAAAAGAATTACTCAATAACTGGATGTTTTACATTACCTTTAAAAACATTTTTGAATGTTCATCTTCATGTAACCAGTCTTTGTACAGAGCAATCCACTGGGAAACAAGATGCAAGACCTTCCGTTTCCGACAAGGAACATCTGAGTTTTCTTCTTTGCCTTGATACTTCTTAGCAGAATAGGTGCAAATGGTTAAGAAAATTACACTGTTGCAAGTAAAAAATATGAAGAGATCCGTTTATTCTTGCTTTCACGAAATATACTAAAGCACATTTTCCAAAAAAATCTACAAATACCTGAATATGCAGGAAGAAAAGAATATGTGTAGGGAGAGTAAAAGGTGTGCACTGAAGAGGGTAAGCCCAGGAAAACGATTTACATAACATGGTGGCAGGCCGTGAGGATAAGGACTGGACGATAGAACTGACAGCTGCTGACACAGCTCCACAGGCAGCATGGGTTAATGCCACCTCCAAGAGACCCTAGGTGGCCCATTAATCACAAGAGATTAATGGGCTCCAAGAGATCTGGCCTCACTACATAGGTGGACACTGTTTCCATAAACGTTAGATCAGAACTAGGCCAGATATACTTTGATCATCAGAAATTCACATTCTAAAGTAGCGCCAAATGAGCACAGATTTCTGGAGCATAATTTGTGATATGATTCAAATGCTCACCCTAGGAATTTATGTGAAAAAAAAAAGAAATGGATAAGTGTGCAAATGTAAGTAAAAAAGGGCTGCTAATTTTCATTTTCACTGGAATAAAAAAAATATTAAACAGGAATAACCTAAATACTTCAACCATTGAGGACAGTTAAATAAATTACTGCATATCCATTTAAAGGGTTTTTCTATAGCCATAAAACTGATGGTCCAGCACTATATTTATTGACACAAGACATTCACAGTATACTGTTAAGTAGGAAAGAAAGTAAGAAAAGTATATGTTAGGATCACCCATTTCTATTAACTATGCTTATTTATATATTCATTACCTGGTAAGATATATACTGATAGTTAACAGTGGCTTCTTAAAGTAATGAGATTTCAGAGAACATGAATTATTTTTATTGTACTTATAAGCATTTCCCAATTTGTATACAATGACTATGTGTTAACTATGCTGTTAAAATTACATAAAAATAACAACCTCAAAGGCAACATGCTTAAAGCCTTAGGAATGAGACGGAAGATTGGCGCTTTCCAAAACAACTTAGTACTTTTGCCCCCCAAATTATCATTCTGAGTACCTTGGACACACTGAAAAGTTAACTAGAAATAGAAAATGCTATGATATCAAACACAGGTAGGTTTTGGGGTTACTGGACAGTATTCTATATTCTTTAATGCTGATATATAATTGCAAAATAGGAATCAATTCTGTATCAGGCTTTGTAACTATTTTAAAACATAATTCAGTCACTGTCTCCCCAACCTGCAAAAGGACATCAAGGACTGAATGGATAAAAAAGATGTGGTACGTATATATACAATGGAATACTACTATATATATATATATATATATATATATATATAAAAAACTGAATCACTTTGCTGTACAGCAGAAATTAACACAACATTGTAAATCAAATATACTTCAATTAAAAAATAGAGGAGAAAAGCAAGAGCTAACCCTGAACATTTTAGAATGGCTGTATCTGGAGAAAAAATACTTATAATCCTTGTTATGTCACCATGAAATTAAAGCAACTAACTCAGGAAAAAAAAAAAAAGTACATCAAGGACATCTGATTTCTTTGATTTCTACCTGTGAAACAAACTCAAGCAAACACAAAAAGAATCTATTAAAGTATCTATTTCTTCTAGTTTTTCTCTTGAAAGGCGTAATATAAAGATTTATCTTACATTATTTCCACTTATGCAAATGTTCTTTTCCTCTTTTCCTGTAACTATCATGGCTTGACTAATGATAAAGAAAAAACTCTTCCTTAAACATTGTGAGGCAAGACACTCGTTGGGAAACTCTGAGTGCTTTTCCTTGGCATGGCTTTCCAGCCTTTGATCTGTTGCATCTCTTCTAGTTAGTGTATGCAATCCTAAAGCCTCCTTAACTGGCCATCAACCTTCTAATCACATCCATCATCCTAAGAGAGCATGCCCTGACAAAGCTCTGAAACGATGACAGTTGATTACGGGGGTAAGACCTCCCAAGTGGGGAATCCTTCTCTCCCCCGGGATACTTGCCCAGAAACACACTATCACATATGTATGTTTTCCCATCACATGGTCTGGCACTAACTGACTGATTGTCTTCTAAGTTCAGTTACTGCCAATCCACTCAACCTCTTGACTCTGGTGTTTACTCAGCAGGCCAAATTCATCTCCAGATTCTAAAGTCTTGAGACGTAGGTTTGAAGAAAACATAATATCGACAGCACAATTTACCCACGACGTAGAATGTGAAAACAGCAGCTCTGCATTCATTTCCAGTTCCCCCTGCCTAGTCTGTCTCATTTCATCTTTCACCTTGGCTATCATGACATGAATATTTAACACAGCCACACTCTACCAAGGGGTTGTGTAAATGAAGAAAGGCAGTTAATTCCTAATGTGAGACATCTGTCTGAGAGGAAGCCGACACAGCATCCTGAAGTTAATGAAGGATATTGCCTCAACAGCGCCTGGCACAAGTCGTCAGTTGTCATGAAGACCGTGTACGTGAGAAGGAAGTCATCAAGGAGGGTCTCTGCAAAAAAAAGGAAAACAAACACAAGGTGAGCAAATCGGTGATAAGAGGGGCAGCTGCTTAGCCAGGCCCTGGAACAGTGTGCAAAGAAGAAATATGACAAATGGTGGTGGCAGTGGGAGGGGGGTGAGGTTAGGAGAATTTTAGCCACAAAATACATTATTTAGTAAAGTTATTTTTAAAAACTCTATATAGAACGCCTCAAGCAATGAGATTTTTTTTTTTTATTACAAGGCTCTCTAAACATACAATTTTGTCACCTTTTTTTCCTTCCCTAAAACATCATCTATATTTTTGGGTATAGACGTTATGGAAAACCAATGCATTAAAAAAAGTGCTTTTAAAAATAAATTTTATAAGATTTCTGAAGTATGCACTCCAGACCTAAAGGGAATGACGCTTATATGTTCTAATAAATAAAGGCTTTCTAAAGCCATTTACCTAAGTCTAGGACAAGAACAATGGATAATAAAACCCAGAGGACACATGGCAGGTTCCAAGGCCATTCACCTATATCTCTCGAAAGCATCTGTAAGAAGTTGGGAAAGTGGTGAGTGATTTTCTTACTGTTGTGAAGACAGGCAGAACTAAGCCCAGTTAAAAATGGAAAGAGAAAGCAGGTAAAATGGATCATGACATACTCCCTCCTAATTCCTTTCTACCTCTTCAACCAACCAAAACAGGTTCCACTGTTACTGCCTCTTTGCCTGAGTGTTCTTCGAAAAGTCCAGCTTATGTATAATATGGAACTCCTCAACGGGCAAAGTGACCTCCAATAATATTTCAAAAATGATAGAAAAGATTTACACTCAGAATGCAAAGTAGACCTTTTGCCAAAGTAGCAAACCTCCTCACCTTGAAATTCATTTTAATATATTATTTAATTCTCATATCATTTACATTCTGGATATCAAATTTTTAGCTATTTAAAATAATAGAAAATTGTAAGAATAGTGAGCTTGTATACTAAACAGCACTGATGTTCTCTTACACTACAAATGTGGAAATAGAAAGAACTGCCCAATACAGAATTCTATAGCTCTACGCTGAAGATTAGAAAAATTCCAGAATTTTAGAAATAACCAGCAACGTTTCTTTAAAAGTTATCAACGCACGGGCTTCCCTGGTGGCGCAGTGGTTGAGAATCCGCCTGCCGATGCAGGGGACCCTGGTTCGTGCCCCGGTCCGGGAAGATCCCACATGCCGCGGAGCGGCTGGGCCCGTGAGCCATGGCCGCTGAGGCTGTGCGCCCAGAGCCTGTGCTCCGCAACAGGAGAGGCCACAACAGTGAGAGGCCCGCGTACCGCAAAAAAAAAAAAAAAAAAAAAAAAAAAAAAAAAAAAGTTATCAATGCAAAACAAAAGGCCGTGTTGAAGAACCCAAAATTCTGATAAAAAGAAGTTGTGAATGACACCTACAGTCCTATATCAACTGCAGGGGTTAATTTATTTCCATGGTTTGTTTATGCTGCAAAATATCAAGACAGTCCTGATCCACACAGGTTAAGTGGCTGCAAATGGCAATGGTTGACCAAAAAAGCTTGCTTTCTAGTTGCAAGAGGCCCTTAATTAAAATGAACCAGAGGTGTTAATGAAGAGTATTAGGTAATTTTTTTCAAAGGTATTTATTTTTTTTACAATAGATAAGTATCAGTATTCCTCACTAAAAAAATTAATTCGACAAATGGCACCTAAACTTATAATGTTGTATCACACTGCAGTATGTGAACAGTCACTGGTCTAACCCACTATTACTCTGTGGAAAAGCAAGTTCTCAAACAGATGTGCCTGGGCCTTGCTGGGCATATATTAAGCCCAGTACAGGAAAACTGAGAATGTGGCTGGTTGCACAACTGAATGGGAGTGGATATGCACAGGAGTCTGAATGTGAGTGGATATGCACAGCACAGCTAGGAGCTCTCTACTGGAGTCCCTGTTCATGAAAGTTTCCAATCTATGCACAAAAAGGCAGAAGAAGCTTTATTGTAAAATCTACCCCCAAACTAGTTAACCTGGCAGCACAAGTTAAGCACTGGCATCCTAGTGAAAAATTTGGAACGTGTATGTGAAATTTTGTGTCTCTTTCATTACAGTGTTTTATTTTTTATTTAATTTTTTTTTGGCCACACCTCCAGGCTTGTGGGATCTTAATTCCCTGGCCAGGGATCGAACCCATGCCCCCTGCAGCGGAACTGCGGAGTCCTAACCACTGGACCACGAGGAATTCCCTCATTACAGTGTTTTAAATAGTTGAAATTAAGATCCAACGATGGCATAATGTCTGAACCCCTAGGATATGTTGGAATCCAACTTGAAAACTATCACTCTGGGATGCTACTGAACAGTTATGTTCACAAATTATAACATATCTCTGTACTAAACATGGTTGATGAGAATCCTTAGCTTCTCTGGTCTGATTGGAAATTAAGTCTTTTTTGCATTCAATGCTAGATACAGGCAGCAAGGACCATAGAGCAGCCTAGAACCTAGAATCGACCTCAGGCTTTCCAATGGGCCCTTACAGATTGGAACCCACAATATACAGAAACCACTGGGCGACGGCACTGAGAATCTCAGACAATTCAGCATCTAAAATTCTTGGTGTTGGGCTTCCCTGGTGGCGCAGTGGTTGAGAGTCCGCCTGCCGATGCAGGGAACACGGGTTCG
>NC_041218.1:76878566-76883760 GCF_002837175.3 Physeter macrocephalus
GGCGGGAGAGGCCCGCGTACCGCAAAAAAAAAAAAAAAAAAAAAAAAGAATAAAATTCTTGGTGTGACACTCAGGTTCAGACTCTTTGGGATGTTCTTACACGTACCTAATTTAGTGAGTTGGGAAGTATTCTCTAATCAAGATTTCCTCCATGAATAGCTCAGATTAAAAAGAGCACCATTAACTTTGACAAAAGCATTCATTCCATTCTAGAAGAGCCTCAGATAATGAACTGAGTGGCTGTGAGAGTTTGGTTGGATGGTGTCAAAACCATATGGCATTCAATTCAATTAATCAGCTCACATAAGGTAATATTTTGTTGAGGGCTTTGACCCAGAAATGCTTATTTCCCCTAAGCTACTACCAAATTTAATATTCAACAGCATTTATCTAATTATCTCTCTGCCACAGAAATATTAATTAAAATAAAAACAATGATGCTACATAAAAACATCTCCAGTTAAAAACCTAATGAATAGAATAGCTAAAAATCCAATGAATAGAACAGATTTCCAATACTCCTAACTCAAATCTTTCTCTAACTACTATATTGTTCTGAAATTTTTCTGTATACAAAGAGCTTTCCTTTATTCCTTTTCAACATTGGTATTTTTTTTTGCCGCATATGAAAGTAATTGAGTGATATAATCAAAACAACACACTTCAAATAAAAGTGCACTTTATAATATCCATGCTTCAAAAAAGGCTGTCCCACTGGTATTTAGAGATATTTTTAGAACCACAATGGCTATATTGGCTATATAAATGATCCCCTGAAGACTATTAGCCAACAATGGCCATTTAGAAAGACTAGCAAATCCACTGGCATCCACATTAAAATACTATAATTATCTATTATATTATATACTGCTTAATTAATAGTAATTTAAGACTCTAGGTAGAAAAGCACCTTTGTGTATAAAAACATCTTTCATTTAAACACATTCATAATTGCCATACAGACTAACACTGAATAAAAAGATGCATTCATTTTCATTTCTAGGTTAATGAATACCTAGGTATTAATGTACAAAAAAACTTTTCTTTGAAATTCTATTCTTTAAATCAATCACTAAAGCTAACCCCAAATTCTTGGCTCATCACTGACAAAAATACTCAGCCATCCTTTTGGGAATACCCCTCTTCTTCCCCCAAATAACATAACATTTTGTAGTGGCCTTTTAAAATACAGGAATTACTCTTTGCAGTATAAAAGTAACATGCTAATAACTATCAAAACTGGAGGGAAAATACTATTACAGTTCTAACAACAATGTAACCTGAAATAAAATATATCAATATGCTGTCAAAATCTAAAGACTAGATAGAAATGGCTCTAAAATTCAGGTCTTTAATTAGCCATAACGTTAATTAATACAGAACTTCTCCCTATCATTTGCTACTGTTTTAACTTTAAGACATAAGAAAAGAATTATCTATTTTTATTTGATTTTACTTGAATGTATTTTTCTTATATGCATAAATTAAAAAATTTTCTCACTATCACTTTAAGTGTATCAAGCACTAAAAATTTCCATTTTATTTCTGCAAAATACAAGTGTTTCTAGAATATCCCAGAGTTGTGTCAAGGTGGAACGGTAATTGGTTTGGTACAGACTCTTTTTATAGGTTTCTGTTATATAAACTTAATCAAATTAAAGAAAATGCTCTAAATGTTTCCAAAAGGTCTAAGCTTAATGCCTTTTTTGGGGGGGGGAGGTAAAAAAAAGAAAAAACAAAAACATAAAAACGAACCCTGAAGTCTAGAAATCATAATGCGTATAGGGTGACTTAGAAACAATTAGAGAAATCTACCTCAGTTATTTTTCAACACTTGCCAGCAAAATGCACTGCCATAATGAAACCACTCACCAGTTAAAGTGAATTACCAAGAAAGCAAATGAAAAGAGTTTTGACAGACAACTGCCCATAGGAGCCATTTAATCTAACTAAGGTAATGTGAATATTCAACATTTCTGTACTAACTCATATCCCCTCAAGTACTGTTAGTAGTTTTGCTTCACCCATATTTCTACTTGAGACGCAATGAAATTTAAGGTGCTCTAAAACATGCTCTACTTAACCTCTATTCCAAGGAGCCAAGAAAAGCTTTGTACATGAAAGCGCCCATTTCTGGCCCTGGAATGTTACAACTTACCATTTTTTGAGAAGCAGTGCCAAAATGTCCATGTAATTTGATTAAGCACAAACAAAAAAACCTTAATGTTCATGTATGAATCATACGTTAAAGTGCTACGCCACCAGTACGAGCTCTGCTTCTTGCTCAGTGTATTTTACATTTCAATAAGCAGTATTCATGACCTCAAATGCAGCTGTTTACCACAGCTTTTAAATTCACTCAACTCCTGCAGACTTTTACAATTTCACCAGAGTCTTGCTTAGCCATTCTAAAACTGCCAAATCTTGATCTAGCTTTATTTTTAGATATTGGTTGCACAAGAAAGGCTTATTCATTTAATGC
The DNA here is from genome assembly GCF_002837175.3 of Physeter macrocephalus. Lineage (NCBI taxonomy): Eukaryota > Metazoa > Chordata > Mammalia > Artiodactyla > Physeteridae > Physeter > Physeter macrocephalus. The sequence goes on from NC_041218.1 coordinate 76,881,049, forward strand.
TGTTTCGACATCAAACCTGAAAAGTCACCCCTTGAATGACAGGAACTTATGATACGGATTGCATGGCACTCTTCCAATAATGAAATCTGTTTTCATTTTAACTTGTAAAATATGGTTTTGGAATCCCACCACATTTCTTTAGGAAAGAGTGATTTGAATACAGCAGGTTTTATGTTCTTGGCTAAGTTTAATTGCACATGCTGCCTTTTAAAAATGGCAATAGAAGCAGCATGGAGTATTAACAGCAGCACTTTTATCTTCTCCACACAGAGAAAGGGTCACGCTTGCAGGTCACTCTGTTGTTACAGAGTGGACAGGCCCCATGAGCTCCTGCTGTCCCAGACCCAATCAGCTGCTCTCAGTGTCCGGGCGCAATTCATGTATCTGCCAAGTCTGCTGGGAAGCTCAGAACACAGTGTAAAGCATGCAAAGGGAGTCAGAGAGCTGGCTTCCTACCGGGGTAGCCTTGAGCAGAGTACCTAATCTCTTTGGGCCTTAGCTAAATCATCCACAGTGAAGTGGATGTCACACCCACACCTAGCAGAGTTGTAGCTGAGTCAAATAGGACAGCTAATGCATCTGGCAAAGAATCTGGCATATATCAAGCACGCAATAAATACTACCTGTTCTTTATTTTCCTAAAATAAAATTATTTATGTCTGTCCTGTCCCAGTTCTCCAAGTGCTATCAGTCAACCAACCAAAACTGTGTATCGAGGAATGACTATACATAAGGCATTTGCTGAGGCGCTGGGGGTTTGATACAGGGAAGCACAACGCTGGTCCGTGGCTTCAGGCTCACAATAAGAGAGGGAGCTGAGATGTGTATCCCCATGGGATGAACTAAGTAAGGTAACACGGCAACTGAGCAACACCAAACATAGATGTCACAGGGGATGAAGGAGAGACTCCACATGCCAGGGAAGGTTTCACCAAACAGGTGGCGTGTGAGATGACCTCCGAACTTCTGAGCAGAATTGGTGGAGAAAGAGGTGAAGGATGCTGGCAAAGGAGTGGGTATGGGTGTGTGTCTGTGGCTGAGTCACCAACCTGCAGCCTTTGAGCCTTGTTTTGCCCTTAAAGATGTTTTCTGTTAGATGACAATATTTAAAAGTCAGAGATCTGGCAACACCACGTCCATATCTCAGAGGGCAACCATAGTTTAGACCTGAGTTGCGCTCTTTACGCGGGGTACCCTCCCCAGTTTAGCACAGTTCTGCTCTGGTTGGCTTCATTCGTTCACATGAACTGTCTGGGGACACGCGAGTATGTAAGTCTTAGTCCATGGTACAGTTGTGAAACAGTAATGGAAGAGGTCACATGGTGTAACTGAAAAGTAGAAAAGTAGGTTGGAGCCAATTCCTGGAGTGTTTTTGAGCTCTAGACTAAGGAGCCTGGGGCTCATTCTATAGGACAAGGGAAGTGAATGAAGACTTTCAAGGTGAGAAGTGACAAGAGATGCAGATTACACTTGCTGCATCCCGGAAGTCCAACGGGATACAGGAAGAAAGAGGGGAGGGAGAATGAGTTTACTTTTAAATGCATTGAGCTTGGGTTCCCTAGGTTACTTTAAATGGAACTATTGAGCAAAATTATCCAAGACCAGAGTTTGCTAAAGAAGGCTAGATGAAGATGGGAGCAACTGTATCAAGACAGTGCTTGGGAACAACATGAATTCTCAGTGACAATCCTAGGAAGATGTAAGCAGGAGGTTGAGGGTTGAGCTAGGGTGGATGTTTGGGCAATGGTGGGAGAAAGATGAGCTTAAAAAGAGAAGAAATTGGAGAATTGGGAGACATAAATGTGACAGAAGCCAACAAGAAAGGACTGGAAAAGAGAGCAGATCATAAGAGTCAAAAGTTGCTGGAAGGAGGTCCATGAGACAGAGCATTCAAAGGCCACTGGATGTGGTGTGTGATGGTCCCTGGTGTGCTGGCTTTAGAGAGATGCCCCTTAAGTGGTAGAGGCATACTCTAGGTAGACTGAAGAGAACTAAGGATATTCTTGACACTCAGCTCTCATGCCATCTAGCACACTGTTTCTCCCCAAAGACTCTTCTTGTGGTTGTGTAGCTCATTGATCAGTAGCAGCAGGTGCTCTCACAAATGAGCCAGGAAGACAAATTTCTTCATGATCAATGCAAGTATCATTTTACTTAACAGTATAGATGAGAACATGGGAATTGTCAAGGGTATGAAGCTTACGATACCAATCTGCCAGCATCTACCAATAAAAATTAATATCCAGTTCGAAGATTCGCTCAGTTTAACATAATCGACCTGAGTTGCTGCATCTTGTATGATTAACATCACATATGCATTCTTAAGCTACAAACTGTGCTCCTAAGTGCCTGTCAAGTAAATATTCTAAAATGTCATGACACAAAGAAAAATTAATTTAAACATTAAATCTTAAATCACCCAATCCAAAAATGGGCAGAAGATCCAAACAGACATTTCTCCAAAGAAGATATACAGATTGCCAACAAACACATGAAAGGATGCTCAACATCACTAAGCATTAGAGAAATGCAAATCAAAACTACAATGAGGTATCACCTCACACCAGTCAGAATGGCCATCATCAAAAAATCTACAGGTGCTTCCCTGGTGGCGCAGTGGCTGAGAGTCCGCCTGCCGATGCAGGGGACACGGGTTCGTGCCCCGGTCCGGGAAGATCCCACATGCTGCGGAGCGGCTAGGCCCATGAGCCA
>NC_041218.1:76883833-76904021 GCF_002837175.3 Physeter macrocephalus
AGCCTGTGCTCCACAAAGGGAGAGGCCACAACAGTGAGAGGCCCACGTACCGCAAAAAAAAAAAAAAAAAAAAAAAAAAAAAATCTACAAACAATAAATGCTGGAGAGGGTGTGGAGAAAAGGGAACACTCTTGCACTGTTGGTGGGAATGTAAACTGATACAGCCACTATGGAGAACAGTATGGAGGGTGCTTAAAAAACTAAAAATAGAATTACCATATGACCCAGCAATTCCACTCCTGGGCATATACCCCAAGAAAACCATAATTCAAAGAGACTCATGTACTAAAATGTTCATTGCAGCTCTATTTACAATAGCCAGGACATGGAAGCAACCTAAGTGTCCATGAACAGATGAATGGATAAAGAAGATGTGGCACATATATACAATGGAATATTACTCAGCCCTAAAAAGAAATGAAACTGAGCTATTTGTAGTGAGGTGGATGGACCTACAGTCTGTCATACAGAGTGAAGTAAGTCAGAAAGAGAAAAACAAATACTGTATGCTAACACATATATATGGAATCTAAAGAAAAAAAAAATTGGTTCTGATGAACCTAGGGGCAGGACAGGGATAAAGACACAGACATAGAGAATGGACTTAAGGACACGGGGAGGGGGAAGGGTAAGCTGTGATGAAGTGAGAGAGTAGCATTGACATATATACACTACGGAATGTAAAAGAGATAGTGGGAAGCAGCCGCATAGCACAGGGAGATCAGCTCGGTGCTGATCTAGGTGACCACCTAGAGGGGTGGGATAGGGAGGGTGGGAGGGAGACTCAAGAGGGAGGGGATATGGGGATATATGTACACATATAGCGGATTCACTTTGTGACACAGCAGAAACTAACACAACATTGTAAAGCAATTATACTCCAATAAAGATGTTTAAAAAGAAAATCTTAAATCTTAAATCAGAAGCCTCAGGCATGGTTATTCCAAGCAATAACTCTAATACTTGACTCAACTTAAAACAAGGTATGATATCTTTATCTCCTGAGCACTAAGAAGAATCTCTATTGTCAGCTTTCTTTCAAAACTTGACATATATCACCATTCTGAGTGTTAATTTTTTTCCCCTTGGTCATGGTGAATCATTAGTGCTGAATTTCAGACAAGTAGAATTTTATTTATTTACTAATTTACTTTTGTTTCTGGTTAAAAGAAATTTTATGGACACTAGAGAGAAGTTATTTTAAATAAAGTTTAGCAATGGATAGCCAATTGCCTATTTTAAACCTAAGAATTAAAAATCTATTCTGCAAACTTACTCATTTAAAGGAATCACAACTAAGGCTCTTTCTAAGCAATGTGGCACAAGATCTTACACAAACTGAACACTTGTAATACAAGAAAATTTACTTTAATGTATTGCCTGTGTTTGAAAACATTTCTAGGAAAAGTATTTCAACCAGTGACTGACAGCAGACATGCCTCTGTGTCTGGTTTCCAGAACAGTCATTAGAATTCTTTCTTCCCAATATCACATGGCTGCTATCTTTCTCACACAGGTGAAAGGCAGACTTGTGGTTTAGGGTCACAAAGAAAGGTTTGGTCGAAACGGATGACCAAACACCTATTACTTAGGGCTGAGCAAAGGGCTCTCTGCTCTGGTGAAGACAAAGCTGTAAGATAAAGTCTCAGCTTTTGCAAGGATTTGGAATTTGACTGGCGAGATCGTTAAAGGACCACAACGGGCAGTCTACAAGCTCCAGCCTGATGAATAGTCCATCCATGTGAATGTCTGAGCAAACCTCCATACCCCAACCCTGCCCACCACTGCCACCCGGCACACATGTTTTAGCCCCAGAGAGCCCCAAACCATGCTTTGAACCACAACTATTCCTTACCGTGCTCCAGGAAGCCGGCGGTGGCTTCAGCAGGTGATGGGGAAACGTCGGTTGGTGGAGGCAAAGACAGTAGCTAGTCTGTATGAAAATAACCATACCAGCCAACCTTTACGGACCACATATTGTGGGCTGTACCCCAAGCGTCACCCACATGATCTGTGGTCCTCAAAACCACCTTAGAAGGTAGGTCTTATCTTCAGCGGGATGATGACACTGAGACTGAGATAAGTACAGAGAATAACCACCGAGTTAATGTCGGAAGGGGCCCAGGTCCCAAGGCGTGCTGAGCCACAGCAATGGCTCTCACTGCACGATGTTCTCCGGAAGGTGTGGATACAAACCGTCCATGTCAGGGGTGAGGGCAAAGGAAGTACAGGAAAGTCATGGAATCCTGGGTTTGGACAGGGAAAAGCATCATAGATACGGGAACTTGGTCTTTTTATTGGCCTTGAATTGCCAAAGATGGCCCTATGACGTCTTTTTCCACCTATGCGCATGCTACAGTCCCTTTATTCCTACTCAAATTTTGTTATTTTGTTTTTATTTTCTAGCAAACACCTGGCAATAGCAAATAGCTATAAGAGATCAGCCAATTTACTTTTTTAAAAATGGAAATGACAATCACATGGAAGGATTAAGACAGTCCACAGATTCATAATGTTTTTAAGATATTAACATAATGTTTTTAAGATAATAACGACCAATTATACATATTTATATTTTTAAAAATTGAAATGTAAAGGCAGAAAGGAAAACTTTTTAAAAGGTCAAACCATAAAACTCTTCTTCTATATAAACTTCTCTGTATTAGACATTATAGATACTGAAAACCACTGGTCACATTACATTTTGTTCACTCTTTCCCAAATCAAAAGAAGTGACTTGCATGTCAAAGTCTTGGCTATCCCTCACCTCAGTTATCACCTGTCAGCCCAACATCTGGATCAACAGACCATTAAACATGTATCAACTCTCACTGGCCAAGATATTTTTGCCTTTTGGTTAAAGGCACTCATACATATCCCTTGTCTCAAATGGTTCTAAGAAGTCAGTCTTGTTTTAAATTAAATGTACTACTTACAGGCCTACGAACAATCCTTAAGCCTTTCTGTTAGCATGATTCACTGTGATTTGACTCACACAGGTATGTAATGGGTACGTATGAGTTCTGAAATATCACCAAGAGTACAATATATAATTATATAAAACTGTATACTATAACCTACTCTTAAAAGAACAAATTTAATTTGTGATATTGTTAAAAAAACTTCTTCAGAGCCATATGACATGAACTATTTCTTGGTATATGTTAAATTTATTTTATGAAAAATATTTCTAACAAATGGAAGGGAGAATTTTGGAGTGAAAAATGCAGAATTCTCTAGCATGAATTCAGGGGCTCAAATCACACAAGAAAGGTACTTACTGGTAAGTAAACCTTGAGAATTAAGAATACATGAGATTATCTAATGTATAGCACAGGGAACTATATTAAATATCCTCTGATAAACCATAATGGAAAAGAATGTAAAAAAATAATGTATATATATGTATAACTGACTCACTGTGCTGTGCAGCAGAGATTGGCATAACATTGTAAATCAACTATACATCAATTAAAAAAAAAGAATACAGGAGATTAGTGTCAATAGTCGCTTGTTGAGAAGCATACAAGACTTAATCCAAACCACTTTATAGGCTTTTAAAAAGTGATTATACAGCACTTTAAATTACAACGTGTTTATATTACTTTGAAGGGACAGAAATATATAATTATGGCCTCGGGTCTAAAGTACCAAAACAAATTAACATAAGCTTCCATTCATAAAATTTCATGCCGTTTCCTCTTCTTTAGGAACCAAAGAAGCCAGGTGTGATGAACAGGTATGTTCTTAACTAGCTCCATCCTGCTACCTGGACTGTGATGCTATATTCACTTTGGTCCGTGGGATGCAGGTCAGACTCTAGGGACACTGGAGCAAACAGCTGGAAGGAACCTCACTCCTGGCTGATTTCAGAGGGGACTTACCAGCTCTGGACTGCATTTCTTTATTTTTATTTTCACATGAGAGAGAAGTATACATATACCTGTTTATGTCACTGTTCGAGATTTTCTGTTGTATGCAGCCATGCCTAATCACAAATAATATATACACACAGACAATTTTCAGGACCTCAAACACAGGGTCAGTAATGTGGTCTTGTTCTCAAGTTTCTCATCTATCATAAGCAGGAAAAGTACACTTAAGGAGAGATGAGTGTTGTGAATTTATCCTGATCTCATTATTGTGGATTTGTAGAATATGCTGATGAAGACACATTTGCCTTTTATGTTTGTGATTATTTTTTAAAAGAACAAACAACCTCCTCAGAAGACTGTCAAATAGTGTAAACTGTCATAATAATTCTGAGATATGCACTCACAATATGCCAGTCAGCACTGGCAGAACTTGAGCTTACTAAAATCTTTCTACAAAAGTCATCAGTGGTAAGTGAAAATGACCTTGCACTGCCTTCAAATTCAGATCAAACTGAACTAAGACACAAGAAGTCACATTTCGTATGTTCAATTCTTGGGAAAAGATCCAAAATTAGGATGAAAATATCTTCACCCTGTTCTTTTTTTTCTTAACAAAATCATGACACTGGATTTATGATATCTATAAGCCTGCTACACAAAAACAAACTATGTGATATCAAGCAAGACAGGAAGAAAATTTGGGGGGAAAACCTAACTTGCTCTATGTACCATGTAAATCTTTCTTCATGACAAGTCTATTTAAGGCACATTCAAAGGGATGTAGCAAGAAGGAAAACACCAGATGCTTTAAATACTAGAACTACTATCATGAGCCCTGATACATACAGACACTCACCTAAAACCCTGTTCATTTTTAGACTGAGAATTTAAGTAGAAATATCCAACCAGGCATGAGATGGGCAATTTTAACTGATGCTTTTCATCTTCACACTAAGTGAAGCTCATTTACAGGATTAAAAGATTTAAAAATTAGAAGACTGACCAAGTATCCTGAATGCTGAAAAGAAGGATAAGTCTGAAGCAGAAAAGGATACAGGATGGCTCTGAAAGTAATTTTCTGTCACTATTTAGATTACAGCAAGATATTCTGGGGATTACAACAAGAAATTTTAGTTTTCCACACTTGCCGTTCACACATACCTACCAATTCTGTCTAATTTCATATTTATTTCTGAGATTTGGGGGAAGGACTGCCAGCCAAATAGCAGCCTTAAGCACAAGGCAAAAAGCTGCAAACGGAATGAAAAGAATGGTTTCAATTGTAGAGCAAGAAAGCCCCAAGGGCAAAAAATGAGGATAATGCGAAACGAGAGGAGAAGGTTATAATGAGAAAAACTGCAAAAAGAAATGAGGAAAAGCTCAATTATAGGTATGTTAAAGGCAAAAATTCTCCCACTTGAAGAACATTCCTTTTAGACATGTGCTTGTCAATTACAGCAATTCTGTGGCACTGCACCCTTTACATGAAGCCATAATTTGACTGAAACATGCTGTGAGAGATTAACATGCAGGGATTATAATCAACAAATTGCCATTTACTAGCATTCCCTCCTCCCACTTATAAGACTATCTGAAACACATACTCTTATATAGAAAAATCACTTTTTTCCCCCATTTTCTGACAGGATGCTAAATTTTTGACTGAGGACGATGTCACAGCATTACACAATACAGACAAGAACATCTGATAATCTCACTTTAAATCCACCAACTGGAGAGATGACACACAAGATCTCTGAGGGAGAGAAACAGAGGGAGAGAGAAAAGAGGTTTTTTTATCCTTTGAATTGTCTTAAACACAGTCTCCAGTAATTTCATGTGCTGATGTTACATTAAAACTATGATTCTGCTAAAATTACTCGACTGTCAAACTCACTTCTGACACAGTATCTCGTCTCCAGAAATTTCAGAATGTGTTGCTTCTTTCAATTCGCTGCTCCAAAAATACCTGACTCACATCACACATTTAAACAACTTTCTGGAAATATAGTGGGACGCTAGCAAAATTACAAGTGTTTCTACTAAAGTACAATATTAAATATGCCAGCGGACCCCAAATTCACTGAGAAAATATGGTCATTTTTAAAACTTTAAGACTTAAGAACAGCATTTTCTTTTTAAAGAAATAAAAATCCATTTTTCCTTTTAAAAAGAAAAAAGAAGAAATTTATAAGAACAAAAATCAGCACCAAACTGAGAAATTGTGCTATAGAAATTAATAGATTATAGAACTATAGATAGAAAAACAGAAGTAGCAGCCTTTGTTCTTAAAGGGTATATATTAGGGAGACAAAATATAAAGGGAAAACTAAACAAAGCTATTATCTTTCTCAAACGCATCTTTATGAGAAAAACTACATGTTATACTGGATTTGTGTTTAAAAAGCAACCTTTAGGGACTTCCCTGGTGGCGCAGTGGATAGGACTCCATGCTCCCAGTGCAGGGGGCCTGGGTTCGATCCCTGGTCGGGGAACTAAATCTCACGTGCATGCCGCAACTGAGGAGCCCGCCTGCCACAACTGAGACCCGGAGCAACCAAAATAAATAAATAAATAAAATTTTTTAAAAAAATTACAAAAAAAAAAAAAAAGGGAACCTTCACCCTATGTCAAAGAGACTATACGGATTTAAGCCAATATCTTATTCATGAAATTATAAAACCAAAGACTATTCTACATGAACTTTGTGACTTATTAGAAAGGGCCTTTATATTTTACATTTAAAAACAGACTGTAATTTTATCTATTATGATTCTTTGAAAATTGACAACTTATGTACGTATTTATGGCAACTCTCAGTGTACCAGAGTATTTTATTATTTGTAATCATTTATCCACCAGCCATTCTAGGAAATTAGAAATTTACTGAACTACCAAGAAAGAAATATCTAAGGTTCCCCACAGTTGTCTACCTAAAAAGATGAGTACCAAATTGAGCACCTGAGTTGCAGGAAAAGCATTTTAGGGGAAGCAAAGAAAATGTAAATAAGGGGAATAAAGCAAATAAAATTTCCAAGGTGAATAAAGGAGAAAGTCCATTCATTTCTAAGTCTTCTGTTCTGGCTACCGTTTACATAGGAAAACCCTCATGGTTTGGGGGGTTGAGGACATCACCACCAGGACAGAATTCACAGAAACAAGAAGTCACATGGGTATTTCATCTAGAACATAATGCGTGAAGGAAACTTTCAAAGATCCTCTATCTCACTTCCCAGCTCTAGGACACAGCCTTTCCCTCTAGCCCATCAGAAAGCCGTGGATATTTTCCTTCAAAGTATTCAAAGAAGAAAGTCTAAAAACTCTTCTTAAGATGCACAAGGTTTTCAAAATCCTTATAGTCAGGAGACTAAAGATCTAATTTCTGAGGTAATTCTTGCCCCTTGTGTATTTCATTTTCCATTTCCTATCTTCAGATCCTCCTGAAATTAATTTCTCACAGCCCTACAATATTTCAGTTTGTTTCTAGGGTGCTCTAGACTTATAGTTGAACTTTAAGTACTGGAAGAGATCATGTGGAGTAAACATGAAAATGATGCGATTTAATAAATGCACTCCCATGATCCAGTCTCATTCTACATGGGGATTGTATCCCTGAAAAGTAGGCTGTACTCCTCCTTACATCTTTATCCATTAAACATCTTCTTTTGCCCATTGGTTATGCTGTAATGAAAACTTGCACATTTTCATTATTAATCAGTGTACATTAATGACCTTATGCTTCATCTCTGTCTCACTGCATTTCACCTTGCTTCATTACCAACAGGGTATTAATTAACCCACAATCTACTGGCAGGGTAAAAGCATCAATTCCCTTGTTATCATATATAGTATCACATGTTCAAAGGTGGTGTGAATAGATTAGTTCAGAAGATGAACACCTCAAATGAAATTCACAGACATAATCTGATTTTTAATATTATCTCACGTGAGTGCTCTGACACAGCATCAGCTGCAACTAGGACCTCTTCCCCCACACCCCCTTTCTTGTGTAACCTTCTTGAAGCAGTTAGCCCACCCAGTGGCCACCTTGCTCACAGGTGGAAACCAAGAAACAGGTCTTTGTGCTGGAGATTAGCTCCCTCTTAAGTGGCCACTGAAGCACCTGATTTGGGGTTTATAGCTAGAGTCGAATGGTAGGTTTTTTATTTCATTTCTGCCTTTCATCCAAGATTTTAGCCACTAGACAAAAATGATGTCTAGGACAAAGCTAGGAATATATCTGGGTTCACTTTCAGATTCAAATGACCACTCTATCTCAGAAGCAGCTTAGTTAACTTCTGCCTTAGCATCTATGTCCGTCAGATGGAGATAATCATCCTGTACAAGCATCCATCTAATGGAAAGGATGTTTGGATAAACAGAGTGGTGTCAAATCCTGGCTCTCAAATTTGGAAGGGGCCTCAGATGTCATGTGGTCTAAACTCTTTGATTTCATAAATGAGGCAAATGAGAAAGAAATTCTACACAGTTCTAATTATCTCATCACTTAGTCAGTATTAATTTATAAAGTCTTCCAATGCTTCAATTACAATCAGCAAAAACATTACATTCTCCACATTAGCAATTAGGAGAGAAGCTAAGGGAACTGCCAAAAAAACAAACCAAAAGCACAAAGATTATAAAGCAGAAGAGAAACCACATTCTAATATGAGCACTTTTACTCCTAGTTCTCTCTCGATGGCACTTTGGGGATTTTCACTGTCACCGTGGATCGCTGTTTCAAGCCTTCGCTTTATCTGAAAAAACAAGCCTTCGCTGAACAGTGGGGTTCTCATCTGCATCTGAGGCACACCCAGGGCAGCTGGAGTTGGTGCTAATGAATTTATTTAGTCTTTCGGTGATTTTGTCATTAGCATGTATGCAAACAAAATTAACCTAATATTTAACACTGACAGTTTCATAAAGCTGAAAAAGACCTCAAGTGGCAACCTAGTCCAGTTATTTGTCTCTGAGAAAGCTACTTTCACAGGTCAAGAAGGTAAAAGGCTGACATCGACCATTTCCACGGATGCAGAGTCTACGGCTCCGAGCTGTCGCCAGTACCATCCAGGGATACTAATACCTACTTCCAACTCCTTTTCCATCTTTTATTTATTTTTTCAACTAAGTCTATTTCCTCTGGTTCTGAACTTTGCTGAATAGGACCAGACATTTCACATTCATTCTCTGTACTACTTTAAATACATTAAAATATCCTCTAGCGTCTTCATTTTTAAAGACGTGTGGCTATAGTTCTCCCAAATTTGTGTCTATAATGAGATTGGTTATTTATCACCACTAACATCCACTCTTCCCCTATCTGTTTTCTGTCTGACTCCCTCCACTAAAATGTAAGCCCCACGAAGGTAAGGAGTTTGTGTGTATTTTGTTTCCAGCTGTATGCCCCACAGCTAGAACAGTGCCTACATAAGAGGTCGAAGATATCTGTGGAAGGAAGGAATTAAATTTTTCTATGGTATTCATTCACCCGCATATAGAAACTGAACACTCAAATATGCACTGCTGTATTTTATTACAGAAGCAGTGTGTAAAGTTAAAAGTAAAGGAACTACAGGGGGAGGGCTTGTATAAGAGCCAGGATGCAGAGTATTTCATCACCGGGGGAAAACCGCTGCTTTTCTCTAGCAACGGACTATTTCTGAATATCCCCAAATGGCCTGGTAGTAAAACTCTCTGCAAATGGATATTACTGGTAGGTGATAAATCAAAGCTATTCTTTGTGAATGTTCTAGCATAATTTCCCAAAGGAACTTAAAAAGTTTCCCATTGGACAGGGTTATATACAAACACACTTAAATCATCACCAGGTATGGCCACTGAGCCTTGAATTCCAAGCCTGCTACCCCATCAACATTCTAACGACTCTCTGAGCGAGGCTGAAGAAACACAGCAGTAAGACAGGGCAAGATGAAGTCAGACCAAACCGCCTAAGTCCTCGTGCAAAGCCTAAGTGATGGTGAGGTCAGCATAAAACGACCGCAGGGTTAAGGTCTCCTCTAGATCTAGAATTCTACGGTTCTGTGACATACTTTGAAAGGAAAGGGGTTGATATAAATCTCTTTAGATCAAAGCATTTTAGTGATGAAAGATATGTCAGAACTCATCTCATGTATAACTTGCTCAAGGTCTCACGCTGGTCTATCAATGGAGCCCAGATCTGGGACCCAAGGCTTCAGAATCTCATTTTAGTACCCTTTCTACTCTGCTGCGTGCATATTCTCCTTCCTTAGAACATCGTTTCTTACAGAAGTAAGCATTCTTGGCTGTGAGACTGAAGGACCACCCAGAGATCCCTGGAGTGTGACAGAACCCCGGCAAAAATCCAAATGGGTTTTGTTCACTATACCGTCACCTCCTCATTCCAAGAACTGAGAGATAACAGCTGTGTGGCCAGTACCTCTGTCTGCTCTGATTGTTTCCTGTTTTCAAAACCATTTCAGTGGATGGACCAGCAATGCAGGTTTGGGAATTTTAAACTCAGGCTGCAGAGGCTCTAGGGCAGGGACCAGTGGATATGAGGCTGGACACAGAGACCAGGAGAAGGAGTGGGGAGGGGAGGTGGAGGAAAGGTGAAATGACGCCCCTAGCTCTCAGGGGCAAATTTATAACTATTAGACACTTTGAATATGTCTCTGAAAAAAGTGGAGAGACAAAGTCATTGTCCTAGTTCTGTGGCTCTCACACCTGGCTACATATAGCATCATCTGGGGAGCCTTCAAAGCCCATAACTCTTAGGCCCCGACTCGGCTCAACGGAACCAGGATCTCTGGGGTGGGACCCAGACATTGATATTTTGAAAAATGCCCCATGTGCTGCTAATGGTACAGCCACAGATAAGATCCACTGGTCTATTATGTGTTACATGATACCACAAAAATAAAAAGATAAATCCAAGATAATTTCACATGCATGTTAATTGCACAAAAACATGGAGAGGCTTACCACCATCTAAAAACTTCCGTGTCTACCCGCCAAAAGTTTTAGTCCTGCAAAAGCCATGCAGCCACAGGGTTATAAAGGTCTTGCCACCTGCAAAAGAAAGCCTAGAAGAGAAGCACCAAACATCTTTCCAGAAATCCTAAAAGGTAAGGAAATTAAGGAAGAAGTTCACCTAAATTGTCTTCCGTATTTCCAATGATCAGGAAAAAGGCATTCTTAATTTTCCTCCACAAGAAATATGTATCAAGTATTTAGGATACGCTTGGTGCTGAAACGGGAACGAAGATAAAAGAAAATGAAAAATGGCTTGCCTGCCCTAGCTTCACTCAAGTTTCCATCAGTGCAATGCTCCAAAAAAAGCCATTAAGCTGGCAATGGAGAATAGCTTTGGGACCCTATCAATTAAGTGAGACACTCCTATGATATAAACCAGGTACTTTCACGGAGGTGGTTGCCTCGTTACAAAGGTAAGGGACTCACTTTCTCCATGATGTAATCAGTCTACTAGGTGCTGTTGAAAGTACACCACCCACACGGAGGCATCCATGCCGTCCGTGGTCAAAGCAGGATGAGCAGACATTTCCACACTGAGTACACAATATACTGAACGATAACCTCATGAAGTGAAAACAGCCATACCTGGACGAAAGCAGGTCAAGCCTAATAAGAATCGGCTAATAGGCTTTACCTGTTCTCACTATCTTATTCTCTGCTTGTTTTTTTCCTGAAAACCTGTAATCATAAGCACATTTGCTTCAAAAAGATGAATAAAAACCCAAGACATGGGGCTTCCCTGGTGGCGCAGTGGTTGACAGTCCGCCTGCCGATGCAGGGGACACGGGTTCGTGCCCTGGTCCGGGAAGATCCCACATGCCGCGGAGCGGCTGGGCCCGTGAGCCATGGCCGCTGAGCCTGTGCTCCACAATGGGAGAGGCCACAACAGTGAGAGGCCCACGTACTGCAAAAAAAAAAAAAAAAAAACAAAAAAACCCAAGACATGGAAAAAAAAAAAAAAAGGGGGAGCAAATAATGTTATTTCCTCTTGTGTTTCCCCTAAGGTAGACTCATCATAATGCAGATGTAGAAAGAAAAGTCAATAAGAAGGATTTTCTCTGTGTAATCCATCTGATCATAGTGTTGTCCCCGGCCACCCCCTTTAGAACAGAAATTGTTATTCCTAACAGAAGCATCTCTAGACAAAACACATTTGATCCTTTCCAGAGAGGGGAAAGGGTTAAATAGGAGCAGAAAGCACTGTAGACCCTACAGACCAGGGCTGGTGGTGGGGACTTGCTCCACCACCCCTCCAGCTCCTCTACTCACAACACGTTTTCTTGCTTCTTGCCTTCCTTGTAATTCTCCTGGGCTGGGAATACCCAGTCATGTCTGCCCTATTTCTGGGAAGATGAAAGATAGAGCTGCTTGATTTTTTCCTAACATCCCAAATGCTTCAAGTCAGACCCTGAACCTCGAAAGAAAAGGTAATCTTTGAAAACAGCTTCAGTCTTTTGACGTTCACAAATAGGTATCCAGTTACCAGACTCAAACAGTTTTTCCATTTTAAACAGTGAAGAATTATTCATTCATTCATTCATTCATTCATTCATTCATCCATCCATCCACTCATTCCACAGATATTCCCAGGATGACTGTTTGTGCCTGGTAGTACCAGGGAGGAAAGGTAGGCACGTAGGGGATTATGAAAATAAGCATGGTAAGTGTTGTGTAGATCAAATCATTTAGGAAAATCATTAGTAGGTTGCTTGTAAGCATCTCTAATAATGTTTTTTGCTTTTAAAACTCAGTTTGATATGGTGAGAGAATACTATATGAATTGTTGTTTTCTATTCTATTCTATTCTAGATTTGGGTAGTAACAAAAATACAGTATCTCTTATTTCTATTCCATTCAATTAAGTAAACTTTTTCTCCACTTGCATGTTAACAGCAATTAGTAATCACCTGAACCTGTCCTTTGTGAGTACAGGTCTCTTAGCCTATTGGGCCTTGCACCTACATTTTCACAGTGAAGTGACTTTTGTGGGGAAGAGATGGAAATAACTTGCATCTCTTGCTTGGTTAACTTCCCCAGCCTCTGGTGGGTACAGGAATGTAAGAATCCAGAACAGGCTCATCCCAGACTCCAGGACCATTTATTTCTTCCCATGTATGCTTTCTTCCTCATTGCCATTGGGGCCATGTGGACGACCACCATATGGCTCCACCCGGCTCCATATGGCTCCATCTCCCTAAAAGGGGCGCTCAAGAACGTCAAAACGCTGCTGTATACTTTTATTGCAGCCCCTTCTCATTTTCCTCCATCTGTCTTCCATATGTTTACGCGACTCAGACTCCTGCACACGTAGACCTTTTACAGTGAGGGTTGCCAGCCTGACCAAGATAAAGAACTAACATTCACCGCTGTCAGTGACAAGGGGCCTCAACTACTTTAAACATGTGATTCATTTAGGAGTCAAACTAGAACGAACTCATAACCACTTTTCTTCAATTTGTACATGAAATTGATTTTATATTTATATTTTTAAAAATGTTACCAACAAAAGGCACACAGTGGCTCTTCTGGTGTATTTTCTCCAAGCGCTGTTCCTGAAGTGTGGAAGAACTGCATGGGACTTCCACTTAGGTGTCCCTATCATATTACACATCAATCTCTCTCCAAAACTGACTTTTTCATTTTCATAAAACTCTCCTTTGATCAGAGGAAAAGTTGTTACTGTTTTCCCCCTCAGGTGTCCCTGCAAACATCTGAAGTTTTACATGTATCCTCTGCAACTGCTAAGGAAATGAGGAGGAATGAGGAGAGACTGACCCCTGCGGGGCTCTGCCTGCCTGGCTTTGGTCACACTGAGTCGTGGTCCTTTTAGCTTTGCTCGGCACCTGGCAAGAGGGACACATCTGATCCCAGTGTTGGTATAATCGAGAAGAAACTGGGAATACCAGTCACTAGACACCAGGTACAACACTGTCTCCCAACAGGAGGCAACTCCTGGCATTAGTAACAGGAATTTCGGTGATTTCTCATTCCCGGTGTTAACTTGTCAGTGGGTACCTCGGCCATCTTTCACAAAAAACTAATGACAGTGAGAACAAAAGAAAAAAGAACTCAAGTAGGCCTAGTACTGGCTTCAGTAATTTCTACTCTTATTAACATGACTTAGACACAAAGTCCTGTGTTATAGAACTGCAGTGCTATTAAGAAGAACGCATTCAGTCCCCCAAACTGCTACGCATGTTCAAAGGTGTCCTCTTCGTGGCAGATAACTTGCCTGTAATCTAGTCCAAACCACCTGTGTAAAGCAGTCTGCTAACCAGTATGCGGAAAATTATAGCCAGTTCCACGATGACTATCTCTGATGAAGCAGAACACGGAAATAGTGCTCAAACGCACAAAATATTAATAGATAGACATACAAAAACCACCCAGCAAATGCCACGAGAATACGTTTCTCTTTTAGCTTGTTTGTGTATAAATGACAACTATTACTATTTTTCCCCAAACATAGACATGCAAAATAAAGTTTTTATTCGAATTTCAAGATCAAACAATAACATTAATGTAGGATGTGTGATTGAGTCATTTTTGCCTTTTTTTTAAAAAAAACACTATTACATATTTCACACATCTTTGTTTCTCTTAATGTCCTTTATAATGCAGTATAGAGCCAGACATCAATTAAGTTCAGACAAAACTACTGGGACCCAAGGAAACTCTTGTTCCCACCTAAGCTGTCATTTCACAACCCTTCCTGCATGGGAAAAACCTAAGGAGTTACTTGTACTAATACAACCAAAAATGCCTTTTATTGATGCAGTCGATATATTGCAAACTGCGGGCATCACAGGTGCTACGGTGGCGGCAAAAAGTGCATTTTAGTCAGGGCATCAAGTTACAGAATTCAGGCTACAGCCAGAGGCCTATTCATTGGAATAACTGCTCCAGGCTGGAACAAATTACAAATTTTGGTTAAGAGAAGCAAGCACTGCCCTTGTGTGATAAAGGAAGTTTGGGTAGATCATGCAATGGTAGTGGTTCCAGAAGTGCAAGGGTGAAAAAGCTAAGTGGGTATTTTCCTCCCAGATTAAATAGAAAGGACAAGAAGCCTGATCAATAAGACTTCAGTGAATTACAGTTTCTGGTCTGAGAAGCTATGAGTATCATATTCTGCACAGCGAGGCTTGCTCTGAGCAGTTTGTAAACCACATGGAAAAAGGCAGAAGTTGCTGCTAAGCTTATAGTTGCTGAGTAGTTGCATTAATGGTTGACTTTTCGGCAGGGAGGCTACTCCCCCCAGCTCAGTGCTTCCCACAAGCCAGGTAAACGCTAGCTGGTAACCCCATCCCTCATATTCCTTCTCACTGAACAGTGGCTGTTAAATGCTGGCCTCTTGCCAACTGCCTTTAGGTGAGATTTGGTAAAAATTGCCAATGAAACAAGAACATCTGCCTTCGTATCATTTTCTTTGTACAGCTACTTGCCAGGCGGCTGCTTGGATCTACATGCGTCCATTTACTGGATTTAAACAAAACAGCAGGAGGCTAAGGGGGAGGCCCAAGAAGCATACGCTGGTTCAGCCCACTCTGGTTTCAGCCACAGAGGGAGTCTTGCCCGTCCGGAAACTGACAAGGGCAGCCGCAGCTGTGAGTCTGGAAGCAGGAGACACCCCCCTGCCTTACCTGTTTCTTTGTCCTGGACTTCTTCCAGGTGCAAGTCATTCAAAAGGTGCTCCAAGATCTTCTCGGGGGTCCCGGACACGACCACGTATCTGTCGGAGAGCAGAGAGTGCACAGAGTCGTCCTCAGTGGAGGATTGTGAACGGCTGCTCCACTCCTCGTCCTCAACCTCCTCATCAATGTATTTGAAATAAGGCACATCGAAGGTAGGCAAGGGCAGCTCGCGGTCTGAAAGCGCGGCAGAATCCTTCCTCTCTAAATGAGGGTCAAAGACTCTCAGCCGGGAGCTGCCCATTGTGCACGGCTACTAACAAAGGCATCCCCTAAAGGCTCAAAGATCTTGCCATCTCTGTCCTTTCACTGGGAACTGAGTCCATCTGGCCGCTAAGAGCTCTGCAGTCAGCTAGCACGCTAGGGCTCGAGAGGCGGAGAAAAAAGGGAGGGAGGGAGCGGGGGAAGAGGAGGCAGAGAGAGCGAGTGAGATGGAGCGGGAGAAGGGGAGGAAGGCAGGGAAAAGGAAACAGGAGCACGGGGCTGGGTGGAAGCTCTGACCTCCAATCACTCTCCTCCGTGCTCCCTGCTTGGGGGGCTGGGCCGCAGCTCTGCACTTTCTTCAGCACCAGGACGTCCCGGTCCTGCTCTTTAACCTGAACGGTTGTCACTTCATCATCCTGCTTTAATTGCCGATGGGAGTGATGGATGGAAGAAGGAAAAACAGAGAGAAAATTTAAAAGGCAACAAAAAAAAAGAGCTAACTAAAGCTGCACTTTCTCAAGTTGCTTTCCCACCTAATATCTTTACAGATTCAGAACAAATTAGGAATCTGGTCAAGAATCTCCCTCTAATGGTACAGGGTCCAGGCTCAAGTTGTACGGATACATAAAGCATTAGAAGGACATAAATACTTTAAAGGAAACTGGAAAAAAAATAAAGTGGGGATGGGATTCAGAGTTCATTTTTAAAACTACCTGAATGATTTGAATTAAGAAATCCAAAGTTCAAAGTCTCAAAAACACAATATACTAATTGCATGTGTGCTATACTCTCTTTTACCTGGTTAATACTTCTTAAACTGCCACTATATTAAAATTAGAAAAACATATAAAACATCATTTAAACACTAAAACAATGAGCAAGCCATATTAAGTAGATGTAGCGGATACATATCATATTCATTTACATCACAGCCTTACTTTCAAAGGTGGGAAAAAAACTACTCATTCTATCATTCAGTTCATGTTTTACTCCCAAACTTGAGATGGGCTTCACATTTATCATGTACTTGTTTTGCCAGGATACAAGCAAAAAAGGATCTCTAGTTAGAATCTCATCTAGGCTGAAATTCGGATGTCACGGGTGAATGCCCTGACTTTCTTCACCGCGGTCCCTTTTAACACGGAGAGAAGGCTGAACAATCATTCATTTCTGCACACACAGCTTCCACAGCCCAGAGCCCAACACGGCCCGCTGACGTGGCTCTGTCAGAGTCGGGCTCACTGCTGACCCAGCAGTGTGGAGCCGACCCGAGTGACGAACACTTTCTGAGTGTGGAGTGTGAAATTCTCCTGATGGGCGGCACCCACCCAGAGGAAGGTAGGGGCGGAGGGGGTAGGGAGAAACACATGTAAAAATATTTACCTTCTGTATTTCTGAGGATCTGAGCAAAAGATTGAAGCAAGAAAAGTTGATAGCAAAGAGGCTTCACCTTAAAAATTATGTTGCCTCTTTAAAAAGGGAAACATGTCCTAGGGTTCCTAGCATGCTTCTGTGTTTCTGCTCCTGGCAGAAAACCCTACCTAAATTAGGTACAAACACACAAAAAGAACATTTTCCCGCCCCCGATTGGATAAAAGGTACTATGTCCTCGTGCCTTATTATCAGTTCCATAGATTTCTCAGAGATGCCGATGTATTTATTCACCTTCCATAAGAATAGGAAGGCACTATTCTTGTCATAATTGCCAACCAAATCAGTGGGAAAATGATGATTTCAACTCCCGGCGTGCTGATTCCTAAGAAAATGTAGTGACCTAGCCATTTGAGTCCTCCAAGATCTTCTTAAAAACAAAAAATACTAATCATTCTCAACAGCAATATAATTTTATGATCATCCTTTTTAAATCTCTTAGTGGCAAATAATTTTACTATGTAAAACTGATGTATTACACTTCAGCAAGGTCAGACACGCAGTTACTGTGGCAATTAATGCTGGATATTCATTGTTAAACTCCCTGAGGATGGCAGTGTGACTCTTGTAACATGAATACCAATGTATAATTGCTATCTTTCATTTCTCCAAAGGGGTTCTTTTGTTATCCATGTGGCTGAAGTGAAGCAAGGTGGCTGGCGAGAGGAGCATAATATTGACCAAAAAAAAAAACGGCAGAATGTGAGTCTGGGATACTGAGACACAGAAACAAATAATTCAGTAAAGAGCAGGTTTGAAAGGACAAAAATCTTCCCCTAGCTTTCCTCTCGTCGTTAAGCCAATATTCATTTTATATGAGCCTGCTGTCATTCTGAAGTACATTTTACATTCTACGTGCATGTGATATACGGCATTATTAACTTCCGCGGGCCATGCACATACATATGGATGGGAAGGGCTTCTCTAATGTCTGTGTAACTAATATGTATTACAGGGCTGTGCACAGAGCAGCTACACTCTGCTGGGCAGGGGAATAGCTGAACCATATTGATGTACTATCAATAGCATCTTATGTCACAGTGATAGTTTCCATTTTGAAAACCTGTTAAAAAATAAAGAAGCAAAAAAGCAGAAAAATCAATGTATAAAAGGAGATGAAAGTTATCTAAAATTGCCGTGAAAACGTAATAACCGTATGTGTTATACCTGGCTCTCAAGAAGGAAGGTGAAATTAATGCCTCCTGACCAACCTATGTACCCTTACCTAACTGCTCTTCCTGAAAAACAGCCTAAGTACCAGACTTGAAGTTCTGGGTATGAAACTTTATTCTGGTGCTTGCTTGGTTAAGAATAAAAGTATTTAAAGAACTAATGACAAGAAATATGTTCAATGACAGATAGTTCATGAAATGCAAGTAAAGCATGCTTTACTTGCTTAATTTATGCTTAATTTATACACCACCACTCAACAAATAGTGAGGGTCTGCTTTGGGTAAGGCAATGTGGCAGACACTAAGGGGCAAAAGCAGCGGTGAGTAAGACCGATGCCCTGCCCTTAAATAACAAGGTGATAGCTCCATAACAGCATAAGTCTAACGTGGTGAGCTCCCCCAAGATGAGGCCACATGCAAGAGAGAAAGCAAAGGCAGAGAACCCATGCGATTTGACTGTCAAAAGCGACAGATCAAATCCCAGATCTGTGGGTGAAAGAGAATGGAAATGCCATTAAATGGGACAAAAAAACTGGTTGTGCTGAGACTAAAGAACCTGGTTTCAGACAATTGATGTTTCAGTACGGATAATACATCATGCTGTAGATGTTTAGCAAGCAGTTAGAAATAAAGAACTAGGGCTCTGGACAAAGGCCAAGGACAGAGATAAATTTGTGAACTACTCAAGTTTGGGAGTGGA
The DNA here is from genome assembly GCF_002837175.3 of Physeter macrocephalus. Taxonomy (NCBI): domain Eukaryota; kingdom Metazoa; phylum Chordata; class Mammalia; order Artiodactyla; family Physeteridae; genus Physeter; species Physeter macrocephalus. The sequence continues at coordinate 76,902,918 of NC_041218.1, forward strand.
TGAGATTGTTGAAGGGAAGCAGGACAGAAGGGGAACTAGAAAGGGAAAACACAGAAAGTAGGAGGAAGAGAGAGGGGTTCAGAGTCATGAGGAAACCTACCAAAGAGATGACTAAGCAGTGAAACCAAGACACGCCAGGAGAAGGTGGATGGCACTGACTCAGGAGAGTCAAGGACAAAGGCTGTCTGACGTTGTCAAATTCACGAAGATGAAGAGTCTAGGAGGAAGTGATGAGGAGACCACGATGAGAAGGCGAGTGTTGAGGTGTGAGCGGATGTGAAGGAAGTGCACAAACAGGCAAGACCGCCTTCTTGGAATCTCACCACGAAGGGAAGGAGTCAGGCTGAAGAGGCTGCCCGGATGGAGAAGTCGGCAAGGTGAGGGGCTATGGAGAAGGGGCGAGAGATCAGGAACGTGCATGGAGGGTTCAGGCTACAACAGGACCGAGACTTCCTCCTTCCAGAGAGGATCACGGGAAGGAAGATGGGTGGAGATTGAGAAAAAAATTAGAGCAGGTAAAGTAAGGTAGCTGAGGTAGACAGAATGAGATGCTTTCTATCATCTCCGTAGAGTGGGGATTCAGACCATCTTCTGGAAGGGGAGGTTCCTTGGCGGCCTGAAGAGGAAACTGTTGGAAAAATGGCTTTAGGGTTGCAACAGGGAATAAACAAGTTTTGAAAAGAGGAATTGCCAGGCAGCTTTGTGCTGCTGAGGGTAGAAAAACATGTGTTTATGGTTTTAGGCCTTCCTGCCAAAGTGCTCAGAAATCAGAGCGGGCGTGGGGTGGGGAGGCGGGGACGGGGCGGCGGGGCCAGTCCGGTGGTTGGGACTCCGCACTGCCACCGTGGGGAGGTGGAAGGGTGGTGCGGTGTGGCCCGCGGGTTAGATCCCTGGTCGGAGAACTGGGATCCCCACATGCTGCGCGGTGCGGCCAAAAATATATTTTTTTAAATTTTAAAATTAAAAACATAAATTAAAAAAAATTTTAAATTAAAAGAAGAGGGGCTTCCCTGGTGGCGCAGTGGTTGAGAGTCCGCCTGCCGATGCAGGGGATGCGGGTTCGTGCCCCGGTCCGGGAAGATCCCACGTGCCGCGGAGCGGCTG
>NC_041218.1:76904318-76942144 GCF_002837175.3 Physeter macrocephalus
GGAGCCCGTGCCCCGCAACTGGAGAGGCCCCAACGGTGAGAGCCCCGCGTACCGCAAAAAAAAAAAAAAAAAAAAAAAAAAAGAAGAGAAACCTGAGAGGGGAGCAGTGAATGACGCCCCCTCCACCCACCAGGGGAAGAGATCAGCATAGGAGACACCAGGAGGGAGGGAGGCGAGATGTTCTGGGCTGCCGTCAGCACACACGCAAACAGCCCTTCTCCACAGGGCGTCTGTCTGGTTAGGGAAAGGAGTGCGCCAAGAGAGGAGCTGAGAAGCGGGCAACATGGAGGGGCTGAGGACAAGCCTTCACAGGAGTGAAGGGAGCAGGCAGGCGGTAGAGGAGGAAGAGGCAGGGGATCAGAGTCATGAGGAAACCTACCAAAGAGATGACTAAGCCGCTCCGCGGCACGTGGGATCTTCCCCGACCGGGGCACGAACCCGTGTCCCCTGCATCGGCAGGCGGGCTCTCAACCACTGCGGCCACCAGGGAAGCCCTCACAGACCTTTTGAACAGAGGCCATGAGATATATGAAAACAGAGGAGGGTTTTCAGGTTTTCTCTGCTCCTCATCTTTGCTCCTTTCTTTGCTGACTAGCTCTGATTTCTTTTCTTTTTATGGCTACACTGCTCCCCTGCCTGCAAATTCTGAATGAATGATAGAACCCGTAACTTTGACTTACTTTAGATTAACTTCCTTGACCAAGATCAGCTTTTATACTTCTAAATCCAACTTTTCTTTGTTCATTTATTCACATGAAAGACATATTTTTAAGATGAAAATACATATAGGGTAATAAAAATACTGATTTTTTTTAAAAAGTAAGGTGAAGAACTGATGTTCACAGTTTAGCAAGTCTATGCTATCCTGAACCAAATTTCTGACTGCATTTATATTTTCACTTATCACCAGCACTAGCAAAAAAAAGTCATTACTAAGGGATTTCTCAGGTCTGCTGGAATTGTCAAAACTACTTGCTTGATTTTCCATTATCTCTGATAATGGAAAATATTCCTCTCCCAAGTACTCACATAAAGCAGCCACTGGTATTCTCCATGGCATTGTGTCCCTGATGCTCTGTGAGAAACAACTCTTACAAGAGGGCTTAGCTGGGGGTTCATGGATGGGCTTTAGTGACTCAGAGAAGCTTCTGAAAGTATATAAAATTTTTATGTGTAGGCACATTTTCCCAGGTAGAGTCCAGAGTTCTAGGTCTCACTGGAGTCTATGAACCCCAAAAGGTACAAATCATTCCATACAATGAAACTCATATTTGTCGGGCTTCCCTGGTGGTGCAGTGGTTGAGAGTCCGCCTGCCGATGCAGGGGACATGGGTTCGTGCCCCGGTCTGGGAAGATCCCACATGCCGCGGAGCGGCTGGGCCCGTGAGCAATGGCCGCTGAGCCTGCGCGTCCGGGAGCCTGTGCTCCGCAACGGAAGAGGCCACAACAGTGAGAGGCCCGCGTACCACAAAAAAAAAAAAAAAAAAAAAAGAAAGAAACTCATATTTATCACTGCATCTGAGGAAACTTCTTTGACAATCTCCTGCCGGTAACACTGCCAATCCAGATAAGATGCCCAAAGAACCCTGTCATGACAGCCATCACACTGACCTCTGATTATCTGCTCCCTCTGTGCTTTTCACGAAATGATGGCATCTTGAGGGCAGGGACTGTGACTTCTATTTCTCTTCCTAACACACAGCTTAGGGCCTGGCACGTGATATTAACTTGATAACGGTTTACTGAGCATGCAAGTTCATGAGCAAGCAAGAGAGTGAGTGAGCGAGGGGATTACCTTTAAAAGACAGAATTCGATCTCACATGGTTCAATGGTCACTCGTCTCTGAGGTTGCCTTTACCCTCTCTACTTAGTCACTTTTCTATTATAATGCTCATCACACGAGATAACTGTGTTTTGTACTTGAGCGTTGTACTTGCTCCGTCAGAATTCCATCAAACTAAGCTCCCGTGCAACTGACATATAAGAGACCATAGAACTAACACGACGCTGGGAAGGCATTCACTAAATGGTACTGTCCCTGAGTCTAGGGCACATGGATAAAAGGGTGTGGGCAAGAACAGGTCACCCTGTGGGTTGAAGTGTGAACTGGGCAAGATGTGAATTTTGTACCCTCTAAAATACCCCTCCTGCCCCCTTCGGTTCCAACCAGGATCCTCAACACTCCTCATGTGACCCAGTGTTCCATCATCAAACCTGTGTGAAGCACGCAGTACCAGAGAAACTTTCAGATGGAGAATGAGCAGAATCATCTAGCCTGACGCCATGGCACTCAAGAAGTCATACAAGTAGCACAAGGTGCGATGCTGCTTTCCCTCAAGTTTGTGAACACCGTAACTGAAGATGCTAAAACTTAGTGGTAGGAAGGCATTTGCTATGGACTGAGTGTTGGTGTCTCCCCCCCCCGCCAAATTCCTATGTTGAAACCTAACCCCCAAAGTGATGGTGTCTGGAGGTGGGGCCTTTGGAGCCCTTGGGATTAACGCCCTTATAAAAGAGGCCCAGAGAGACCCCTTGCCTCTTCTGCCACGTGAGGACACTGCAAAATGACAGCTATCTATGAACCAGAAAGTGGGAAGAGGCCACAACAGTGAGAGGCCCGCGTACCACAAAAAAAAAAAAAAAAAGAAAGAAAGAAACTCATATTTATCACTGCATCTGAGGAAACTTCTTTGACAATCTCCTGCCGGTAACACTGCCAATCCAGATAAGATGCCCAAAGAACCCTGTCATGACAGCCATCACACTGACCTCTGATTATCTGCTCCCTCTGTGCTTTTCACGAAATGATGGCATCTTGAGGGCAGGGACTGTGACTTCTATTTCTCTTCCTAACACACAGCTTAGGGCCTGGCACGTGATATTAACTTGATAACGGTTTACTGAGCATGCAAGTTCATGAGCAAGCAAGAGAGTGAGTGAGCGAGGGGATTACCTTTAAAAGACAGAATTCGATCTCACATGGTTCAATGGTCACTCGTCTCTGAGGTTGCCTTTACCCTCTCTACTTAGTCACTTTTCTATTATAATGCTCATCACACGAGATAACTGTGTTTTGTACTTGAGCGTTGTACTTGCTCCGTCAGAATTCTATCAAACTAAGCTCCCGTGCAACTGACATATAAGAGACCATAGAACTAACACAACGCTGGGAAGGCATTCACTAAATGGTACTGTCCCTGAGTCTAGGGCACATGGATAAAAGGGTGTGGGCAAGAACAGGTCACCCTGTGGGTTGAAGTGTGAACTGGGCAAGATGTGAATTTTGTACCCTCTAAAATACCCCTCCTGCCCCCTTCGGTTCCAACCAGGATCCTCAACACTCCTCATGTGACCCAGTGTTCCATCATCAAACCTGTGTGAAGCACGCAGTACCAGAGAAACTTTCAGATGGAGAATGAGCAGAATCATCTAGCCTGACGCCATGGCACTCAAGAAGTCATACAAGTAGCACAAGGTGCGATGCTGCTTTCCCTCAAGTTTGTGAACACCGTAACTGAAGATGCTAAAACTTAGTGGTAGGAAGGCATTTGCTATGGACTGAGTGTTGGTGTCTCCCCACCCCCCAAATTCCTATGTTGAAACCTAACCCCCAAAGTGATGGTGTCTGGATGTGGGGCCTTTGGAGCCCTTGGGATTAACGCCCTTATAAAAGAGGCCCAGAGAGACCCCTTGCCTCTTCTGCCACGTGAGGACACTGCAAAATGACAGCTATCTATGAACCAGAAAGTGGGCTCTCATCATATATGGAATCTGCTCGCACCTTGATCTTGGATTTCTCAGCCATCAGAACTGTAAGAAATAAGTTTCTGCTGTTTATAAGCCACGCAGTCTGTGGTGTTTTGTTACAGCAGCCCGAACAGACTGAGATGGCATTTAGAGCCAACAGCTTATTATGATTCCTTTCGTTTCCCAACCTCCTTGGTCGAACTTTCATTCCTCCTACGAAGTTCTCTTCAAGAATCACCTCCTCCAGGAAACCTGCTCCCTCCAGGAAACCTGCTCCCTCCAGTCTGATGTGGCTGGCCCTTCTCTGCAACCCCACAGTGCCACATGAATCCTTCAACTCAGCATTCCGAGAAGCACATACTGATGAGCTTTTCTGTCTCCCTTCTAAAGCATAAGCTCACATGTGGGCAGGCACCGTATCTCCTTCAACTTTGAATTCCCAACAAACAGCCAGGTCTTGGCACTTCATAGACACTTGAAGAACCTTACCCAAATGAATCAATGAACAAACAAAAAGAGGAATGGATAAATGTGCAATTGTGAGTAGAGCCTTAGAGAACAACAGCTTACTCTCAAAAGATACATTTCAAGTGGTGAACTCTGATGGTGCTAATACAGGGGACAGCTTGCTGAGAGTTGCTCTTGCTAAGGAAGGGTAATCCAACTACTAGGGTGGTGGATAACAACGGCCTGTGCTGTTCTGCATCTTGATCATCAACTTGAGTGTCTGGGACACTCAAACAGATACGGGTAAACTGCAAAGAAGAGCTGCATGCTCGTCACACTGGACAATGATATAGAGAGACAAGGGGTTATGAGATCAAAACAACCTGCTCTAATTCAGGATCTTGGCCTGAGGGTGGTTAATGTAAGGATCACTAAGGCAGCACCAAAACTTGGCCAGTGTTTAAGAGGACACGTGGTAAGTATTTTGTGAAGTGTAAAGCATCAGGTAATCATTAGCTACTAGACGATTAAAAAAAGCTAACATAATTTTATCTCAGAGTGGTAGAGGTAACCACAGCTCAAGAACTAAGGAGACAGCACTGCCATATGCAACTAACAGACCCACTAGGAACAGGCAACAAGGGAGGCATCAAGCCATGACCAGGCAGATAAATCTATCACATTTATTGAGGGTTTACCATACATCAGCCAAGCTAAGAGTTGAACATCCATTATCTTATCTAACCATTACAACAATTCTATGAGGTACATACTGTTAAAACTCCCATTTTGATAAAGTAACTTGGCCAAGCAAGATCTTGTGTGAGCGTGTGGCAAAGCTGAGATTGAACCCAGGTAGACCCAACAACAGAGCCCTTAACCAGAACCACAGACGTCCCCAGAAGATGGTCACTAATACACGTTAGAGACTACAAGTATGGAAGGGGACCTGGTCTACCCTGGTGCTGGCAGCCAAAGCAGGCTAATCTGCTTGGCAGATGAGGCAACAGGTGTGTCTACGTCATGCTGAGTTCCAAGAGGAGAAGAGGGTTGCCAAGGACCGAACATGGTCTCAGGACCACAGCTAAACAAGCTCAGCCAGGGCGAAGCTCAAGACCCCTGGCAAGGGGGAAGTGAAGTGCTGGCAGGAACAGAGTTAAACATGGCAGGGATTAGTGGGATCCGGTGCCCACAAAACTTGGGTACCCAGAGAGAGACATGCAGCCTAAGATTAGCAGGGCATCCGGTGCATAAGCTGCCTTTGGCCTGATGGGCTCAAGCACTGGGCAGGCATGGAATTGTACACGTTAAGATAGTTAATTTTATGCTATTCGAATTTTACCTCCAACAAAACAAAACAGGGCTGTGATGAGCCTCTGGGCACAGGACTTTGCTGACCAAAATACATGGGACTCTGCACCAAGGAGCTACAAGGGGGTCTGGGGAACACGCCCTTTGAGGTACTGTTCAGGTAGCTGGAATGTCTAAGAAGAAAAAGATCGGGAGAATGAAAGCACAGCAGGAAATTTTCACTCTCTGAGCTACCCCGCCTTGTGGGACAGGGTGCCATAGGATTACTTGTGACGTTCTAGAAAAGTTACCTTCCGTTAATGGGTGGCTAGATCAAGGAAGCAGATGGAGGCTCAATTTAGGGAAGTACTGATGGCAGAGGCAGAATGAGCTCTGTCTCAAACTGGAGCAGAGCTTGTCAATAACATTATTGACAAGTGAAGATGGTTCTTCAGTGAGTGAGGCTGGACAAGACGACCTCGGCATTTTTTTCCAATCCTTAGATCCTACAGAATTCAGTTTTCTTGACACTACCTTTCTCACAGAAGCCCAAAGTGCTGCCTCTCCTAAATAGGAAAGCGGCATGTGATTTAGTGGTTAGGGATCTCTCCTCATCTTGTCCTACGGAAATTCACACACAGCTTAGCAAACCAAACCACCAATGCCCGCATCTATTCTTGTACCGTTAAATGTGGGTACAGCAGAACTGGAATACTTATCTGAAAAAAAAATCTCCTCTGGCCAAAAACAATTTTGTCTGAGAACAACCTTCAAAGAATTTGCTGACAATGTTATCTCATGACTCTCTTTTCTCATGGAAAAAAAAAAAAAAAAAAAAAAAAAAAGGAAACAGATCTTTAAAAAAAAAAAAAGGAAACAGATCTTAAAAAAAAAAAAGTCAAAAGGATATTGCTGGCAAGATAGACCTGATTAAGAGAGCAGCTAAGGGAAAGACCAAGTAAGCAGATATGTGTCAAGGTGAGTAGTGGTTTAGATTTACCATATCACAAAGTTCTGGCCCGGCAAACACATCCTTTGTATAGGTGATTCTGGCAGAAAGAGAGTATTTAAATAATGATAATTAGTTCTTTTTAAAAATCCTACATATATTGTGATTAATAACTCAAACTAAAGCCTAAAAAGGACTAATAGAGAATTAATCATCCCCAAGCTTACAAAATCTAGGTCAAGTCTGACTTCCATAGTGTGAAAGCAAACACAAAGTTGTTATGGAACGTGACTAAACTCCCACAGAAAACGAGTAAACAAGACTGGATAGAAAGTTCTGGCTGCTAGAAATGAACTGTATTTATTAAATGTTACTGCCTCTAATAATTATCATGTAAAGCAAGTTTTCTAAGAGCCCTACAATTAGGGCAAGGCTAGGAATTTGATCCTGAAGCCAACTTCAGCTAGTAAACCTATTGCACAAGAGAGCAGAGGAGATGGGGATAGAATATGTAATATCCTGAAATACAGGCACTGTTTCTCCATCACAAGTATATTTTGATATATGCTATTAGCGTGATGGTTTATTCTGGATACTGGCAGAAAAGAGGCACACTCAGCAAGGGTTGTGGAAGTGTTTAATGAAGGGACTATTTACAGAAGTCTGGGCAGGTTTGATAAAATTAACCAAAATATGGTGAGATAACCATGGACGAGCAAAGAGAGATACGAACCACCCCTGGGCTTGAAGGGGCAAGAGGAAGTCAGAGTGAGTACTGGATCCCATTGGGAGGGAGCTGGATAAGTAACTGAGAGGCTTGCAAGAAGGAGCTGCAGTCCCAGAGGGGTGCACTCACTACCATAACTGCAGCAGAAAGCAGGACAAGGTAGGAAGAAACACCCTGACCCCGTCTCCTTCTACACTCTGATCTCCTATGACCCCTCCCATTGCACAAGCCCCATGTGGAGATGGAAGGCAAGAGATCCAGGCGGGTTAGGTCCCTGGGGCTTAGGTCTCACTGCCAACCAGCACAGAGCAGAGGTGAGAATGGAGGAGGGGATGTCAATGTACATGATCTAGCAAACTTGACCTTCCAGTTTCCAGAGAAGCTGATGTCAGCTTATCACTAAGTTAGATGGCCCCATATAGGTCATGGAGTCCATCATCTGGCTGTCAGGAAAACAACTCAAAAACCTAATAGCTTTAGGGTAGGTTATATTAGCATCGCCCTAATTGACTTAATCTAATTCCTGCACGTTTTATTTTCTTAACACTCTTTCTGGTCTAATATTTACACCAGTTTACTACCTTTCAGATCCTACACTTTGCTTCATACTCGACACTCCCCATGTGACCTTTGAGAGTTATTAAATCACACAGGTGTTATTGTTTTTTTTTTATCATAAAGTCTTAAATTTTATTAACTCTTTCCCAGAAAGTCCTCTAGATCCAGTATGGAAGTTCTTGGCTGATGACAAGATTGTGGGTGGGGCTAGAGGGGAGAAGAGAAAGGCGAAATGGCAGGACAAGTTCCACTCTGATATCTGCTGCATGGGAGCAGGGGCTTGGTCTGTCTTGTTCTCTGTGCCGCCCCTCCATCCAGAACAACACTGTCTGTTAAATGAATGAACGGCCTGGTGAATGGTGGGTGAGCAGACAGATTCTAGACATTGGGATGGCCCAAGATCAAGGACAGAGAGGTCGGCAAGGAGGAAGAGGTTCAAAGGGACTTAGTCCAGAGAGTAGGCTAGGGTAGAAAGGAGAAATTTCAAGAGTTAGTTAATGCCTTACAAGGCCCTAGTTTTGTGGTGGGGTTCCTGATTACCTGCAAGGGAGCAGTCAACATCCTTCAGCATCAGCAAGTCTAAAGTATAAACAAAATAAAACGCCCGCAGCAACAAGCAAGGCATGATGTCAGCTGTGGTCACGGGGTGAGGCTGCTGCACTCCATCACTTCTGCAGCCCCTTGGTCCCAGATATGGTGGTTATTTCATTCTGCTAAGACTCAGAGTTACATACACTCTCCCTGGTTAGTGGGCCCACGGGAAAATGCAAAGGCTCAGCTGGGCTGGGAAGTCACTAAGACTTACCCCTTGGATTCAAAAAGCCTAGGTCAAAGGGCAACTGAGGGCACTGCCTTGTGCAGATATGATTTGACAGAGGCCTATTAGAAGGTAATTCAGAAGAAATGAGGATGCCTTCAAATTCTAAATTAGATCATTAAGCATTTCCTAACATGACTGAGGTCACTGGAAAAAAACTTTGTCTATCAATACTTTGAACCGGTGAATTCCATCAATCCACAGCATTCATGCAGACAGTTTGCATGATATGTTCACGACAGATTCGGCCACTTTGCAAAAAAGTGAGATAACTTAGTGCTGGGAACAGCACTTATTTCCACTTCTCATTATTGGTATTTTTTTTTTTTTTTTTTTTTTTTTGTGGTATGCGGGCCTCCCCCGTTGGGGCCTTCTCCCGCTGCGGAGCACAGGCTCCGGACGCGCAGGCTCAGCGGCCATGACTCACGGGCCCAGCCGCTCCGCCGCATGTGGGATCCTCCCAGACCGGGGCGCGACCCCGGTTCCCCTGCATCGGCAGGCGGACGCGCAACCACTGTGCCACCAGGGAAGCCCCCTTTTTTTTTTTTTTAACATCTTTATTGGAGTATAATTGTTTTACAATGGTGTGCTAGTTTCTGCTTTATAACAAAGTGAATCAGCTATACATATTGGTATATCTTGATGGCCCTGAAAATACAATACATATGTTACTTGAGATTTAAAACAACCAAAAAAATCTGAAATCTTGCTTCCTAGGAAATTTTACAGAAATGACTAATATAAATTTTAGAAATACCTTCTAGTTCCCAAGAATTCTTATATCATTGTGTGTGTGTGTATGTGTATATGTGTGTGACATACTTGTGAAGTTATGCTGAAGGGAAAATATCAATATTGACACTTTCCTCAAGCAGCCTAAAGATGAGATGAAAACCTATGGCAAATTATGACTCGGACAAAATTTCTACGTACTACTTGCGGATATACTTGTCACCTGGGGTTTGACTAATTCACAGCAGCAGTTTTACAGAAGCCTTTAAAATCTGAGTAAAAAGAGGACAGTATGGATTTTAACAGCAGCCCTGGATAGCCACCCCTGACTAGTTCCTATGGCATTGGCTTCTCCTCCCAAATTCCTCTTATCGGAAACATAGTTGTGTTTGGAAATGCCTCCTGATTAAGTAAAGATCTAATTTATAAATTGAAATAACTTGAGAAAGCTAGCTCTTAACTGTGAACAGACTCAGTGGAAATATTCTTCACATTTAAAAAGTATTGGATCCACGAAATTTGCTAAGAGAGTACATCTTAAGTGTTCTCACACCACACACACACACACACACACACACACACACACAATCTAACGTAATCACGTGAGGTATGGATATGTTAATTAGCTTGATTGCAGTAATCATTTTACAATGTATGCATATATCAAAACATCACATTGTACACCTTAAATATATATGACTTTTGTCAATCATACCTCAATAAAGCTGGAAAAAAATTTTAAATTGAAAGTAAATAAAGTGTAAAGTATTACACTTAGAAAATGGGAATGCTTCAAGTCAAGGAACTCTTTCCAAATCTCTTTTGTGTGTATATAAATGTGCATTTACACGTGCGTGCTTGCGAATATGCTTGTGTGTGTGTGTGTGTGCGCGCGCATGTGAGTGCGTGTGCAACTTTAGAGAGGGCAGAGCCGAAATAAAAGGGCAGCCTCAGTCCTTATACAAGTTATGGAATGAAAAATTCCTAGTTACCGTAGCAACTGCAAGATCACATGGCATGGAAGCAAGGAGATACAAAGCATCTTAAGTAAACACTCTTGTATTTTCATGTTTTGCACATTCCTTGGTGCTTTTAGAGAGGCACGCCTTAGGTCTCGGCAGGAACCATCTCAGAAATTTATTTCACAGTTTGAAACAAGATTGGGAGAAAGGTAGGACTGTGCCACTCTTGGTTTACTGCACAGCCATAGAAAGTTGGTGTTAAAACAGGTTAAGGGAATTTAAACTGCAATGAAATATTGGTACAATTATTTGAGAGACAAACAAAATTAGAAGGTAAAAAGGAAGAGAGAAGGTTAAAATAAGACAAAAATGAATTTGGTTGCAATGGAGTAGGTGTTTCTCCCTCTTTTTCTGGAGTGAAGGGTGGGTGTGAGGGAAGAGAGGAATGGATTGAAAAGAAATGGAAGTACTTTGATAATAAAGAACAGCAAAACAGTCTTCTATTTTCCTGAATGTTAACGTGCACTTGGGGTGCCAAAGAGGACTGAAATCCTCATATACAAACCTGCCCCAGTAAGAGCCTTGCTTTGTAAACTATGACTCATTGAAGTTTGAAAGTTTATGTCTACTCTTTATCAAGTATGTATTCTCCCAAAAGCTTGTCTGTGGTTACAAACTGACTATTGTGATGAACCTCCCTGTCTTTTCTGCTTGTCATTTCCAGGTTAATTCCCCATGGTACAAAACTTTAAAACTTTAAATGTCCAACGAACTGGAATCCTGGAGCTGGTACAACTTTGGATTTGCACAGATTTGGTTTGAGTGCTTGAACTTGGGAAACATTTCAAATCACTCACAATCGTCCTCTTGACCGAATTCAGGCCCGCAAATATTGACTGAAAGCCTAGCGCTAGACACTGGGGGTAAAAGTTCAAATAAAACATGGAGATTACCGTCAAAGAGGAAATATTCTTTATGAGAGAGAAACGGGGGAGAGATATAAATTTGCATTTTTAAAAAAACAGTGGTTTGGAGCTAGGCTGTGCATAGTGGTTAATGAATTTAGCCAGTATAAATAAATAGATCCCTTTATTCTTACTTCTCGGAGTTCAAGGCAGTAAGATCTGGAGGTTTTTTAAATTTGTCATTATCTGGGAGTTTTATATCTCAGTCCTCCTCAGGACATTCTGAACTCAGAAAAACAATTCCAAATATTTAATGACATGACTTGAAATATGGTTTTAACACCCTGACAGCAGGGATACTTCTAGCAGGATGCTAGATCACCATCTGTCCACACCAACAGCATTTCACAAAAAGTAAATTTTTATAAATTCTAGCCACGGGAGTATTTTTAGAACATAAAAGAACAGAAGGATTATTGGCATTGATAGGCATAGTCAATCAGAGTAAAAGATGGCTACTCAAAACCTCCTGAATAATCAACTGTTATCCACCTTAAAATGGCAACATTTCCCCCCGAAGTGTTCAACACTCAGAAGTATGAATGCTGCTGAATTTGGGGGGTGGGGGTGGGTCTTCAATTTAAGACAGGAATTTTAGAGCTAGAAGAAATTGTAGATGTCTAATCTACTACCCTTATAGACGAGAAAACTGAAGCTCAGAGAGGTAATATGACTGACTAAATTCGTGCTCAATATATTTAATTTGTAGGGAGTTTGTTAACAGAATTTCAATTTATCAAGAATAAAATGGATTTTTTTTATGCTGGTAACAAAATAGTAAAAGTTTGAAAATATGAAAACTTTCGCATGTGATAACTGATCAAGAAACCTTACTTTTACTTTACAAAAATAAATCCCAGCTATATGAAAGACCTGAGCGAAAAGTGCAACTCTAGAAGAAATAGAAGAAAATAAAATTGAGTATCTAGCCACAGAATTGGGAAGAACTTTCTGATTTTAAAGGTGATTTTTAAAATTAAAAAACATGAATCAAGAGTTTTGCTCATATATGTATAAAAATAATAAGAAACAAACTCGGCAAAACTACATATAACAAATATTACAAAGATTAATGTCCTTAACATATAGAAAGCTTATTCAAATCAATAAGAAAAATCCCAATGGAAAAATGGGCAAGGGAGGTGAACAGATTATTTACAGAAGAAATATAACTGGAATGATATAAACTGCAAGTATTCAACCTCACTAGAAAAGAAATGTAAATTTGAACAAGATAATACTAGTCCTTCCCATCAGCCTGACAAGAATACTTAGTTTCTCCTTCTAAGAATCATAATAATCAATGTGGGTGAGGGTATTACAAAATAAGTACTTTAATGTAGTGCTAATGTATGGGAAAACTGGAACAAGCTTTATGGAGCGTAGCTGAGCGAAAAACATAAAAGAGATTAATGTAGTTCATACCTATGAGAAGTAATTACTCAGCTAGGAACTTATCCTTAAGAAATATAAATTTACATAAAGATTTTTTTAGAGATGTGCATCTCAGATCACTTATAACAGCAAAAATTTGAAAACCTATTTGCCCCCAAATGGGAAGAGTGAGTAAGTAAGTGAAGTATGTCATGGAAACGTAAGGAAAGCCTCATAATGTATACACTGATATAATTGGAAAGGTGAGAGGAAAGCGTAGTTAGTTCTCACTAAATTTTTCTTTTCTTCCTTGTAGCTTTCTATGATTTCTAAATTCTCTACAAAAGGTATGCATTACTTTACTATTAGTAGAACAATTTTAAACAGTCTTTAACAGAAATGTGCTACAAATTCCTGCAAGTTGCCTGATGCCTTGTTCTCGACTGTCAAACACCTATAAACCTCAAGAATGAAGCTTGTTTTCAAACACAAATTCAATCAGTAAAACAGGACAAGAACTATATACAATATTCTAATTAAAATATATTTTGTAACTAGAAAATGGAGAGAGAGGAAAATGGTAAACACCAACTAGATATGAGATTTGTAATATTTGCCATTTATGATTTGTGTCCTTACGTGGTCAGAACCCAGGAAATAAAAGAGATGATGTTTAATTTAGCAAATGCCTCACCAGAAGGCAAAGAAACAATTTTCTAGAAACAAACACCTTATTCAGAGTACACCCCTTACTTTCTTCTGTCTGCATATCACCCTTCTTTACTCTCATGTCTTTGTTTTCTCATCTTTCTCCCTCATTAGCAGTGGGTGGCTTGGGGGCTCAAATCAGATCTTGCTCACTTATGTCTCTGTTCTACTGTGTGTGATGCCTGGTTCATCAGTGCCTAACAAATGCTTTTCCCAATGAATATAGGCAAGAATAAATCTTAGCCAAGTACTTTAAAAATCTGCTCTATATATGAAAAGGAGAAAGTTCTACTGAAATTAAAAATTATTTAGGCCCTAGACAAAGTCAGCTTTATGTGCCATGGCTGAATACCCACTACTGGTAGCAGCAAGCTAAACAGCTATCTGGCTGTCTCCATCTTCATCTAGTAGGATTCTTTCTAATCATCTCTATGAGCTCAAACACGGGAATCTGAAATAAACTTCTAATGATGGAGAAGCTAAGTGTCGGATTGATGAGGGATGCTGGTGTCTGTCTGAAGACCTCACTGCAGTTAGGTAAGTGAATGAATTCCCCGGAGTCGGTGGGTCACCATATCCAGCTAAGGAATGCACAGTTAATTCCCTCTGAGTCTTCCATAGGCCTGTGCTACCTAACTTTTCCTTTCTTTCTAGGGTCCCCCAGACTGGGAGGTCTGCAGTTGCCATGCTCCATCACTCAGAAGGAAAAGACACCATTCTTGGCTTTTCTTCTGGATTGGAGCCCTCTCAAAACTTAGGTTTAGGCCAAAATGGGGTCAACAAAACTCACTACACTCTTCCCCGGAGATTCTGGCATAGCCAGGTGTGGTACATAAAAATAGAAGTCAGAGCTAAGATGCAAAAATGGCAAACCACAGAGGCTGGGGCCAGGGGAATAAGCAGCGGCAGATGTTGACTACACCTAGGGCCAGTCAGATCTTTATTAAGAAGGATTTTTCCAGGGTGTGGCGAACTTTTCTCAGGTCTCTGCACATCTCCTCCATATGCCAAGATTATGAGTAATACTGAAGGACAGGAATTTGAGATTTACTGACTTGGGACAGAAGTGGGGTCTACTTAAAATTGGGATACAAGTCAGATTAGACTGACAAATTACAATGGAAATGGCATTTAACAGTTCAACGAGTCATGAAAGGTGTCTGCCCGCAAGCATCTGGCATTCAGGTATATTCCTTAAAAGACAATCAGAATAAAATTGGCTCTCTACTTTATTCCAAAGTTTCTTCTCTTGGATTTTAAGGGTTAGTTAGAATTCTGTCTCATCTAAGCTCAAAAGCTTCCCTCTCTACCTCGGTGTATCCCTTAACCTCAAACCTGTAGGTAGAAATCAGCACCAACTTGGGCCATGCGTGCTCTGTCCCTGCCATTCTATATCCTGTAGTTCTATTCATGTACATCTTTTAAAATTCCAGTCATACAAATTACGAGAGGAGACAGTATTATCTCCATGGCTTCAATTCCCCTCTCGGTTCCCATGATTTTAGAGTTATATCTGAGTATTGTTTTAACACGGAGATCATTTTTAGATCTGTGCTTCCCTATGAGTGTTTAATGAGAAGCACTGAATGCTCCCATTTATTTTTGTTGACAAAACTGTGCCTGCTTTCAGGACTTGCTGTGCTAATTTTCTGATGGGCTAAGTGCTAATTAGTAGGAGAGAAGTAGTTCAGCAGAAATGCTTTATTGGAGCAAGGGTCATTTCAGTCAGGCTAGTCTCCATTAGAGTCCCACAAAATATAACTTCAGAAACACAAAGAGTTAAAAGCACAAAGACTGAATTACACCTTTCCCTAACAAACCTGAAGGATCTCCAATAATGACTATTTTAATTAATGATCTTTTGCTTCTGGTAACAGAGGCTAAAAGGCATACATTTTACTAGAAGAATATTATCAATGGAACTATTTTAAAATCTTCTTGTGATTAATGAACTGCCGACAGAATTAATGGAGTGTAAAGTACTTATTGCCCATTTCAGAGGATATTCTTTATAATCCTATTTAGCAGGTGCCAGTTTCTGGGTGAAACTTTTTCTTACCCAATGAAGACGCATCACATCAAAAAAGTTATTTCCAATGCCTATGATTCTCAGAGGAAAACTCCAGGATACTCAGACTGATTGCAAAAAATAACACCATCACAATCCCCACAATCAGTAAGTTCACTGAGCAGGGAGAAAGTGATAGCATCCATCAACCATCAAATTCAGTTTGGGATTTTACTTTGCATTGTACCATTTGGGGATCATTAGAATTCTTTATGCACAAGAGTATCAATATAAAGCTTGTTTTGCCTCTATAAATCCTACCCAAGGCAAGATCAAGCAAGGTTTAACGAGTCATCCGTGTGATTTTGATCTCACAGGGTCAAATTCTACCTGGACACCTTCCACCCCACCCCCACCTGGGAGGTCACTAAGATATGCTTCTGTGACTCATTAAGTTTTCAAGAGACCTGTTCACTTAGTTACGTACGAATGTACAATAAATGAACAGACATGTCATATCTTATTTCTCCTTTTTTTTTTTAACACAGGAGGGAAAGATTGGAAAAGAAAAAAAGAAAGAAAGAAAAAAAAGCCACAAAAACCTATCCCAGGTAACCATAAGTGTGACAGCATTAACTTCTACAGACCAAAACAACAAGTCTTTTTTTGCTTCAGTAATGGAGTGGGTGATTTTTTTAAAAATTAAAGACAAATTTTTATGTAACGACAAATAAGAACATGATCATGTTTTAAGTAAAATATGGGTATTTAACATGATTTATTAGAAAAATATGTACTTTACATTTACCCACAGTCTGTTATGTTCTGTTATGATATTCTCAGCAATCTTCTATTTTTGCCATCTTAAAACAACATTTAGCGCTGTTGTATGCCAGATGGAATTTTTCCTTTCCACCCACTTCCCAATGCAAAAGGAAAAAAAGGTTCTTTGCATCCCACATGGAAATCTTTTATAAATTTCTTTTCCTCATCTTTACCAACTGAAGTATCTGAATCTCTCAGAAATCACCAAACTCTGGCTGAATCAATCTGCAGCAAATATCGTGCAGCAGAGTAAGTACATTTAATGTGAACATACATGCCTGCGGGGTGTTAATTAACAGAGAGTATTCACATTACATGCAAGTTCAAAATTCATTTCTATAAAAGCAGGACTGAATCAAAGTCAACTTTTTAAAGAAAAATGATGATGTAGTATATCTAAATAAGTAAGAGTAGAGCTATCATTGGACATTCTGTCTTCACAGCAAAGCTTTAATGTTTATGCTGGTTCCTGTTCTATGTAGTAAAACCAAGAGAGGACTATGAGGAAAGGAGAGTCAGAAAGCTTTGAAAGGGGTGAGCGTGACCCATTCTTTGCTAGCAAACCCATCCCCACACAGCAGCAGAGGAATCTCAAAAATTCACATCTAATCGTCTTTCTCTCTCTTGTTTACATTCTTCACAAAAGCTCTGTATCGCTCTTAGCACACGTTTTTGGCTAGGCCTTTAGGTAATGCCTTGCATCCTCTGGCCCTCCCCGCCCTCTGACCCCTGGGCTCCAGCCACGTAGTTCTGCATTCAGGGCTGCATCATCCTCTCTCTGCATCAGGCCCTTCCGGTCCTCACCCGTGCTCTCTTCTCTGCCTCACTTCTCCTAGTAGCTCTTCTGACTCTTCAGATTCTTTCTCTTCCTCAGGGACACATGCTTGTCTCCCTAGACCAGCTGAGCTCCCTGTGACAAGCTTCCATAGCACCCTGGAACTTAGCATGCAGGTAACTGTGAACTCAGCCTCTGAATTTCTTGCATTGGTATCTCCCCCAAAGCAGTGATGTATCAGGGCAGTCTTTGGGGAATCAAGGCACAATGTATGTTGGTACCTATGTCTCCATGTTTTACTTCTCTGAGCCTCAGTGGTACACAGCTGTCATAAAGTACTCTCCATCTCTCTGTGAAGGACTGTCCATCTGTCTGTGCATCTTTTCTCTACCCTTTTGTCTTAAAGCACCCATTATAAATTCAAATGAAACCAAACCACCAAAGATTTCTAGTGTTACCTGATCAGACAACAACCTACAAAGTATTAATATTGCTATGTTAATGCAGACCAGGCCTTAATAGGGGTAGAGAAAAAAAGAATATAAGGTTGCCAGGGATCTGGAGTGAGGTACACCACTGAGAGGAACAAAAGTCAAAGAAAAATAACCTATTTTTCAATATTTCACCTTAATGATTTCTTAGACATACTAAAGATGATATGGCTACTTTATTTTTACAAGTAGAAGAAATTAATAAACCTGGGGGGCAGCATCTGTACGACAGGGAATCCAAGATCCACTGAGAATATGGCTTTGATAAATCAGACTAACTGAGACTACCCATTTTCTTAACTGGGCCTTTAAAAAAGAAACTTGAATATTTTCAGAAAAATAAATGAGTATCATAATGACAAGTTCCTCACTGCTTAAAATGTTAAAAACGTTAAAAACTGAAACTAATATTTTAAAAACCTTGTTTCTGAAAACAGAGAACTTCTTTTTGGATTGCTGCAACTGTGAATAGGTCTACCAGAGGTATTTCCCTCTCCCTGAAGGCCTGGGAAATTGTTTAAACACTTCGTTAAATACTGTCTTGAATGGTTCACTTGTTTTCCAAGTGTGAATTTGTTTCTTCAGCTAGACTGTAAACTTCTTGGAAGCAAGACGTATCTTCTAACACTTTTGTGGTTACTCTGTGACCAAATGAATCCAGATTAAAAACGAACTAAAACCACTCACTCAAGGGCCTATTTCCTCTAGAAAGGTATGTATGTTAGTACCAAACCAACACAAAGTCAGGATTTTGTCATTAAGAAAAATACATGGTTTCTCCACAGAATTTCTCAGCAGTGGGTAACTTAATATATTATGACTTGCCTAATACATTTGAATTCTGGCTTTCAATACTAAGCAATAGTGTTATAACATTCTATTTGTCTTTAGTTTCTTGGTTAAACTAAATTACTGGTGAACTTCAAATAATGCCATGATTGGTCTTAATTTTACTCGCTTAGATGTATAATGCAAGTTTGAATACAGAATGATAAAACCATTTCCTTTTAGTATTTCATGTAGAGTATAAAGAGGGCTTTCACTTTATATTAAGCTGTTTTTTTGTTTTTGTTTTTTTTTTTAAGCAACAGACCAAATGAAATGCAGAGACCAACTTCTACTGTGTGCAATAAGAGTAGCAGTAGCCAGAATACTCCAACCCACTTCTGCCCTAGTAATCCACAACCAGCAAACCCTTTGACGCAAGCAGGAGTCCAGGATGAGGCTGCAGGAAACAGGGGGAAAGGAAATTCCGGTTGAAGTTGAGAGATAGGGACCCTACCCTGGCAGCAGACTATGCCAAGATTCATTTTCAGAATGTGTAAAATCCCCTTCCCACCCATATTTCATGAGTGAATTGGAAAGGGGGAAGGAAGTAGGGTGGGTCCCCAGACATAACAAAGGAACTGAAGAAAGCAGGGTGCAGAGAGGGAGGGATACAGACAGGGTCCCTAGGGAAAGCATCACTTAGCACGGCTCTCACATACGTTTTATAGACCTTCATTTCTGCAGTTTGGAAATTAGGAAGTCAAGCTCAGGAGCTGCTGGTTAGTATTTCTACATTACAGAGCACAAACGACATTTCAGGGAAAACTGAATTTCGGTTTTCTGGTAAACAGTGCGGCGGTATGCCATTAAACAGCACCCACATCTAGATGTATACTTTAATCCAGCTATTTCACAGATACTAAATGTGACCAGTTTATACACTTTAAAAAGTTAGGACTCAAAATAAGCTAGTAGCTTAGCATCATTCCCTTTTCATTTTTCCTTCCCACACTTCACCACCACCATCCCTTCAATATGTAGCCGTCTGTCGTTCCTTCAGGGCTGTCCTCCTCGTGGTCCCTCTTTCTCAGGACTATCATGATTCTTGTCATCTCAGCTTCCTGTCCTCCTACCAGGCCTCCCTCCGGTGGTGACAGCTGAGAGAAGATGCCACCCAGGGGCAGTCAGACTTGAGTTCACACTTAGCCCATCTCTGCTTAATCACTCACCAGCCTCAGCTTTCTGACTCATCACACTGAAATAATATCGTTTACCTCACAGAAGGGCCCCCTCATCCTACTTTCCTACGAAAACTAACAAAACAAGTCAATGCCTCTTCATTATTTCTAGAATGAAGAGAAACGTCTCAGCCCTCAAAATCCTCCACAGTCTGGTCCCAATCTCATTTCTTACTAACTCTTCCATCTCCTGAATCCTTATCACCGTCTCCCTTACCCCAATTCTTGGTACCCTGGTGACAGAATGGTTTTGATTTCCAAAAAATACCTCGCATTTTTAGATATTTCTGTGCATTTGCTAATGCTATTTTTTCCTCCAGGAATGTTCTTCTTCAGTTTGGATTGTTTAAATCCAACCTAAAACCTACTTTAAGGTCCACATCAAACTCAACCTCTGCCATGAGAAAGAATCCTGTTTCCCCAGGTGTAAATTCTTCCTCTGACACCCACGTATCTCTCTGGGGATTATCACCACTGCCTCCTTGTATTGCTGTTATTTGTGTCAGTATCTTTTCTCCACAACCTGACCATACTCCTTCAGGTAGGAGCCACCATAGTTTTTCTGGATCTCCAACATTAGCTTCAATAAAGGTGCATTGAATGAATAAACGACCAAGAGTATTCTAGAATAACAGTACAGAAACACTAACTCAGACTATGGGTCAGGAGAGCATCTCTGAAATCACAGTTAGTTCTGAAGGAGGCACACACATCATTGCAGCCAATGCTAAAGCTTTGGCCAAATAATTTAGTTTATTTTGAGGTTACCAGAGATTCTCTGTGCTTAAGGTACTGTCCAAGTATCTGGGTCTCAGAAGAAGTAGTCTCCATACTGTTAGCCAGAAACTCCATCAGACAATTTGTTAATGAGATAAACAGTGTTCTGTAGCATAAATCTCAGACATCTGAAACACACTGCAGGACAGCAAAACAAGGTAAATGTCTATGTAGCTTTTTTGGCAAAGGTGACCAACCATTCTGGTGATAAACAGAACTTTCTCATGTCTGTACCAGGAAACCGTAATAACAAATTCAAAAACTGCTTAGTATAAATTAGCACACACATTCCCCCATTATCCCCCATTGATAATTGGCAGAATTATCAAATTCTGCCAATTTTACCACCTAAATGACTCAACATCTGTGGCCTTCTCATTTCCCAGAGCTGCCACCCTGCTTCAGACTTACATCTCTCACCTGACTCACAACAATAGCTCTCTAAGGGTTCTCTCCAACACTTCCCTGTTCCCCACTCAATTTTGCCTCTAAACCAATGCCAGAGAGATCTTAAAAAGACCACATCTGATTATGCCACTTCCCTTCTTTGATGGCTTTCCTTTACCAGAAAGGCAAGTCTAAACTCCTTAGAGTGGATTGCCAGGTCTTTCACAACTTAGAGCCCACCTCACCCCACCTCATTTCCGAAGAATTGCCCAGGGCTCAACTCATGTGCCTTCCTGCTGGTCCGCCTGCCTTAAGTGCTCTCCCTTGTCCTGCCCTTCTATGACCACTAGTCATTCTTCAAGCTCAAGCTCAAAAGTCCCCATTTGGTAACACATGCCCCTTCCTCTATGGATATAATCATAGAATTAAGCCTAGAAAATACGATGCCCACATAAGAGGCAATTTCTTTAGAGAATTAATGACCAAATGTTAATCTCACTCTCATAATGTTTATCAGAAATAGCCATTTCTGTCCCCTTCTTAAAGTTCTCACATAATTTTCAACACTTAGGAATGAGTGCTGGCTAATTTCGCCTACAGCTTGTTAATATAAAATAGGAGAACTACGTGCTTGCTGAGAAACTTGTGATAGTTATACATTTAACTTTTTTTAAGTTTCAGAAACCCCTCGGCAAAAGCAGAGTCAAGCATTTCTCTAATTGCATCCATTTATAACCTAATCATGGCATCTACCAGTTTAAAAAGATATTAGATATGCCCACTCAGAAATCTGGAAGCCCCTTCAATTTGTAACAAGATGTACCAGCAACAAAAGCTTTATTCCATCAAATTCACGTCTATCTCTATGCAGTAGTACCTCAAGGTAGTTGTCTCATTTTGGCATACATGTACAAAAGGGGATGTGACATTCTAGGACTGGAGAAACAAAGTCATTTAGTGAAAAGAATGACTCAATAGGGAACTGGGATTCTAACTCAAATTTTACCACGGTGCACTTAAATAATTTTGGCCCAGGAATGGTCGATGAGGTAGTTGACGCATTTGAGAATCACAAAAGAAAGGAAATCTGTATGTAACTCTAGGGTTTGGTCGTTATTGTTACAAGAATAGGAAACTGCAGACTGGGTTTACATTAAGTAAACTGCAATTTCCTCTGTATATTCTGTGTGTTATAACTGAGTTTTCATGAACAAGAACAGATGACTGCTATTGAAGAGAAAATGAGGGCAGGAAAAATGAACATGCTGCAATCATCTCATGGACACTGAACTCAGTGGGCAAGCAAAGGTATCTTTATACCACCAAGTGCTTAAGGCATAAAAGAGTGAAAAAAGCTACCAGATGATTTTTATTCCTTATAAATGATTGTAAAAAGTAGAAGCAACTAGTATCAAATATTCTGTTTGGTAGAGTACTATGGAAGTCTCAGCCTTGCGGGTTGATCAGTTCAGACGGTGTCACCCTGCAGGAGGGAGACCACAAAATGGCTAAGTGTGTATTTATCACTAAGGAAGAAAGATCCCTAATAGTCACCTTTCCTGACTTTCAGCTTCAGTAGGAAAAGCCTACACAGAAAAGGCCATCATTCCAGTATTTATTTCTACATCATCTTTCCTCTCAGAAATGTACACACTTCAGAGCTGTTATCGCATCAATATTATGACATTCATGCAAGAAGTAAAAAACCTTAGTGTTCTCTTTTACAATCTTAAAAGGAAGGTTTAAAGAGAAGAGTGAGTACACAGCCGCCAGCAGTTACGTAAGCAAACCGTAAGCAAACCTTCCACCACTAAATTTCCGTCTCATGGTAAAAGTCCTTATAATAAAGAGCAGCGAGTTCAGATTTCTGTTACTATATATTTGGAGTGTATTATACTCTCATTAGCTGTAACTCTAATATTCTGGATTCAACTAATAACGCAAAGACAACACAGGTACCTTTTTAATAAGCATAAAGCTGTCTGTGGCCTAAGGCTGATGATTTCTAATCTTGGTGAAGTGGTACTCTATCTCCTATTGGTTTGATTTTAAAAGATCTCGCCCTCCCCTCAGGTTGTCACTGATCCCCTGAATTGAGTATGCAATCCACTGTAAAATGTGTCATCCATTTTAAGGACCACTAAGAAAGAAAAATGTTCTCAGTTAAACCGGGACATGTTTTCCGCTCATCAACTTTAAGACTCATCCTGATTTCAGACATGCTAAGATGTGCGGGGAAAGTGCACCTTGAAATCAATAAAATGTAGCATATGAAAACTACTGCTCTTCTAATTAAAATGAATCGAAAGGAATATTGTTTCGAGAAATTTAGGACATGAACCAGGATATTCAAATATTCTAAGGACGCAGAAGAAGTTAGGAGTCAGTCTTAGATATACATGCAGTCAACCTTCAGGGTGCTTTTTAACAATTCAAACAAGTCCCTTAACTTTTCAGTAGTACCTACCGAGGTGAGGGCTCCTGAGACCTCCACTCGCACTTAAAGCCAACGGTCACCTCTAAGATAATTGCGATCACAAGGCTTTGAAACTGCTAATTATTCTCCCGCTTGAGACACTGATGCTAACGACCTGCCGAATGGTTAGAGACGCGTTATGTTATCAAACTAAACAGCGTGCCATCCTTGGACTTCTCACCTCCTCTCCAGCTCAGTAAATCCCTGGCATTTCTACTGATGGCCTTGGAGCAGAAAAAGCATGAAACAATATTTTTCCCCCTTGGAAAGGGTTGAAAATAAAACTCCAAGGAAAAATTAAAGTCAGAGAAAAGACATGTTCATAAACACTGAGGAATTTTCCCCTTCATGAGCAATCCCAGAGAGCTTAGCACTGAGAGTGAAGCCTTACAAACAACAACAAGAAGTCAACAGACAACAATGTAAAGCAGAAGAAAGTGGTCCCATTGTCTCCCTAGCATGACGGCAGCGTTCTCAGTTCTAAGGCTCAATCTGAATAACTGCTTTCAGGAGAACTGAGCAGAGCGTCCCTTTCCTCCAGTTGAACTACATCCAAATAATATAACTCTTGTTGGAACATGAACGCTCACAAGATACTGGGAAAACTCCCTTCTGACTCTCTCACTTAGTGTGAGCATCTAGAATCTGTTCGTCCATTCTTATCCGTCTCTTGTGACTTAGGATGCATTTGTTTGATAACTAGATTCACCCCCTGTGCTAAATATAAAAGTACATCGTAATGTTCTTTCAAAACTCATATTCCACAAACTATCTGATGGGGTGAAACTCACCAAGTCAAACCTGAAAGCCATCAAATAGACATGCATTCATATTTGCTCCCATGCGTTCTTATATTTCTACATGATTTACTTCTGTGAAGAGATCTCTTACAAAACCACTGGCTTAGAAAATTATAGTAGTTGTCATTTTTCACTAAGAAGCATGCTTTTGGAGGGAAAAAACCCCAAACCCAAAGAACTTAAAATAAAATATTCTTTCCTTTAAACACAGAAGCAGGCAGAAACATTTTCCACCCCTTCAAACCCGCATCCCCAAGAGGAAAAGGGCTTACATGTTCAGACTTCTCCTGTTCTTTTTTGTCCGTCTGCAAAAATTGACAGTTTTCTCTTGCCAGCTTCTGGACCAGTTCAATTCGCCCGATATCATCTCTCTCCTGAAGTTTGCATATCACCCCGGCCTTAAGAGTTGGAGAAAAAGCAAAGATATACTTAAATCCACAGTCCCAGGACATGACACCACTGCAAAGTTCACCTTATAACAAACTCATCTTCTCTGTCGCCTGGATTAAATCATGGTCTTGGTAAAATATTTTGCCTTTCCAGAATTGAAACTGTATTATCTTAACCTAGGAATGCCTCACCAAAAGACTTAAAGTGAGATCATTTATCAGTCTACTTTAAGAGAGTGAAAGGCAGAGCAAACTAAATCATTTGCTACTAAAGGGTGCTCCTCATATGCCACTATTTGTTCCTGACAGCCTGTTTCCTGTTACATAAGCCCAGCAAGAGGTTAAAAACTCATGGGAAAGTTAGCCAGGAACTACTCTGGCAATAAGGGTGAAGTGATAGAGTACTAAAAATAACAGTACATAATCTCCTAATTCCTTAGCTCCACCAGCTCATTCCATGTACAAATACACAGTTCACAAGAAGATCACAAGATAATTCTTCTTTTTTCACAACTGGAAAGTTACTATGGGGCATTATTAGTAAAATACCTCCAATGTTGCATAAAATATGGTGGAAAAGTTTATTAAAAATAAACTGCAAAAAGAAAGCTTCAAATTTCATCAGGGTTTAGAAATGGTCCACAAAGCATCATACTTTTTATTTATACCCAAGTACCAAATAATAATAATATGAAGAAGGAGAATCTAGGATTTTGATCAGAAAGAAAAAATGGTTATATCACACACATTATGAACTGTTTCTGCTCAAATTCTTTCAAAAATGGTTCACATTGACATATCAGGACACGATCTAAAAGGAAATCAGAAGTTACTCTTGGCAGGAACAGCCAAAACTATCAAGTCTTTGTTTTACCCTATACAATCTATAGGATTTGAATGGACCCAGCAACATGACCAAATATGGAGAAGGGGGCAGCAAGTGATCACAGCTTCAGGGTCTTAATAGTTTGTACTAAAGACACACATTTTGTTGAGTGGGCATCAGAAAAATGGAACCATCCATTCAAAGCAATGACTAAGTATTTATTCCTAAGGGCAAGGACATCACCTCAACTAGCAGTTTCTGCAACAAATAGGAAACAAACAAACAAACAAACAAAAATCATTGACGTGGCCCAAATCAGATTCCCATGGAACAGCAAGTGGAATTCCTCCACCAAAGTCAGACATTTATGTTTACAGCTTCCTTCACAAGTGGTCTTCCAGTTTGTCTCCAAGGTTTCCAAGGACAAGGATCTCAGTTTACCTTAAGACAGCCTGTGCAGTGCTGGAGAGCCAGAATTATTGGAAAGTCCCTTATCATGCTAGACAAAACCCTGAAACCACTGAACTTCAACCAATGAGTACTAGTATTGCCTTTAAAGCAATTGAAAGTATGCCTATTATTTTTTTTTTTTTTTTTGTGGGTACGCAGGCCTCTCACCGTCATGGCCTCTCCCGTTGCGGAGCACAGGCTCTGGACGCGCAGGCCCAGCGGCCATGGCTCCCGGGCTCAGACAAAACCCTGAAACCACTGAACTTCAACCAATGAGTACTAGTATTGCCTTTAAAGCAATTGAAAGTATGCCTATTATTTTTTTTTTTTTTTTTGTGGGTACGCAGGCCTCTCACCGTCATGGCCTCTCCCGTTGCGGAGCACAGGCTCTGGACGCGCAGGCCCAGCGGCCATGGCTCACGGGCTCAGCCGCTCCGCGGCTCGTGGGATCCTCCCGGACCGGGGCTCGAACCCGTGTCCCCTGCATCGGCAGGCGGACTCTCAACCACTGTGCCACCAGAGAAGCCCAGTATGTCTATTTTTTATCCAATATGACAAACTTCCAAATATTTAAATACCACTATTTATGATATCCTCCTTTTTGCATTTCTCATGTACGTTCCCCTAGCTCCCTATTTTATTTATTCATTCATTCACTCAGTGACTCACTCAACTGATTTTATTTGAACAACAACCATGTGCCAAGATCTATTACAGGTTCTAGGGATACAGTGGTCAATAATAACAATAAAAACACCGTCCCACATGTCATGGAGCTTATATTCACCAGGGAATGTGGATTATATAACATACAGCTATGAAACAGCAGATGATAATATATGATATGAAGGAAAACAAAGCAGGGTAAGAGCCAGAGAAATGTTATTAAGAAAGAAATGTCAGGGAAGGATTCTTTGGTTGACATTTGAGTGGAGGTATAAAGGAAGTGAAGAATGTTACAGGCAGAGGAACAGAAGTGCAAGTGCCCTGAGGCTTGGGTGTGTTTGGCATGTTGAACAGAGAGCAAAGAGCACAGCAGGGCTGGAGCAGAGCTGGTAAGGGAGAGCCTGGTGGGACCGCTCAGAGAGGTGAAGCTGACCAGAACATGCAGCTTCTTTACAGGATGTGTAAGAGGTTTACATTCTTTTCCTGAACAAGATGGAAATACTTAGGAATGTTTTGAACATGGGATTGGAATAGTCTGACATTTTAACAGGATCGTTCTGTCTTCTGGGTTGAGAAAACACTGTTACGTGGGGGGAAGCAGTTAAAGCTAGAAGACCAGTTAGGAGATCGGTCTTCAGACAAGAAATGGCTTGGAACTTGTGGTAGCGGTGGAGATGGGGAGAAGTGGGTAAAATCTGGATCTGTTTCAAAGGAAGGGCTAGCAGAATTGGTCTCTAAGATATTTGGCCTGAGTCACTGGAAGGGTAGGGTTGTCATTTCCTGAGATTGGGAGACCTGGGGAGGAGATCCAGTAAGGGATATGCCTATTAGACATCCAAGTGGAGCTGCCAGGTTGGCCGTCTGGAGGTCCAGAGAAGTCTAAGCTGGAGATAGGACTTTGGGAGTCAACATAATGTAGATGGTATTTAAACCAGAGGAAGGACTGAAGTTACCAATGGAGTGACGTAAACAGAGAAGAGAAGAAATCCATGAGCTGAGTCTAATATTTAGATATTGGGAAGATGAGGAGTAATTTGAAAAGGAGAGTAAGGAGGAGGGGCTCTAGGAGGAGAACCCAGTGAGTAGTGATGGCGGTGTTTCAAGGAGGAGGGAGTGAAAAACTGTATCCAGAGCAGCTGAAACATCAAATAAGGAGTTCAAAACAACTGACACTGAATTTAACAAAAGTAACTGGTGACTTTGAAAATAACTTTTTCTTTTTGAGAAAAAAAGTGGTAGGGGGGAGAAAAGGCTTATTCACATGGTTTTAACAGAGAATGAAAGAGAACTCTTTTGAGGAGTTTTACTTCAAGAAATGGGGCACTAGGACTTCCCCAGTGGTCCAGTGGGTAAGACTCCTCGCTCCCAATGCAGGGGGCCCGGGTTCCATCCCTAGTCTGGGAACTCCCACATGTATGCCGCAACTAAGAGTTCGCATGCTGCAACTAAGAAGACCACCTGCCGCAACTAAAACAAAGAAAGATCCCGCGTGCCGCAACTAAGACCCAGCAGAGCCTAAATAAATAAATAAATGTTAAAAAAAGAAATGAGGCACTAGTTAAAGAGTAAAATTGTATTATCTTAACCTAGGGGGGCTTTGCTTGCTTGTTTAGGGTGAGGGATATTCCAGCACATTTACCTTTATTAGAAATCATACACTGTAGAGGGAAATTTGATGATGTGGGCAAGACAGAGGGCATTTTTAGGAGAAATGTCCTTGAGAAGGAAAGAGCAGAAAGACCTACTCTCGGAAACATGAATATGAGTATTTCACTGACTGTAATAGGAGGGGAGGTGAGTACGGGGGGAACATGCCAGTAGGTTAGCATATCTGGTGGTGGGAATGAGGAAATTCTTTTCTGAAGGCCTCTCTTTCAGAAATAAGAAGTCAGGTGATTAGCTGAGAGTAAGGACTGTGAGAAGATCCTGGAAGTATAAGAAAAGAAGGCATGTAATGGTCATTTCAGTTCCAAGGGTTGGCAAGCTTTTTTTGTAAAGGGCCAGAGTGTAAATATTCTAGGCTCACTGGGGCGTATGGTCTTTGGTGCAACTACCCAAGTGTGCAGTTTTAGCACAAAAGCAGCAAGAGACGGTATGTAAATGAATGAGCATGGCTGTGTTCCAATAACACTTTATTTACAAAAACAGGCAGTAGGCTGTGGTTTCTCAACTCCTGACCTGAAAGAAGAGGCAACCGGACAAGGAAAGTAGAATCAGATTGCCAAGCATTAATGAGGGCCCACTTGACTTTGGTTTTAGACCCTTTTACCATCCTAGCCGCCCTCCTTAGGGTGTATTGATTTGTCAGGATTTTAATGGAGCCCATAACCTGAGATAATGCTGAATACACGGGCCAATCTTGAAGATGCTCTTTTAATCAATACTAGAGAGTAAAAGAGGATCAGCAGTGTTAAGGATCCTCCTTTAAACTATGAAGGCAAGGAAATTATTCACAGAAATTTCCACACAAAAATTATTAACATTCTTGGGCTTCCCTGGTGGCGCAGTGGTTGAGAGTCCACCTGCCGATGCAGGGGACACGGGTTCGAGCCCCGGTCCGGGAGGATCCCACATGCGGCGGAGCGGCTGGGCCCATGAGCCATGGCCGCCGAGCCTGAGCGTCCGGAGCCTGTGCTCCACAACGGGAGAGGCCACAACAGTGAGAGGCCCGCGTACCGAAAAAAAAAAAAAAAAAATTAACATTCTTTAAATGTTTTGACACTTAAATATGTTTGTTATCTAGAAAATTCATTTATGTTGACCAACTAGGATTTCTTCTCTCTCCATCCCTGTCATCCTCACAGTGTTTAATAGATTGTCCTGCTAGAGGAGAGAGGTTGTTAATGACACTGCAAGTCCTGGACCTGCTCCGTGGCTGCTTATTCAGTAGTGTGATGGATTGGTCCCCATCTCTCTCTGCTCCCCAGTGTGGCAGCCCTGTGTAATAGAGGGCACTTGTGGGATGGGGCCAGGCAGGGGTGGCACACAGGAGGAAAGCACCGCGAGCTAACTAATTTGGCGAGTGAGAATGAGCCTGTTACCTTTTCTCACCAGCACAGGCTCCAAAGCAACAGGGCTAAGCTTCCATAGACTCCAATTTGGAGAGAGAGTCTTTCCTTCTGTCTGTGGGTGCCATATGTATTTTTAAAAAACAACTGATAATAGCATCAGCAAAAAAAACGGTAGGACTGAGTACAGGAAATTTAAGAGACCTCGACTATTATTTTGGTTTCTGTGTGAACATGAGTTTTTTGCTTAGGATCCTAAATAGAGACTTTTCTTTCTTGAGGAAATACATTTTTATTAGAACCAGATAACTTGGGTTTACAAATTATGTATTTTAAACACAAAATGCTATTACTTTAAAAAATGGGTTTCAGGGGCTTCCCTGGTGGCGCAGTGGTTGAGAATCCTCCTGCCAATGCAGGGGACACGGGTTCGTGCCCCGGTCCGGCAATATCCCACATGCCGCGGAGCGGCTGAGCCCGTGAGCCATGGCTGCTGGGCCTGCGCGTCCGGAGCCTGTGCTCCGCAATGGGAGAGGCCACAACAGTGAGAGGCCGCCCGTGAGCCATGGCTGCTGGGCCTGCGCGTCCGGAGCCTGTGCTCCGCAATGGGAGAGGCCACAACAGTGAGAGGCCCGCGTACCAAAAAAAAAAAAAAAAAAAAAAAAGGGTTTCAGATTGACTCAATTATTTCTTATTTATAATTAAATCATCTTATAATTTAAAAAGGAATATTGCTATCTTGATTTTCTGGTTTCTGCATAATTTCTAGATGCATTTTCACAAGATAATCAATTCTACAGCACTCCTTACATATAACTAACAAAAAATGCTTTCAAGGAGGGTTATGAAAGCTTCTTCATTCCCTAGAGAACTTTAATCCCAGAGAGATGCCCATACATCCTAGATAGTTTTATAAGACAGTCCTCTTTGGAAATACCACACTAAACCAGATGTTCTCTGGGGGGTTCCTTTCACAGTTCTGTAATTTACTGATTTAATTCAAAAAAGCCATGAATTTATTAATATATTTTGAGAGCTTTGTTATGGCAGGAGAAGCAAGATAACAGCCCTTGATCTAGACTTTCACATTCCTGGACTACTTAATCTACGTGAAATTAATTATAAACAGTTTACCTAACACTGTTAGGCCAGAAAAAAATAAAAGATTAATGTGTAACCATCAGAAGAGTTATTTAAGAGCCTTATTTCAAGGTCTGCTTCGAAAAAAAAAATCTCTGTAAGGCAAAGGCATAATTAAAGCTATTTATATCATTTTCAGTATTTGAGAAGAGAAATGTTATGAATGTAAATGAAAAGTCTGTTTCCTTTATAAATGGAGTCATAGAAATGTTTGGTCCATTCTTTCGGTGGTGAAATGAAACTTGAACAGAATTCCCTTAGGAAAAACTGCAAATTAAATGAACAGCCTTTATGACATAGGTGAAAGAGCACAAGTTCTATGTATGGAAGCATTTTCTGCATTATCATAACCTTAAAAATCACCTTTTCTAAAACACCATGCAAAAATTGCTATCAAGGGAAGGAAAACCAGGATGAAAGAATCCACCTTTCATGAAAGCACTTTTGTAATAATAGAATGCTTTTCAATACAAATTCAGGGTATTCGGGTAAATTCGTATTGATTACTACATAATAGATTCATTTCTGCAAACTTAAATCTTGAATAGAAATTCGTAAATTTTTTTTTTTTGTTACTGTGAACACAAAGTCCAAATGACAGAATAAAACACTGATGGACTGGGATGGTGTAATACGTTACCTATTTCCAACACAGAAAGTAGAATTCTTTCCAGGAAAATTCAGAAGACAATTCATAATAAATAAATAATTTAAAAAATTTCATTTTATTATTCATTTTCTCAAATTTCTCCAGGGAAAGAAAACTATGACAAATTTCCTACTGGTTGGAAGAGAAAAATACACCCTTTCGTAACTGCGGAAAGGATCAAGAAAAGAACATACAGTGAAAAGTACAGGCGATAGAAAGTGTGATGGTAAAAGCAGGTTTACTAATGTCCAGGGCATCACTAGGATGGGCCTCAGACACCAGGCTGGGGCATCATAGCACCTTAGGAAGTGTTCAGTGATTCCCGGTCCCTCACTGTACAGATGAGGCAGTGCAAGTTCAGGGGGGTTCACTGCTCCGGTCCCCCTCCCTTGTGGAATTACCTGTGTTGATACACCACACTGGTCACACAGACCCATCCTCTGCAAACACTGAGTGATACTGTGTCCTGCCAGAGTGGGCCGGGGGCGGGGAAGGAGGCAGAAACTGTAGCTGCGTGGAGTTTATTACTGTTATTTCCCTTAAATATGTTCTTAATCTATTACACTTATATAATTATCTCTTCTGATGAGACTAAATACATTACATATTTACATAATCAATGAAGTAAGGGGTTCATTCATTACATATATTTAATTCCTTGAATTTTCAGACTAGAATAGGGAGGTCACCAATATTTTATCTTGTTTTGACCTGAGAGAAATTACAGCTCAGATCTGTATACATTACTGATCATTGTGCTAAGCAGAGCAGCAAAGTTGGCAAATAATGAAGTAGTTTAAAAAAAGAGAGAACAAGAAAATTTAATAAATTCTAACACAAAGGATTTAAAAGGGTCATCTGTTTTCTATGATAGCTATCAAAACCTTAAATAAGAGCTTTCTTCAGTCTATTTTTGTTTTTTTTGGAAAAATCACACTTTGCTGATAAAACAATCATGAACTATGTGGCAATCAATTTGTATAATTAACAGTTATTATCACTTAATATTAAAATGATTGATTCCAAAGGAGGAATAGGAGACAACATAATTACTGAATCCAGTGGTCTATGGTCACCTGAATAAAAGCAAAAATTTCCAAAGTTCAGCATGTTATAAATTACTCATTGAATATCTCACTAGAACCTACAAATATTCTATACATTTTGATAAAGATTCTTTAATCCTTTAGTCCTAAATAAAGGGTTATAACGAGTGAAGGGTCTAGAATGTTTTCTGTAAGTGCAGATACCATAATGGCAGACGGAGGACCACTGCAGCCCAGTCCTGTTAGATACCTTAAATATTCAGACCAAAAGGCAATGTGATACTGATCATGACAATGCTAATAACTCCAGGAGGTTATACTTACTGTGTGTCAGGTACTGTTCTAACTGCTTCACATATATTCATTTGATCTTCAAAATAATTGTCTCCATTTCACAGATGTTAGAAAGCCAGTTTAGCACAGGGGTTAAAAGCAAGGATGTCGGAGCCAGACTACCTTGGCTGGATTCCCATCACCACCACTTAGCAGCTCATCTGTGAAGTGGTGGTAAGTCTATTATCTGCCTCATAGGGTTTGCTGTGAGGTTTAAGTACGTTAATAAAAACAAAGAGCTTAGAAGAGTGCGTCTGAAGTACTGTCTAAGTGTTAACTCTCAATACTCTTACAGAAAAGGAACATGGGGCACCAGAGAGTAGTGTAACTTGCCCAGGGTTGCTGTGACAGTGCAGCCTGGTCCAGGAGACAACACTCTTAACCTCAAGGATGCTGCCTGACATTCACGGAAACTCTTGCATGTGCCAGGGTGGCACGCACTTTTATGTTGCTTCATTTCAACCTCATGACAACTTTAGAACATCTCTACTTTACAAAGATGAAAACCAGGCATGCTAGTCACTGCCTAGCACAGCGGGGACACTTTGATGACAAAGACAGGGATGCCACCCTACAGGAACGAACTGGTTTAGAGACAATAAAGAACTTGCCTCCAGGCACCAGCTATGAGGAAGAAGGGCTGGGATGTAAACCCCAGGCTACATGCTCCCTTCACCCTTCCTCCACATCACTGCATGGAAAAAGGGAGTTTCCTAGGCAGAAAAGATATTTTTTAGAGAGAAAGGAAAGAAAGGAATCAACATATGAGGAGAGAACTAGAGTTTTCCGGTAGGTGGTAAACCTGTGTACAGCAAGGCCCAGTCTCTCTGGAGTTAGTGACTGGCTTAACCGTTTATACACCCAAAGTTTTCAACAGCCAGGGGACATTTTCCCCGTAGTGACATACTTCATCATATACGGGGAAGGAATGAGAAACCAGTGAGCACTTAACTTGTTTAAAATATACTCTGAAGACTACATAATGATGCATCCCAGTGAATTAACTCATGACTCTCCAAACCTAAAGAGAATCTGTTCCTGACCTAATGATCGATTCACTGGTTTCAACTGGTTTCATGATTCCATTCCTCCTGTACATTCTGTAGATGTGCAGAGATGTCACCGTTGCTGAAGAAAAACCACAAAACCTCATACAGCAAGGTCTATGCATCAATTTGAGATACACAGAGGAATAAAATTGCATTAAAACAGACTTTTGGGGCTTCCCTGGTGGTGCAGTGGTTGAGAGTCCGCCTGCCGATGCAGGGGACACGCGTTCGTGCCCCGGTCCGGGAAGATCCCACATGCCACGGAGCAGTTGGGCCCATGAGCCATGGCCGCTGAGCCTGCGCGTCCGGAGCCTGTGCTCCGCAACGGGAGAGGCCACTACAGTGAGAGGCCCGCGTACCGCAAAAAAACAGAAAAACAAAAAAAACAGACTTTTGTCCACAGAATAAGTCCAAAATAAATTTAAAATAGCAGTTTAAATTTAGAAACTAAATAATAAACTGTCCTACTAATAACTTAATGCCTTAAGAAACCTTTGAGAAAGCTATCCTTGCCCAGGTTTGCTTGGAAGCCTGAAGTTTAATTTCAGTATGAGCCTGTGGATTGCGGCATTCTGAATATTACCACAGCAAAACAATTCCAAACAAGTCCTTATATGAACTTACTAGAACATGACAACCTCTGCAACCTTGGCTGAGAAAGCTAACGTGATTATTCTGACCAGAATCCACAGACTGACAACTTTAAAGGTGAAGTGTGCGGGGTCAACCAAACTAAGAATCTTTTTCTTCTCCAGGCCTACTGAGGTATACTTAATATACAAAAAGTCACACACATTTAATGTATCCATTTTGATGAGTTTGGACCCGCGTGATACCAGCATACCATCACCACAGTCCTGAGAGGCCACTTCCTCTGTAGGTCTAGCTAGTAGAATGGAGCAACACCCTGCATTGCTCCGTTGAGGAGCAATGAGTAAGGGCTCAAACGGGCTTGTCTGTTTCCAGAGTTTTTCCACTCCTTTCCCCGAGTGTAGAGTAGCTCCGATTCTTCTCCCTGGGTAGATCAATCAACCCATGGCTCTATACACACCATGATCGATTTCTTAGTAGTACACTCCACTGGACCCACTCCTTTCTCGTTCTTATGCATAATAAAATCCAATGGCTTACTTATTCAACATAGTTCTCTTCTTAATCCTCACAACTCCCCTATCAGGTAGGTTTAGAGATGAGTCACCTAAAACTCAAAAGGGTTAACAAACTGGCTTATGGTAGCTAGGTGTTTAGCCATGTCAAACAACGCAATAGCTGGGTGTCAAGGGGGTGGAACTCTGAGGAGTGGAGTTGAATTGTTGAGGGCTTGCCAAAGAATGTCCTTATGCCATCTGTTCTGCTTCTCGCCCTGCTGTCCCCACAAAGAATCTCTCAATGCTCTGCACTTACATAAAGTTAACAGTTGACAGCAGTAGGGTACCCAAAGTTTTTATGCTGCCACAGTATTTGGAGGTCAGCTGCTACTAAAAGCATGTCCATACCATGAGGTAAATGCTGGGGGTGGGCACAGAAACTTTGCCAGGTGAGGCATCGCACTGATCTGTCTGGCCCTGCCCCGGCTGTCGTGCTGTCAGCCGGCTGATTCTCCTCTGCCATCTCCAGGGGACAGTCTACCCTACGGCGGTCTCCCCTGGTTCTTCACTTACTTTGCTTGTTGTCTCTGGGAAGTGAAGGATGTCTCCGGATCTGTCCCTCCCCCATGAATCAAACTATAAACATGAAGAGCAATTTAGGTTTTTCTTGTGAAATATGTCTTATCAAAAATAAGTGCTTCATTTCCATAATAGGACTATTGTACAGAACACAAAAGGTGAGACCTGTATCATCTGCAAACACCTGTGCTATCTCACCGCTCTCACCACAGAAGAAGGGTGTAAGGAGGGGCTGTCACAGAACTTGTCACACCTGAGGATCTGCAACACCTTCAGCCTCTGTCACAGTTACGTGTTTGTCACTGTTTTCTTCATCTTGTTCAATTGCTTAAATAAAAAAAAAGAAAAAGAACAATATTAAACAAATGTAGCATCATAAGAAAATTGTTTCAGGTCATTTTCTTTTCAGATGGCAATCTGGCAGGAAAAAAATAATGTTAGGTAGAGTCCCAAAATGCAAATATCAGTACTGCTTTTTAAATTATTTGGGTGAAAAGTTTAACTAATAGCACTGGGCACTTTTCATGTACATTATCTCATTTGTTAAATCAGTGGCATTGGAGCAATCTGATCTCAATTTTCCTCGTCACCTCAACCCATCAAGACATCATCATGTCAGTTTCGTACTTCACCCAAAGGGGAGCTGGGGTAGAGGTGAAGGCTTCTATCCAGTTCATGTGAGAACATCATATTTTTTTGGCTAATAGTTTATGGTTATATAATGAAGGAAGCATGATTTTTTCAAACTGAAGTATAGTTGATTTACAATGCTGTGTTAGTTTCAAGTGTACAGCAAAGTGATTCAGTTATACATATATATATTCTTTTTCAGATTATTTTCCATTATAGGTTATTACAAGACACTGAATATAGCTCCCTGTACTATGCAGTAGGGCCTTGTTGTTTATCTGTTTTATATATAGTAGTGTATATCTGCTAATCCCAAACTCCTTATTTATCCATCACCCCCGCTTTTCCCTTTGATAACCATAAATTTGTTTTCTATGTCTGTGAGTCTGTTTCTGTTTTGTAAATAAGTTCATTTGTATCATTTTTTTAGACTCCACATATAAGTGATGTCATATGATATTTGTCTTTCTCTATCTGACTTACTTCACTTAGTGTGATAATCTCTAGGTCCACCCATGTTGCTGTAAATGACATTATTTCATTCTTCTTTATTACTGAGTAGTATTCCATTGTATTTATGTGCCACATCTTCTTCATCCATTCACCTGTGGATGGACACTTAGGTTGCTTCCACGTCCTGGCTATTGTAAACAGTGCTGCTATGAACAGTGGGGTGCATGTACCTTTTCGAGTTAGAGTTTTCTCTGGGTATATACCCAGGAGTGGGATTGCTAGAGGAAGCACAATATTTTATATTTGGATTGTACAGAGCATTGTTACCACAAAAATTCCAAAGTATGGAGTCTTGAATCCACCTCTTTTCCCATACTTCCCCAGCATCTCCCTATCCAAGTCCTTGTAACCCTTTCTGCACCAGTGCAATAACCTCCTACCACAAAGCCCGATTCCAACCTCTCCCTAATAAAATCGGGCTTGAGCACAACTGCTAAATAATCAGTCTTAAAAAATATAACAATAAGTGCCCTGCTTTGGCCTCTGTATCACTTATCTCATCAAGTCTGAACACTGTTCATCACAGAAGGTCTTCCTTGAATTCTCCAGCTTCTTCCTCATCTCCAACTTCACCCTGACATTTAACATCAGAATGTATTATACCCAGCTCTGATCCAAACTCTACGATTTCATTATTTTCCTCCTTGTATAGCTTGCTCTTCCATTTTAACAAATATGTACTTAGTACCTACTAGGTGCCTGGCACTGGGGTTATTCCTGTGAACAAGATAGGTAAGCTCCTGACCTCATGAAGTACACATACTAGCTGGGGGGATAGCTAACAACTACTGTTCCGACTAGTAACAATCATAATTATTACAATAATAATCTTTAAAAATAAGATGGGATTAAAGATCATGATAAATGGTGAAATGACAGAAAACCAACTGGGGGAGGTCACTGCGGAGAGCAGGCCACGCACGGTGCTTCTCTGAAGAAGTGATATGTGGGCTGAGACCTGAGGTTGAGACGGAGCTTCCCGAGACAGGTAAGAGTGATGCAAGACAAGCCTGGAGAGAGCATGGACCACGGTTAATTCAGATGTTAGTCTAAGAACATGCGGGGGGGCACCAAGGAATTTTAAAATCAGGAACTGCATGATGCGTCTATTTTCAAAGGTACTTTTTGCTTGCTTTCTGGAGACCAGACTTACGAGGAGCAAGAAGGAAGCAAGGAGTCCAGTTAGGTGACCGTGGCTTAACATCTGGCCTAGAGATAACCAGGGCATGGACCAGGGAAGCGGCAATGAGCTGAAGAAACATGGAGGATTTGAACTGTGTTTTTGAGTTCATTTGGCAATGAACTCAATATGAGAGGCAGGGGACTGTGCAGGTGGGGGAGGGAGATGAGTAAGAAAAAGTAATCCAGGGTGATTTGTAAGGAGAATAAGGCACTGCTCATACCCACTGTACCACTTATTCTCCTTGCCTTCTCCATCAAAAGCTGGCCCCAGACATAGCAACCTCACTGACAGTGAGGTCGCCCACTGTACATTTAGATTCAGTTTGCACTGTTTTGTGTACTCTTAAGTACTACACTCTTTGCTCTGTATTTTAAAAAATATTATTTCAGGGCTTCCCTGGTGGCGCAGTTGTTGGGAGTCCGCCTGCCGATGCAGGGGACACGGGTTCGTGCCCC
>NC_041218.1:76942460-76955795 GCF_002837175.3 Physeter macrocephalus
AAAAAAAAAAAAAATATATATATATATATATATACATAATTTCACATACCTTTTGCTTTTATATGCCTTTTATGCCCACTGCATGGCGCTTATGATGGCACCCACCTAAAATGCTGTGCACGCAGCATGAGCTCTGTAAAAATGAACTGAGATGAACAATTTCTCCCCAAGTGACCAAAACGGCACAACTTGACTACACCTACGTATATGAGCTACGTCTTTCATAACCGTTTATTAAAAAAGAGAGGAGGGAAAGTCTTCAACTCCACAGATAACTAGGATAACTCCTACCAGCTGAGCATTTAAAGGCAAGGCAGGAACAGCGGAATCAGGCAGAAGCTTTTTTTCTATTTTCAACAAAATATTCCATTGACGCTACTGTTGCCCAATTAGGAGGAACTTTAAGAATAAAGAAAAACACTCCTGTTTTCTTTGAAAAACTAGAGGCACGAATGAAAAGAGGAAAATAAAATACAAAATAACATCTGAAATTCCACTTAAAAATGCAATGGGCTGTAGAAATAAGCAAACTAACAACTAATATAAGAAGCCTTTCCTCATCCTGTAATGGGGAATTATGTTTCTGGAGGGCAATTCAGTAGTATACCTACAGGGGACAACTTGGCCCACATGAAGTATCCACCATACCTTGGCACTTAATTTATGCTTTAGTTGAATTTTTGCCCTTTAAAGTTTCAGTTTTGATGAAAATAAAGAAAATTAAATTTTGAAGTATTTTTGCCTATTACATTCATTTTTTTGTTTCTAAAACAACAATGTTCTGGTGTCTATGCACTTTTCTCACCTTATTATACTGCATTATACAATACACAGGACCGTGAATAGCAATTTCATGATTGAGAGTTCACACTACTTTTTGAGATTTAGGCATAATTCTTAGTACATATAAATAGCACCAAAGGAAGAAGAGATTAGCAGAAAAGCATACTTGGGATAAAATAAA
This sequence comes from Physeter macrocephalus, assembly GCF_002837175.3. Lineage (NCBI taxonomy): Eukaryota > Metazoa > Chordata > Mammalia > Artiodactyla > Physeteridae > Physeter > Physeter macrocephalus. The sequence goes on from NC_041218.1 coordinate 76,943,425, forward strand.
AATTCAGTCCTGTATTTCTAGCTTATCCTCAACAACAATGCTACATTTCTTATCACATATTTGAAGACCTCAAAATGTGTTGCACAGAGTTACATGTTGGTTAACAGAGCAAGAATTAGAAACACAAGTAAGTTAAAGGCACGTGGCAAAGGTCACTCAGCAATTGATTGCAATGTGGGTAATGAAGAGACACTCAAAGTTCTAGTAGACTCTTAACCTCAGCACCTTGATAATAAAGAAAAGAGTGTGGTCTCTTATAACACGTAACATAATTTTATTGGAAATACTGAAAAAATAGGATCCCAAGCATGCATTTTAGCCAGGGTTTCACATACACCACTTGGGCAAAACACCTTATTTATCGTGGCCTTCAGAGGATTTTATAATCACCCCCATGAAGTCTCATGGGCCACACAGTTAGTGACCTAAAAGGGAATGCCTTATTGACCGTCTAATGTGAGATTAATGTCTAGTAATATGTAAGGGGCAGCTTCTCTTCGCGCCTTCTCATAGTGCGGCTCGGCTCGTGGTAGAACAAGGAGGAAGCAGTTACTTGGATTCGTGAACTGAGTTCGTTTATCTGATCAGAATAAGAATATGTTGGGGGAAACCTTCCTATGTAAATATTGATTCTGGGACAGTTCCCTCCAGCGGAACACAGATACAGAAATGACTGCTTCTGGGACCGAGGGAAGCTTGAAGCCACACTCTGCCAACACAAACCATCCCCTTATCTCTCAACACACAGAAGTCCAAAAGCCAGAAAAGACCTCTGAAAATAACTTACCACAACAAAAGTTACAGCACAAGCTCTGAAGCGTATGCTTTGAATGGTAAACATGAGAGCCCTCGAGAGAACTAAGAACATATGTGGATTAATTAGCACTAATTCACATAAAAGTCCTTAGTTTAATTGTATCTATTTGTAAGTTAGCCAAGAGCAATTCAAGAGGAGTTACTGGTGACAGCCTCGGAGGATGCCAGGGCTCGCCTGAATGTCACTTTCCTGCTGCCTTGGGGACAACAGGTTCTCTCTTCCCACGACTTACTGGGATGGTTGCTAAGAAAACTCTCCTAATAACTCTGTCAAAACTATTATTTAAACACAAAGGGGACTGATACTCTTTCAGAATGATGCTTACTTAATTTCCGATCAATTGTGTAACGGTCGAAGCCAAACCAGCAGGTCATTAAACACAATGACTGTAATGCACTATGTGACTAGAGTTGCGAGCGTTCTTTAAGAATCAACCAAACTTTTTTTTTAATTTACAAACCAACCAAAAATCTTACTACAGACAGAAATTTAGCACTTCAAGTTCTAATGTGAGAAATCAGCAAATACAGTTGAGAAAAATAATTCATTGAGTAACCTGCCAAGAATTAAAGTTTTGGCAATAATGTCCTCTTTCACCTATGTAGTATTTTTTACAGAGGGAAAGCTATTTCATGAAGGGTCTCATCTGATGTTCACACAACCTGAATAGTTGGGCAAGTAAAATCATCCTCATCTTATAGATGAGGTGAAGGAACCTGTCCTGGTCCTCCCACATACAACGTATGTATCTGTGGCAGTTCAAGTCGCCCTTGGTCAAGGATGGAGCAGAACAGGCGGGTCAAACTACACATCTGCAAATCCAGTCATGTGGATCCTGACCAGGATTTCTTTTCATTTCTTTTTTAATGAAATAGAACAGAATACAGTAGAAAGAATAGGAAAAAAAATTAAAAGTCAAAGGCATTGCAACTAGTAAAGTATTTTTCACAAATGTGAATTAGGTATGTGCCAGGTCAAGCTCTTGTGTGTGTCCTGTGGGTTGTGAACATAAAAATGTTAAGAAAACACAGAGGTATTTTCAGGCCACAAGAGGCAGAATCTAGTTCCTCACTATCCAAGTAACCAGCTATTTTTTGGTACCATTCCTGGAGAAAGGTCATTTTGTTTATTTTAGGAGGCCTCTCAACAAGACTCCATCCACATTCAACAAGGAGTGTATTCCCCGTGAGAGGGCATGGAAACGAGCTGCCAGCAAGATACACTGATAGAGTACATTCATTTTTAGTTACCAACATACAATCACAAATGCTTCCAAACACTCAATCTTTTCTAATCTTTAAAAAGTAAGGGGGCTTCCCTGGTGGCGCAGTGGTTGAGAGTCCGCCTGCCGATGCAGGGGACACGGGTTCGTGCCCCGGTCCGGGAAGATCCCACATGCCGCGGAGCGGCTGGGCCCGTGAACCATGGCCGCTGGGCCTGCGCGTCCGGAGCCTGTGCTCCGCCACGGGAGAGGCCACAACAGTGAGAGGCCCGCATACAGCAAAAAAAAAAAAAAAAAAGTAAGGGAAAAAGCAGTTGCAAGCCTCAACTCATCACTATATATGTTTTTGCAGGAAAATTTGAAGAACAGTGGTCAGTAGTCACCACTGAGTCATTCCAGACAGTATTTTTATTACTTTTTTTTTTACTGTTTAAAGTTTTGTCTGTTTTTTTTCCAGTTTTATTGAAAAATAATTCACATACATCGCTATAAGTTTAATGTGTACAGCATGATGGTCTGATTTACATATGTTGTGAAGTGATTACTATAATCAGTTCAGCTAACATCCATCTTCTCTTACAGATACAGTAAAAAGAAACAAAAGAAAAAGGAAAAAAAAATTCTTGCGATGAGAACTCTTAGGATTTCCTCTCTTAACAACTTTCCTATGGAACATACAGCAGTGTCAGCTAGAGTCATCATGTTGTACGTTACATCCCTAGTACTTAGTTACCTTGGAACTGGAAGTTTGTGTCTTTTGACCACCTTCCTCCATTTCCCCCTCCCCCAACCCTCTGCCTCAGGTAACTATAAGTCTGACGTCTTTTTCCATGAGTTTGATTTTTTTCTATATCCATTCATCCAATGATGGACACTTAGGCTGTGTCCATGTCTTGGATACTGTAAATAATGCTGCTATGAAATGGGGGTATAGATATCTTTTCAAGCTAGTGTTTTCATTTACTCTGGATATATTCCCAGAAGTGGAATTGCTACATCACATGGTAGTTCTATTTTTAATTTTTTGAGGATCCTCCACACTGTTTTCCACAGTGGCTGCACCAATTTACAATCCCACCACTCTTCACTATTATAATCTGGCCCATCCAGTGCCATTTGAACTTCACTTTGAAAGCTGACCAATAACCACTATATTTTTGTCCCAGTCTGTTCAGCCTGTCAGCTGAACTTGAGACTGCTGTTTTAAAATTCTTTTCTGGGTCCTTATCCTGGTGAAACTCTGAAAATGCAAGTTTTCTGCAGGCTCTCTTTTCTCTCTTTGCCTCTTTCCTCAGTGATCTTATCTGTTCCTACCGTTTCAACTTTCCCTGTTATGCGGGTTTATTCCCAAAGCTGTGTCTACATCTCTGCCCTCTTCTCTGAATTCCAGGCCCACATCTCTGGTTACACGCGGAGGATGTTCGTTTCACAGACCGTCACGTGTCTGCTCCGTACAAGCTGCTATGATAGGTGTAGTGGTACCACCTCTGCCCTGAAGAAAGAGTCATCTGTTTAGTAGGATGTGAGGACACAAAGGTCTGAAGTCACATGCATCACCCTCACTATATCCTACAAGCCTCTTCCTCCTCCGGGGGCCTGTTCTTTAGTTCAGATCGCCACCAGGCGTCTTCGAAATCTTCCTTCCCCTCATCCCTCACATCCGTCTCTCACTAGATCCTGTCACCTGTACCTCTGAAACGTTTCTATCCCTCTCCCTCACTGCCACTGTCAGAGCTCATGACCCCACCACCTCTCACTGGGGCCACTGCCACAGCTTATCAGCCAGCCTCTCCCTCAATACATTCTCCACCCAGATGTTCCACTTTCAAATCGCCAGTCTGATCCTGCCATGCCCCCCCCCAATCCCCTTAGACTCCTGCCTCTCACCACTTGGAGAACACGGCAGTCACACAGGGAGCTCAATACCAAATCAGACCCACAGCCCGATCCCAGCATCTCTGATGCAGCAGGGCTTCGCCCAAGTTTGTGCAGGTTTGAGAGCTTTGACACCTGGGATCCCTACTCTATTAAACACTGGCCACCATTCAGGCTGAAGCCTCATCCTGGCCTTGAAGGCTGGGCATTTGGGTCTCACACTGTCCCAGGGCACGCCCCACATTTCTTTGTTTCTAGCCTGGAATGCCCTTGTTGTCACCTTCACCAGGTGAAATTCTTGTCCACTGGGCTCTCCAGCTCAAACCCCAGCCCTCTAGTGAGAATCCTTCCGCGTCCTCACGACCTGTACCCCTGGCCCTCGGCAAAACGGGGAGTCCTTCCTTCCTGGCCTAACAAAGCCCTTTTTCTATACAGTTATGCTTTTTCATCTCAGTATTTTATAACTAGCTACACAAACATCTGTCTTTACTAATCTACATCACGAATTCCTCAAGGGGAGAGAATAACTTCTAGAAACTGTGCTGCTGAGTATTGGTCTACTTAACTGAACAAAGACGACCAATTCAGAAACAAACAGATACAAACAGAATAAAATGTCACACCCAGTTTGAGGGAGAGGGTAAGATTATGAAAGAGACTTCAAGGAAAAGGTAGATTCTGACACATGAACGAGGTGGTGAGGAAAGGCAGTCTATGTAGAGAATCGGCATAAACAGACGTAAGGTGTAGAAAAGCACCGGATGGGACCAGGGAACAGGACAGTGTTGGGAAACAGTAGAGAACAAAGCTGGAAGAGTTAGTTGGCCTTGGATGTTAGGCTGAGGAACTCGGAAGTCATTTAGCAGCAAGTGAGGCGATGTGAGCAAAGGAAACATCACCATCATTACGCTACACATGTACAGCTCTTGAGCTCTACCTATATTCAAGACACAGGCTCTTAATGTGGATTATCCCATTTAATCTTTTCCATACCCGTCTGGTAGAGGTAGTGGCAAGGCTCTACGGAAGTATGTGGCCACTGTGGGCAGGTTAATAATACTTTTTTTTTTTGGCTGCGTTGGGTCTTCGTTGCTGCATGCGGGCTTTCTCTAACTGCGGCGAGTGGGGTTACTGTTCGTTGCAGTGCACGGGCTTCTCATTGCGGTGGCTTCTCTTGTCGCGGAGCACGGGCTCTAGGCACGCGGGCTTCAGTAGTTGCAGCACACAGGCTCAGTAGTTGTGGTTCGCGGGCTCTAGAGCACAGGCTCAGTAGTTGTGGTGCACGGGCTTAGTTGCTTCACAGCATGTGGGATCCTCCCGGACCAGGGCTCGAACCCGTGTCCCCTGCATTGGCAGGCGGATCCTCAACCACTGCGCCACAAGGAAAGCCCCTTTAATACTTCTTTATGCCAACATTTGTTAAATATCTACTCAGTAGGGCTAGTGAGAAACTTAGTTTCTCTTAATAAAAGGTGAATACCACTTCCTGGAATTTAGCAATTTACTTCTTTTGAACTGTCTCATTTGATCATTTTTTTGGACACGCTTAATTCTTAATTTTTCCCACACATAATTTTGCCAACACAGTAAGGAGAGAGGAAAACTGTGTACATGGATAAAATCCTGCCGCCCAAATCCGGCCACACCCCATGCAAGACTTGGTTTCACAATGATCACTAATTACCAACCGAAAGCTAGTACATCTACAGGTTGCTGGGCTGCCTTGGTGCGCCTTCAGCAATGTGTTTATGTTCACTGACAGAGTCCTCATCAGTGATACTCAGACCCAGCGAGGAGCATGAACACATTTCTAGTAGACATGACCAACTGCCGTGGCCAAAGCATAATCCATTTACATTTTAACAGTTATTCATTTCATATAGAAATCTGAGTTAAATGAGATAATATGTCTGTTATCCCAGTGATGGTACAGGGCAGATATATGGTAGGCCTTCTCCTTAATCAGATTCCAGGTGCTATTATGATTATCCTCATTTTACAGATGAGAAAACTGAGGCTGAGAGATGCTAAATAGCTTGCCCAGAAGTACACAGGCAGTCAGGGGAGGAGATAGTTAAGTACCCAGATCTGACTCTTTATCTGCTGCAATATGCTATGAAGATTTAAATTGTTTAAAAATGCATTGAACCGGAGTAAGAAAACAATGAAAAGGAGACGTTTATTACAAACAATCTAAGCAAGAATTGACTTGAATTTCCTACTAGGATGTCAGTTTCTTTGAAAATTAGAGCCATAATGACATACTTATTTTTAAGCTCTCCTACACATCCCCTCCCCTCCAACTCTAGCCATGCCTCCCAACCCACGGATTTGTACAGAGCAGATGATAAACGTTTGCTGCGTAAAAGAAATGTGTTACTTTTTACTAATATTTGAATATAGGTGTGCCGATAATTCTGGAAATTCTCGGCACCCAGACATCATAATCAATCTAGAGTGTGGAGGCTAGAATCACTGCCATCTCCCACATCAGACGCTCCACACTCCTCACACTTGGCTGGAGTCACCTCAAGCCACGAGAGGGACTCTGGCTGCTTCCCTGCCGCCTCCCTGACTGCATGATTTATCCCTGCCCTCAGGCACAGAGGATTCCATTTCAACTCTTAGGCCTTTGCCTTGTAGTTGAGACGGCCCTCCAAACTTCCTTTCCTCCACTTCCTCACAGGTTTTTACCTATTAGGTGTTTTTTTTGGCGCAACATCTAATACATGTCCAGCCAATGGAAAAGTTATTCAACAGAGAAAAATGATAATGTCACCAGAGCAACGTGTATCCTTTAATTAGAACATAAATATTTGCTCCATTGGCAAGGGTAATAAAGAGCTCATCAGTACCTGAGCCCAGCAGCCTGTTCCCTTGCCCTTCTTAAGAGGAAATGTACCAGAAATGAACAAGTTTCCTTTTAATGCAAAGATGGCTTGTATACAGTCCAACTAAAAGAAAACCCCAATGAAAAACAATCGAATTAACCTTAGCAAAAATTTTCTTCAACATTTTTCTCGGGAGACAGAAAGGCTTTCGTTCGTTTTTTTTTTTTTTTTTTTTTGCGCTACACGGGCCTCTCACTGCTGTGGCCTCTCACCGTTGCGGAGCACAGGCTCCGGACGCGCAGGCTCAGCGGCCATGGCTCACGGGCCCAGCCGCTCTGCGGCACGTGGGATCTTCCTGAACCAGGGCACGAACCCGCGTCCCCTGTATCGGCAGGCGGACTCTCAACCACTGCGCCACCAGGGAAGCCCAGAAATTTCCTTCTATTACACAGTTGGGAAAAAATACAGCATCATTCCTACGCTATTTCTAGTATACGACCTTTGTCAAGTGATATCAACTCACCAATCTTGAACCTCATTACTTGCAAAAGAGGATGATAATAATCATGACCCCACAGGGAGGGTGTGTGGAAGAAAGGATGGAGGTCAAGGGCTTAATCAAGGGTAGCTACTACTTATGGTATAAAACATGTAATGCACTTTTTTCTTTTGAATTTTCATCCTCGGACAGAAACTTTTTCCTAATCAGACCCACCTACAGCTGGGGTAGAGCATTAGATAAGGAGCATAAAAATGAAGCCAATATGGATAAACGACAAGGTCCTACTGTATAGCACAGGGAACTATATTCAATATCCTGTGATAAACCACAATGGAAAAGAACATGAAAAAGAATATGTATATATGTATAACAGAGTCACTTTGTTGTACAGCAGTAATTAACACAACAGTGTAATTCAACTATACTTCAATAAAAAATAAATTAAAAAAAATAAAAAACTTGAATATAAAAAAAAAAATGAAGCCAATAACATTTGTATTCTGACACCCAAGGTAGAATTATGCAGCAAGACAACAGACTTGAAAGGGCAAAATCTGTAGAGAATACCACCTTCCTTTGCACATCAAGAACCAACTCTAGAAGTCTCAGATGACAGATCTCTTTTCTCCTGGGATGGCTAAGCCACAGGTTTGTTCCCCTCAAGGGGACAGTCAGGAAGTAATGGGCTAGAAAAGCTCAAGGCTGTCCCCGTGTTGCTGCAAGTGGACCGTGGGCTGGGGCAGGGGAAAGAGGTAGCAGAGACAGAAGGTCAGAGCAGCAGTGCTGATTCTCCCAGGTGGGCTTGGGCTCTGAGGCTGAGGTCAGTAGATGGTTGAAGGGACACTGACTGCGGGTGCTGGTTTACACACTGACAGGACCGTGGCACATAGGGGAGACTGCCTTGACGTCTACCCCAGCCCCACGCAGGGGCCAGCAAACACACAGTGGATCAGCAGTGAGCATCGTAAGGCTAGGGGCAAACAAGGGGCAGAGCTTACTTTTCTGAGTTGCTCTTCTTTCCCTGACTGGGAAGTCTGCAAGGACTCAGAAGTGTCTCCATGGCCTGGGGAACAGAGGCCTGTGATGGAGCCTGCCCTCAAAAAGGGCCAGGGGGCTGGCTGGAGGATGTAGCAGGGAAGCAGTGGGGATTACAGTTCCAGCAAGAGGCAATATGGAGCCGAAGAGCCAGGAAGGTCCAGACACTGACCCAGCCAAGATGGGCCCCTGACTGCCGCTGCAAATTCCACAAGGCAGCAGCCACTGGCACGGGCACCTCTGCAGAGACCAGAGGAGCCCAGGGGCACCATGGGGCTCCAACCACCTCGCATGCCAGAAATCAAGTGGTCCAAGAGAGGAGATTTAAACTAGGTCCAGGCAGGACCAACATCCTGAACAGACCATTTACCACAAAAAAATTTCAAATCAGAGACAGCTGAAATATTGCTCACTGGCAGTAGATAGGACCATATAGCATAGTTGTTGAAAATGAAGAACAAAGCATTTCCCACCTATATTTCAGTGCAGTGAATAACTCGGACAATCTGTTACATTACCATTTTTGAGTATTAATGTAAACGCTCCAATGGCTCATAAAATAAAATAATTGCATAAGATTACCAGATAAGAAAATCAAACCAGGATACATGTGGAAAGAAACAGCACTGGTGGGCTTCCCTGGTGGCACAGTGGTTGAGAGTCCGCCTGCCGATGCAGGGGACGTGGGTTCGTGACCCGGTCCGGGAAGATCCCACATGCCGCGGAGCGGCTGGGCGCGTGAGCCATGGCCGCTGGGCCTGCGCTTCCGGAGCCTGTGCTCCGCAGAGGCCACAAGGGTGAGAGGCCCGCGTACCGCAAAAAAAAATAAAAATAAAAAAAAAAAAGAAACAGCACTGGTTATCAGCCCAAACTACTTTTCACATCCATGATGAAGGCACTAAGCCAGACATATTTCCTCTCAAATAAAAATATATGTATTTTGACTTTTCATATAAAATTGATAAAACTACTAGACTATCCATTTGGTTACAAGACTAACCCTGAAATTATTTGATTCATTTAGGCCTAATGTTACTAGTAAAATGAAGCAGCTTCAACAGCTTGGATTTAGGTACAAATGATAAGCCTGAATTCCACACCTGTAGTTAGTTTCAGTGATGACTCGGAGAGGACCAAAGGGTCCAAGGTGCCCAGTGTCCAAGCCTACAGCCTAGGTGTGCTGCTCTAATGCCATGAGACCAGATGATGGAATCTGCTCCTTCACTGACCAGACAAGGTAGACAGACACTCCCCAGGGCCCACAGGCTGCTTGGGACAATGCCCACCAACCCACCTCCACTGTCAGCAAGAGGGGTTTCCAGCCATGGACTATGGACAATCTCCAATCTCCCCTAATGCCCCCCACCTAAAGGTGGAAGTTTGTTTTGTTACTTATATATGATAAATTTGTGTTTGCTCTATAAGGTCCCCCTCAGACAGAGGAAAAGAACCTTTACTTAGCTCTACCTTCAGAACTATGATATACAAATGGGCCTTTTAAACACATGAAAACAAAACTAAAAATCAAAATGAAGAAAATAGGAACATATAAAACTAAGATGGCAATTCCATCTGTCATGCTTTTCTCTCTATTGCAGTTAGAATGGAAGATAATGGGCAACATCTCTAAAAACTTCCATCTGTTCCTAAGGGTATAAAGATAATCTCACTGTAACAGCTATCACTGAGGAAGAAAATCTTAAATAGCTTATTAATTTCTGGATTTCGGTTCTAATTCCATAATAACACCAATGAAAACATATTGTAAAATCTAAAGAGCTAATAATTATACAGTATCCTTGTTATCTCCACATGCCTATACATGGAATACCTAGAATGCATCTTGAAATAAAAAGATCAAATATTTACTGAAAAAAAAATAACATTAATCCCAAATTTCTCACAGTCATTTTTCTACTAGAAAACAATAACATGATAAGGTGTAAACTTCCTCCATTAATTTCAATAGGTCTTAAAGCAAATGCTTTGTTTCTATTAAATGTTTGCATTTTTAATAGAAGTTAGCCCCTTTTTGGCAAAAGGAGAACCAGACAATCTCTTTAGTTCTGTCAACTTGGAGAATTTATGAGATATGGCTTTGGTTCAGGTGCACTTATTTAAAGCCAAGGTTAAATTCACTTCCTCTTTAAACTAGTGGAACACCCCACCCCCACACAAATGTCTTCCTGGTAAGTTTCGTATAGAAACTTCAGTGAGAATGTTTGCTTATTCCCGAGACTGCCCACCAAATAAAGCTTAGTAATAATTCTCTTCATTTACAAAGGTTTTACTGCCAATGCCATGAGAGCTTTTAATTCTGTTAACATTCCCATGACAAAATTTCCATTCAGGTCAAGAAAAACTAAAAAGTTGGGCAGGTGTCCAATAAATGAGTTAGTAGCAAAAGCATATGTAACATTTTGATTCCCTCTACCATGCTTGGTTCATGGGACCAACACCCTCATAAAACACCAACTCACTCTCTGAGACTGCAGATCACACAGGCTTCGGAACCTGTTTGTCAAAACACGGCATCTAAATCACCTAGGAGTGAAGACTGCTTAAAATTCAGATACCAGGGTCTCCATCCAAACTTAATTGGAGTGGGGGAGGGGTGCTGACAGGGCAGGAATTAGCAGTATTAACAAGTGCTGCAGGTAACTGCTAGGCAAATTAAATTTGAGGAACCCTGCTTTAGAAAAACAAAATTTCGTTTAGTTAACGAGGAATTCTGATGCAACTGGTCAGAAGGAAACCTAGGATTTGTCTTTAAAATATCTATCCATCTCTGTTTCCTCATCTCCAACAAAAAGACTTATGTCAAAATGTATATGCTGAAGCTGAAGTTGTACAATATAAGCCTTCATTGTCGCCAGGGTCAAAATTTCTATCACCAATCGCATTCCAAAAACAGATTTCAATCACTGCAGTATTAAAAATGCAGTATTTTTATAACTATCTGAAAATCCCAAGTAGCTAGAACCACAATTATCTAGCCACTTACAATGTCTTAGAAATTCTCAAATGTTAAGTATTTATGGGTCACATAAATGGAAAGAAGAGTACATTAAGTAAATTTCACTTTTTGTCCTCACGGCATCACTTTTTCTGGGAGGATTCAGCCGAATCAAATTCCGTGCTTTGCGTTACATACTATAGCACGTTATTTAACTTATATTTGTACACGCTGTGCCCGTGTCATTTTCAGTTTTACTGAGAACAGCTCCATTTTCACGGCTGTTTATACAATTAGTCTTCTAATGTGACGAATGATGGACAATACCTGGGTTATGTGGCCAAGACAAAGATTTCCCTTGATAGCTCTTACTTGTCAATACAAATGACAGCAGAGAATATTCCCTGAATGGGGGGGTAGAAAGAGGGCCTTGTGTAGATCTTCACTAAAGAAAAAGTCTAAAAATAAAAAAATGTTTGGAAAAGAAATTAAGTTATCAGCAGTTGTTATTCGTACATTCTTACTAAATAGACAGCAATGTATGCTTAAGAGAAGTAAAGCTGCCCAGTACTTGGTACTTAGGACCCGACCTGCAGGACCAGCATGGCCCCTAGCATCAACCAAGCCCAACCTTTCCTTTTATAAAAAATGGAAACTGAGGCTGAGGGAAGCCAGTGACTTGCCAGAGTGAACACTGGCCAGTGTAAGAATCAAAAGATCTCCTGACTACATGCCCAGGCCTGCCAGATTTGGTAGCAGACTGTGTTCACCAGACCACAGAATTTCATAACTTTATAAACTTTATAAAAACAGCATAGAGCAAGGATTTCTCTTCTTAAGGAATATTTTAGTTCCTAAGAGATCATTTTAGCCATTAGCCATAGCTTTCCATTTAATTATCCAATCACCTTTTTCTTTTAATATTTCCTTAACTATTCTAATATTTAATATTTTAAAACATTTACAGACTGCTTTTATTTGGTACCTTAGGGGTATACAGAGAAGCAGTCATAACATTATAAATTGTAAAAATGGATCACAGGGCTTCCCTGGTGGCGCAGTGGTTGAGAGTCTGCCTGCCGATGCAGGGGACACAGGTTCGTGCCCGGGTCCGGGAAGATCCCACATGCCGC
>NC_041218.1:76955990-76980035 GCF_002837175.3 Physeter macrocephalus
CACGTCCGGAGCCTGTGCCCCGCAACGGGAGAGGCCACAACAGTGAGAGGCCCACGTACCCCAAAAAAAAAAAAAAAAAAAAAAAAAGATCACAGGTTAATCCCCCTCCCTGCCCTCACCCACGCACCCCGCCCCCCATCAATGTAAACCTTTATTCGAGCCCACAGAATTAGTCAGATACAGGGTTTTAAGTGGATGCTCGTCCTTTTGGGGCACTTCATAATTAGCATACTAGCCTCTCAGGCTGGCCTCCAGATGCAGGGTAGCATGTATCACATGTTCTTCTGGGAAGCAGCTCCCAAACCCCAGAAGACCAAGAACAAAGGAGCTGGCAGGCTCTGGAGAAGCTACCCCGTCAACAGTGTATTAAAGACACCCATTAGTTGCCTCAGTCAGCTAATTAGCTCAACAAATCCAAAACCTAAATCATTAAAGAAAGTGGCCCTGATTGCATTGCTGGGCTCTGATTTGGTGTCACTAACCCAGCAGGGTGGGAACAGGGCTGTTCCACAGAAAACAAAAAACGGTCCACACTGGGGAACTGCCGTAGGATGGGACCACAATTTTTATGAAAGTCGAGCCCTGCCAGGAAGTTTCACTGGTGAAAAAAGTGTACCAGGGAGACTTCTGTGTTTATGCTTTGAAATTTAAAGCAATTTAAATATAAATTGCTCTCCTTTTTGTCATTATGAGAAAGAAAGAAAACGTGGGTTTCAGATCTCTGGTGTGCAAATGGTCATTAACTTTCATTTGACCTTGGGTGTAGAATATTGAATTTATGCACAGGGTACACTCATTATACTCATCTAGTTTCCTCACAGAAAATATGTTCCCAGGAGCTGCAGTGCTAGCAGCCATTTTTTTCTCCACTCGAATAGAAAACTTGAGTCTCCCTTTCATTCCTCTCTCCCACCTTCCACCCACCTTTCTGCTCCAAACCTCAGAAAACCATTTCCCAAGGGTTGGCCGCATTTATAAAACACAGGCAGTTAACAGGTAGGAATCTGAATGACGTAAAATCATTGTCCTGGACCACACGAGACTCAGGAGCATCACTGCTCAGTTCTCCTTCCCAGTATCTGATTCCCCAAAACACGAACAAGCTCCCATTTAGAGTGATAAATACCTTTGTCTACGGAGCCTTATAAACATTACCTACCGCCACTGAAGTGTCCCTGCAGTGTATTTTTTTTAAAACAGAGGCCTCTAAACCCTGCATTCCCGAGTACACTCTGCTGTGGTTATTATAATTATTCACCTCCTTGGCAAATCAGTTCCATTTACTGTCTTAATGGACATGACCATGTGGAAGGATGAAAAACAAAATCATCTTGCCTTGCTTTGTAATTTCCTAAATTCTAAGCAACCCTCAGGGTTAAAGGAGTCCAACTTCCTATGCTGGATACTCTCAGATCTCTGGTTATTCAGGAGAAAGGAGGGCAAAGGGTTATTTTCTTTTATTGTATGTCACTGAATGGTTATTTATCATTTCGACTTAATAGCTCTAATTACAAAAGACAGTGTCATGGGATTTTTTTTTTAAAGGCAATTTTCTTGGTATCCCAGTGGGAGAGTTAGGAAAAATTTACAAAGCATCTGCTTCGTGCATTTTCAATTGTTCCTGGGTTTTACCGTTGTTATTATTTTCTGGATTGTAAGATTTTTACATTTTCAAGTAACCTTTAACTTTGCACTGCCTTGAGAGTTACTGTTTCAAGACTCTTATTATGGTTTTATGCCATTAGATAGAAAAGGAAGATACAACTTGTCAACCGCTGAACTGATCACTGTTCAGTAAGAATATGCACTGGTGGAGATGGGATGTGAATGTACAAAATCCGTCAGCAGGCAGAACAGTCTCTGGAAATGTCAGAACAGGAGTTATTATAGCACCAAAGACGGGGGGGAGATTTTGCAAACTTCAGCAATCAGCGTGGTGTTAGGCAAAGATCTCTCTTCTTGGGAAAACATTGTAGATCATCAATCAATCAGGAAGACCAGAATGTTGTGTTGAATATTTTAGGGGAAAACACATGCTACTTCTTTCCTCTTGGTTGACAAATGCTAAATAGCACATTTGTTAGTGGGGCTAACAAGACAATCAGTGTGGGTCTGTGCTGACCATGAAGGAGAGTGATGGCCAATGCCACCACAGCATCCGGGAGGCGGCAAAGGAGAAGGAAAGGACACAACACAAACCATGTGGAAATGTCCATTCTGAGAGGACAAGGTGCGCCCTATAAGGACAGGCTAGGAAACACTTGAAAAATGTTAAGTGATTGAAAATATCACTAAAAATTAAGCATATCGTAATTGCTTAAAATACAGCTAACAGACTTCTGCCATTATAAACTAATATTTTCTAGCTTGAACATTCATTATTAGAGATTAGATGAAAAAAACTATTCAAGAGAAGACTACTACAGCTTTTACTTTTAAGAGCATTTAAATTTTTTCAATAACAAGTTAATCACAGGAAACCAGAAAGGGAGAAGGAGTTTGAGATGGCAATAAACGTACCAGCACGTAAGCCTGTCTTTGCTGCCCCTTAATTTTCTTATTACCATCTATACTCTAAAATCCCATTTTATCGTGCATTCTCCTATATATATGAGAAATGTGTTCACGAGAGGATTAAAGATAAAGTCAAACACTGCTCTACATTAAAAGAAGAATCTATCAACTAAAAATAAAAAGTAAAAACTTAGAGGACCATAAAAGTTGGAGCGATTCCATAGGCTTAATGGTTATTTTTTTCTTCTAAATGTGCAAAAGGGAAAAGCCTGTCTCTGCTGTTAAAAATAATCAGTCAATCTATTTCATTTCTCATGACAAAGTGACAGGGATGGCTTTTCTTTGGGAAGCTTCTGCCCTGAAGGAGAATACGTCTCTTCAGTTGTGTCAGACCTCGAGCCTCACTGCAGAGCTTCCTGTCAACACTGACTTCCCCCCAATCCCACAGACAGGGGGCCTAAAGAAGGGCGGGAGCCTAAAACTGCTAAAGTTCCTACAACGTGTTATTGGTGACCAGTGATTGTTACCAACAGGAGATCTGCAAAGCTGGGAATTCAGCCAGGCTCTCAGGGTGATAAAAGGCCCTCAGCTTGTCTGATGGGTCCACCATGATTACCAGATCCAGGGGTCACCTGCTTGAATGTTTTACACACACACAGTTCAGTGTACAGCAAATAGCAATAACCAGGTTGTAGAAATCACATACCCATTCAAATGCCTATTTAAGCTTCAGCATAGGATTCAAAGATGACTAAACAAACAAGAGGATTTCTAAGGCTAGGAGAAACAATTTAACACAAATGTAAAACAATGGCTTCCTTCTCATCCTTTCTGGTCTATTAAAAATAAGAAAGTTTCTTAAAAGCTAAAACTAAACACAACAGGTGAAACCATTTTATACAATTTTATGTTATATATATTTTAATATCCCAAAGAAATAATAAATCTTGGCACAAAAATAACACTTTAACCTGAATCCCTGATGATTTGAGAAAGAAGAAAAAAACTGCTATCTACTACTTGAAAAATGTCAGTTCTCACTCTATTCTTTTCCTTTTCACAAACCACATCTTTACTCCCCATAATCCAAAAAATTCCTAACAAAGGAGGGGACATTGTGTAGTTGGGAAAACCAGAGATTGGGTACTGGAAAGCCTGGGCTTGCGTTCTGGCTGCAGCCTTTCTAGCCTGTGTGCTCTACGGCACGACAATTCACCTCTAAACCGTGAGATTGGGACAATACAAACAGTTCCTCCCGCGGCGAGGACCCTGCCCAGCAGCCATTCCCTCTTCTGCTGGTTTTCTTTGGGGAGCCACACCTGCCCTAGCCTCAGTCCGTGGGTCTCGTGGGAGGCTGACTTAACCTCTCTCTCCTGCCCTCCAACCATGTGTCCGCTGCTACAGAGACGGGCATTCCACCCTTCCACCGAGGTCCCCACCAAGACTTCTGTTGGACCTACCAGAAGGAGGTTCTCTCTGCTGAGACTGATTAACTCCACAGATTCCCTGAGACAGTAAATTCCCTTGGTGGTTTTCAGCTTGTTTATCTCTCACTTGTACCTAAAAGAGTCCTGAATAAAATATTCCCAAGGTTGTGACTCCATTAAGGATAATGAAGGAAATTAATGAAAATACTTATTGTTATAATTAAACACTGGAGCTGGAAGGAATCTCTAAGGTTCCCACATTCTACACCTACCCCCTCACGATACAAATTGGAATCACTTTACAAAAGTCACAATGACAATCAATGGTATAAACAGAGCCTAGAACCCCTTCTTTCTTTCCCAAACATTAATATCCTTGTTAGTTTTAAAACACTTAACTAGATATGGGCTAGGCAGAGAGAGTGAAATATAAAAACTGCCAAGAGGGTTTACCAATATGAGATTTCTGGCTTTCCAGAAATAGAAGCCCACCACGGCACAAATTTCATATGATCTAAAGATAATGAGAGCTAAACGTGCTTTGGCTGTGGATTCCCTTGAAAAGGGGAAGAAACATATCTCCCAAGACTCTAACTGGTGAACAATTAGCAGTAGAATAAGCAGTTCAACAAAAAAGAAAGAAGTGTAAAGATATCTGTGCTAATTTTTTAAAATCTTGTGAAGCCTTAAAATGCTATTCACATTCACTAAGGTTAGCATTTAGAGGAGAAAACTAAAGGCACATCCTAATGGCCTCTTAGAAAATTACAATAAAATGGATATTTTACTAAGCTAGAGCCTTGAATCATTTATATAATCTATTGATTGACAGTTACTTTTATTTCTGTTTGTATGGTGAGCTGAAACCAAAAACTTTTTCTTTATACTAATTCTTGTTTTAATAACCCTTCACAGTGAGACATAAATCTGGCATGACCACCTGAGCCCTAATTAACAGTTTTACTGCAAGACAGATATTAGGGTAATCAATTCCTTCTGTCAAGCCCCAGATGTGCCAACTATCATTTTAATACTTTTTTCATTAGAAGTATACCAGCTTCTTTTTCTTCTTCCTTAAAAGAAAACAAAAACTCAAAATAGTTTTAAAAAACAGCAATGAGCATACATAGGAAGTACCATTCTACAGCTAAAATTCTGTTTAATTAAGCCTGTGCTTAATAGTTCTTCATTTTATCACCTCCTAACTACTCAGTAATCCATTTTCCTTTTTCAGACAGCTATTGACTTAATGTTTTTTATTTATGAAACATACATTGTGGTTTAAAAATAGCAAGAGCCATATTTGTCCTTGCTCACCATTGTACCCTCAGGCCTTACAGTGTACCTGGCATACAGTAGGTGCTCAGTTAGAATTTGATAAAGGAATGAAGGCAATAACCTATGACTTAGGCTCTCATACTTTGCCACTTATTTTTCATCCACTCTCAATGCCAACTCAAACAGCGAGAGTGTAGGGCGAATCAGGTAGATATCTCCTTATTTCCATATTGGAATTCTCTGAATATTGTAATATCACCTTGTTGGTTATTTTTGCCCCTAGATTGTCTCCCAAACTTGTTGTGGTTTGGGGAATGTATGACAGAAAAGTCTGTTTTTCTCTGAAACTATCTTCTTTGCTTACACTACTTTTCTAATCAGAAAACTTATTCAGTTTTGTCAGGGACAAAATAAGAATGCCAACTATCTTTTTATTATTCAACTTACATCATAGGACCCTAGCTCATGAAATAGTATGAGGGGAAAAAAGGAGTTACATGGATTAGTAGGATAGAGATAAAATAGTCATAATTGATAGATGCTGTATTTGCCCATACAGAAAACCCAAGATAATTTTAAAACAAGCTATTGGAATTCATTTGAGTTCAACACTTTTGCTAGCCACAAAAGCATGAGTTCTCATACAGAAAAAGTAACCAATTAGAAAAGATAATAGATGTGGATCAACAAACTGATTCAAAACTATATATGGAGAGGGAAAAGACCCAGAATAGCCAACACAATGTTGCAGGAGAAAAAGTTGGAGGACTGACATTGCCCAACATCAACACTTACTATATAGTTACAGTAATAGACAGTGTGGTACTGATGAAAGATAGACAAATAGGTCAATGGAACAGAATACAGAGCCCAGAAATAAACCCATACAAATACAGTCAAGTGATCTTTAAAAAAGGAGCAAAGGCAATAAAATGGAACAAAGATAGTCTTTTCAACAAATGGTGCTGGAACAACCGGACATCCACACACACGATAAAAAGAACCTAGACACAGACCTTACACTTTTCACAAAAATTAGCTCAAAATGGATCACAGACTTAATGTAATGCAAAACTATACAATTTCTACAATGTAATAGAAGAAAACCTAGATGACCTTAGGTATGGTATGAATTTTTAGCGATAACATCAAAGGCAGGATCAATGAAAGAAAGAAGAAAGGTAAGCTTGACTTCGTTAAAATAAAAAACTTCTGCTGTTTCAAAGGCAATGTGAAGAGAATGAGAATACAAGCCACAGACTGGGAGAAAACATTTGCAAAATATATCTGAAAAAAGCACTGTTATCTAAAATATACAAAGAACTCTTAAAACTCAACAGCAGTAAGAAAACAAGCAACCTGACTAAAAAATAGGTCAAAGACCTTAATAGACACCCCACCAAAGACGATATAAAGATAATAAACAAGCACTTGAAAAGATGTACCATAGCATATGTCATCAAGAAAATGCAAAGTAAAACAACAAAATGTGCAACACCGACAACAACAAACACTGGTGAAGATATGGAGCAACAGGAACGCTCATTCACTGCTGGTGGGAATGCAGAATAGTAGAGCCACTTTAGAAGATAGTTTGGCAACTTCTTACAAAACTCAACATACTCTTACCATACGATCCAGAACTCACACTCCTTGCTATTTACCCAAAGTGGTTGAAAACTATATGTTCATGGGTGTGTAGCTGACACCTGCACACAGATGTTTATAGCAGCTTTAGTCATAATCGCCAAAACTTGGAAGCAACCAAGATGTCCTTCAGGAGGTGAACAAATACATAAACTGTGGTACATCCAGACAATGGAATATCATTCAGTGCTAAAAAGAAATGATCTATCAAGCCATTAAAAGATATGGATGAACCTTAAATGCCTATTACTGAGTGAAGAAAGCCAATCTGAAAAGGCTACATACTGTATGATTCCAACTATATGACATTCTGGAAAAGGCAAAAACTATGGCGACAGTAACAAGATGAGTGATTGCCAGGGGATGGGAGTAGAGAGGCACAAACAGGTAGAGGAGAGGGGATTTTTAGGGCAGTGAAATTATTCTGTGTGACACTCTAATGATAAATACATGTCATTATACATTAGTCCAAACCCATAAAATGTACAATACCAAGAGTGAACCCTAAAGTAAACTATGGACTGTGGGTGATACCGATGTGTCAATGTAGGTTAATGATTATAACAAATGTACCCCTCTCAGATGATGGCAGTAAGCGGGCTGGCATGTTGGGGCAGGGGGGATATGGGAACTCTGGGTACTTTCTGCTCAATTTTTCTGTGACCTTGCAACTGCTCTAAAACATAAAGTTTATTTTTTATACAGTGTCATGAAAGACAAAGAATGAGAAACCTTCACAAAATAAGAAGAGTATAATTTTTTTAAAAAAGTTAATTCATAATAGTAACCAAAACTACAAGATACCAAAATATACATCAAGCAAAAAAATGTACAAAGCTTTAAGGAGAAATTTTTAAGACAGTACTGAAGATCTGAAAACAATGGAACGATATCCTAGGTTCATGAATGCAAATACTTATCTCCAAAGTGTCAAATTTATCTGATGACCTATAAATTCAATACACTTTAAGAAATCCCTACAGGGGTTTTCATGGAACTTGACAAAATAAAACTATGAAGCAAACAGAACAATAAGAAGAAACTTGCTTTACCCCTTAATCCCCCAAAAGTCTTCTTATAAAGTGTTGGTAACTGAAACAGGAAAGTGTAGTCAAAGGAATAAATAGATCAAAGGAATACAGAGACCAGAAATAAATTCAAGCATATATATATAAACTTTATATACGATAGAATCAGCATCATATCCAATGAACGCTACTGGGGTAACTGGCTTAGCATAAGGAAAACATAAAACTGGATTTCTACCTGACACCATATACGAAAATGAATTCCAGATGACTTGAAGTCTTAGACATGAAAAACAAAACTTTAACACTGTCCATACCAAGCTACTGACCTACCAATCCATTTTTAGTAACTTATTATGAGAAATTAATTGGTAAAGGGCAAAAAGATATATACAAGAATATATCTTCGAGCCCTTCTATTATCATTTATAATAGGAAAACTATTAAAAACTTAAACATACAACAAAGAATTAGTTAATAAGTTGTATGGTATCAATATAAACATACAACAGCTAACAAAAATGATACAGAGCTGTATTAGTGCATGAAAATGAATCCTATAAAAAGTGGATTTATAGATAAAGTAATCAAGGCTAGTATTGATGGATACCAATGGAGTCTGTTCAGTGGAAAAGAACAGAGAATCCAGAAATACACCCACAAAAATATGCCCAACATATTTTTGACAAAGGTGCAAAAGCAATTCAATGGAAGAAAAGATGGTCTTTTCAATAAATGGTGCTAGAAAAATTAGACATTCATAAGCCAAAACAAACACAGAAGAATCTTGACATAAGTCTCACACCTTATATAAAGACTAACTCAAAATGGATCACGAACTCAAACGTAAAACATAAAACTATAAAAACTTTTAAGGAAAAAAAAGACCCAAGAGAAAATCTTTGGCATCTGGGACTAGACAAAGACTTAACCCAAAGACATGATCCATTAAAAAATATTAATAAATTGGACTTCACCAAAATTAGAAACTTTTTCTCTGTGAAAGACTTTGATAAGAAAATGAAAAGACAGGCTATAGACTGGGAGAAAATACTTGCCTAAGGATTGCTATCTAGAATAAAGAAATCTCAAAACTCAACAGTAAAAAAAAACCCCTCAAACAATCCAAGTAGAAAATGGGCAAAAGACATGAACAGACATTTCACAAAGAAGACATTCGGATGGCAAATAAACACATAAAAAGATGCTCAATATTACTAGCCATTAGGGCAATGCATACTAAAACTACAGTGAGATGTCACTACACACCTATTAGAATGGTTAAAATTTTTAAAAATAGTGACATCAAACGCTGGCAAGGATGCAAGAACCTACATCACATATACATTGCTAGTGAGAATGTAAAATGGTACAGCCACTCTGGAAAACAATTTGGCAGTTTCTTAAAAAACAAAACATGCAATTACCAAACAATCCAGCAATTGTACTCCTGGGCATTTAGTCCAGAGAAATAAAGAATTACATTCACACAAAACCTTACACATGTAGTTTTATTCATAATGACCCAAACTGTAAACAACCCCAATGCCCTTCATGGGTGAATGGTTACATACAGTGTAGCACATTCATATGATGGAATACTATTCAGTTATAAAAAGGAATAACCATTGATATACACAACAACCTGAATAAATCTCCAGAGAACTATGGCAAGTGAAAAGAGCCACTCCTACAGGGTTACATACTGTAAGATTCCATTTATCTAATATTTTTGAAATGACAAAATTATAGAAATAGAGAACAGACTGGTAATCGCATAGGTTAAAGAGGAAACAGAGGTAGGAGTTCTATCTGTCATTCCATTTAGCAGCGACCTCCTGCCTCTGAACAGCAAAGGATGCCTCCTCCTGATACTCCTCCTTTCAAAGCAAGTTTTTTTCTACCTCATTGAGTCTCTATTTCATATCGAATTTCAGCAGAGCCTGGCTTTGTCTCCTCAAGATGCATCTGAAAGCTCCCTTTTCCTTTCCACTTATTACATCCACAGATTGTTTCCTAAGGTATTAGGAATCAGATCCATACAATCAGTCCCTATGAAAAATGTTTGCTATTAAAATTAGACAATTCAATTATTTTTATAAGATGCTACTTTGAGATGAAAAATATAAAAAAGAGACCACCATTATGTTATTTAGTTTCCTCTGTCATTATGATAGGTAATGCAATGTGGTTTGCTTTCTTTTGCTGGGTACCTAGACTTTTTCCATGCTTGCAGTAGACTACAAACATATTTTTAATTTTTAATTTCACTTTTCCTTGAAGTATGGAAAAAAGCAAGGCAGTGTATATCTAGTTTTAAAGAACTAGATATACACCTGTGCTATTTTGATGGTAGAATAAATCATTTTTAAAACAAATGGAGATACTTTTCTGCATTCTGTACCAAAGCTCCCTGAGATACATTCAACTGCTCACAACCACAGGACATGTGAAATATCCCCAAAGAATCAGAACCTTCCTCCAGCCCCATGAAAGACTACTCACCAGACTTCCTTGCTTTCAAAGCAATAACAGCTGCTAGCTCTCTCTGCACCTAATAAAATATTAGGGGGAAAAACCAAATTAGAATAAGAAAAACGTAGCTTTGTTTTTAGATATGCAACCAAAGTTAAGAGCTGTTGCATTAAGTTTGCTGCCATGTTTTTGTTTATTTGTTTTTAATAATATGGAAAAACCTCCGCATAGGAATTTTAGGCCAATTCTCAAAGAATCTGATGGACTTACTTTAAAAAGAAATTAAACAGTTGCCAGAATGTACACATTAGAAAACATTGGTACTTATGCCATGATGATGAGAAGTACCTCAAAAACATAACTGTGTAACATTCAGAAATAATGCAAATAAATTACTAAAACAGGCAAAATACTGTGGCAAAGATATTAAATATTCTTCCTCTCTCAAAGATTCTAGTTTATACAGAAATTCTAGAAAAACTGAGGTAGGTGATCCTAGTTTCATTTGACCTCTGTTTGAATACAATGAAGGATCACTTGAGGCCTGACAGGTGTACAGCAACCATTTCAGATATTATGCTGCATAAAAGCAAGTGCTATCAACACACAGGGCAGGTGAAATGGGAATAGGCAAGATGACCTTTAATACCCTAAGTGCCTTAAACCTCACTTATTTGTCCAGATTTTTGCTTGCTCACTCTCTCTCTCTCTCTCCCCCCAGCACATATGTTTAAATCCTTTCTCAAAAACATTCTCAAAGAGGAACATAAAACAGAGACCAAAAAAGATAACCACAGTCACTTTCAAAGATAACATGGAAAAAAAAAAAAGATAACATGGGGATAATCTTTGGGAAATCTATGTTTGAAAGCAATAAATTTTCATAATAAGCAAGCTCATCAGGACACAATCTTTTAAGCTTAGAAGAGTGTGTGTGTGTGTGTGTGTGTGTGTGTGTGTGTGTGTGTGTGTGTGTTTGCAGGAGTGGTGATACGGAGTTTGGAAGGGTCCTGCAGCTTAATATATTATACTAATGACATTTTTAAAGGCAGAGCATGAAAGCTCAAGGTTAAAGAAGATTTGCTATTGAAATCAATCTAATTTACATTGATGTACGTGAAGGCAAAAGTAGCCCAGTGAGTCACTGGGACTCTGTTTAGGATCAGTTTCACAATGGCCAGGGTATCATCATCCCTGAAGAAGGCAGCTCCCCACCCACCCACATACTGCTTTACTGCCGTGCTTTCCCTGGCTGGCTAGTATGAATGCCATTCAAAAGGGTATATATACTCCTGATTTAACTGATTCGTCGATTCCTTAAGACTTTTGCAGGAAAATTATATTGTAATCAGAAGATAATCCGTCCCTCTCTAACCATGGGAGTCTGAGATCCAAAAATGCTCATGGGTAGAAGAATTTATAGTTGAAGAACTTATGGGGCAAAAGAGAGCTGGGGGAGATAGGAGTGATGATTAAACAGAGGAAAGCCTTTATAAATACTTGTATGTGTAGTAATAAAACAGCAACAAAATAAAATATAAATTAGTGCCTATTTTATATATTTGAAATTACGTGTAAGGTTTATCGTAGTAACAGCATCTCTCTTCAGAATTTTCTTCTGTTACAGTGTCACAAATATTTGGGGGTAGACAAAGATGCAGATTAGAAACACTCACTGGGACCTTGTGGATGGCTTTCTGATTTTATGAGCTTCTAGGGAAGACTCCACTGTGTCTCAGAGACAGGAAAAAAGCAGAGATGGAAAAGGATGCAGAAGGTGGATCACTTAATTTGCATACAGAGGATCAAAAACTGTCTTCTCCACCCTCCATCAGTTTTCCATACTTGATATTCTCGTCATGAGAGCTTCAGTTTTTCTTTCTCAAATTAGAAATAAGGCTCAAAATAGAAATAGTTCAGAAACGGAAACCGTTATATTCCCAAAACTGTATAAAACTACATGTTTTCAAAGATTTGGTACAGAAAGAAAGGGAGAAAGGGGATGAGAAAGAAACCAACATAGCACTTTTTGGGAAGCCAAGAAGATGAGAGATGAGCAGTGAGAAAGAGAAGAACTTCACAGTTAAATTTACAAGGAACCTAAGCTTTTTCTTTTTTTATATTTTTCCACAGAGAGTAAATGAGATTACTCTACTGTACTACACTACATCCCCTGAACATCTGCAGTCAGGGAAGACATAAAAGTGTTATGTTTCTGCCCCCGAGGGAAACTGTTCCTGACCAAAACCCCAAGGGTAGGTTATTCTTCCTCCAAAACACAAAGGGGGAAGAACAGACCAAGCAAAACACAAACTGGGTAAGATCCCATTAGAGGCTCCCATAGCACCTTCCCCGCACTTTTTTTTTTTTTTTTTTAAACACACCAGCAATGATGTAATTCATCATTTTCAATTGTGACATAATGCCTGTATTCTGGGCAGAAGCTCGTCCAAGGCAGCCGTCTTTTCATCACACTATGCAGGGCCATCAACACCCATTCACTGACCCACAGGAGGCGGATGCAGAGGTAACCCTTAAGAGAACAGAGACAGAACCTAGGGGAGAGAAAAAGCTGCCTGAGGAAGGACAAGGAAAATCCAAAGAGAAGGCACTCCCAAGTAGGAAGGGACTCGCAGCAGAAATCTTCAGAACATCTTAGAAGGACTCAAAGCCTCCCTTAGCAAATAACTGTTAGGTTTATGCTGAAAACTAAAACTTTGAACAACTGCAGAAACAGGGACTAGAATTTTCGTTAAGCACTAATAAGGGACCTGTTGGCACTGAAAAAGAAATGTAACACTCCAGCCCCGGTCAAGTCTTCAGGTGTCTGAAATTCTGGCCCACATTTTGATAACAACCCAGAGCAAAAACCATCCTGCTAAGATGTTCCTGAATTCCTAACATTCAGGAACTGGTTAAGATAATAAGTATGTGTTGCTTTAAACCACTAAATTTGGCGGTAGTTTGTTACGCTGAAAAGTCTTTTAGAGATGATTATTTTTTCTACTTGATCTACTTGTGTTGTTGGTTAACATAAGTTTCTCTCAACATGACAGAAATGGAACCCTCTTCTCAGATCAGTTTCAAAAAAAAATGTATACATATAGAGCCAAGACCCATGTTCTGACATTCGCCATTGTTTTTATTTAATGCGGGTGCTAAACCACTGCCTAGGAAATTAGAAGAAATGCATTGTTCTTAATTTGACAGGAAGTACGTTATTACACTGGTCTTCCCTATTACAAGCCTTCCCTACTATGAGCTGAACCCTTGAGGCTAGATGTATTCCAGAATTCAACATTTTATATAGTTCAGAAAGGTATCCTATCTAGGGCACACCCTCAGTGAGGTCTTGGGCAGTAACTTATAATAAGAAATCAGACACATTAATATTTCTGCGGGGACATATTAAAGGCAGGAGCCCACTGTGTCCCCCTTTGCCTGGTAAAGTAATAAATCTATCCTTTTCTATTTCACCCCCACCAAAAAAAATTTTCTGCAAGGAAATGTATGATTATTCATACCAAATGGGATAAAGACAGTCTAGTAAAGGCCTCAGGATTTTCTACTAAATATATTCAGTTTAGGTTAGATTTTTGCCACCAAGTAAGTTATGAAACCCTATTCTTTTTCAGGGCTTTTATATTCCAGAGCTGTCAATAATGGATTGTAAACCTTTATTAATTTTACACTAAAAGTTTCTCTCCATCTTTTTCTCTTGTATCTTCTTGTCAAATACCTATGTACTCAGTACGTTTTGTCTACCAAGAAATGCTTTCTTTAAATAGCTTGGATTTTCATCTATTTCAAACCTGACTGCACATGAGAATCACTTGGGGAGCTTTAAAAAAACAATTGATACCTGGGCCCCAACTAAATCAGAATCTCTGGGGAAGAGGTCCAGCCAACAGTATTTGCTGCTGCTGCTGTTTCCATGCTCCCTAAGTGATTCTATCTAGGTTGTATCCAGGGTTGAGAAGCACTGCTCTATTTAATAAGATATCTTAGTTTCCCCAAGACTCAACCTTTTAATCTTATAATCATTTCAACTGACAGTCAATCTTTACTTTTTATTTTGTTCTCCTCTAATTTAATTCATTTGTAAAGGAACATGGTCTTCACTGTGTTTTAGGTATTAAATTATGGTATAATCCAATCAAATGATAAGATTCAGTTACTACATCAGCAGTTTGACAGACACGATCTACTCAAGCACAAGGAAAATTGCAAGGGAGCTTTTTAAGAAGCTTAAACTTTAAAACATAGTTTACTCAATATAAAAAGAACCATGTAACTCAAAACACATCTGCAGCTTAGGATATATTTGCTCTTGTGAATATTTAAAGAGAGGATAATTAAGGGACTGATAAAACACATCTCTAATTTTTCTCTCTCCTCTGGGTCCCCACCAGCAATTTTAAAATGTTTTAAAATGCTGAAATGCTTTGGCTTTCTATCTTCAATAACCAGCAGGACTGTTCACAAAATAGCCCTGAAATTCAACAAGAATCAGAGCCAGTCTTAGTTCCAGTATTCTGTCTTTTTTCTCTGGCACTTTATAGTGCCTTCAGCCTCAAAATACAAATGCTCGAGAAGCTGTTTTGCATCAGTACAAGACTCAAAAGGCAACAGAAAGTGTCAAATGCAAACCCTGAGTGCCAGGGATCACGTCCATGGGAGAGGTTAACTGAGAAGACATGGCAGGCTTCCTGGAGGAACAGACCCTTGAAAACCAAGTGTGAAGCTGGATGGAAAGTCAGCAAAGGACACTGTGGGAGGACAGATCAACAGTGGCAAAAGTCTTACCTAACCACAGGGCCATTCTTAAAAACTAATTTTAAATAGGGTCATGAATTCACAGATTCCTTAAAGGTTTTTAGTAAATGTATTAATCTTAGAAACATTTAAATGTTGATACCATGACAGAAATGTTTTTAAAACACAGAACCCATTTTCTCAATTACCTAAATTAAATGTAAGAAGAAACACAAGCCAATACTCTTCCCTGTTTTATTCCCAAATATACTTAATTTTAAAACACTATAAAATCTTACCAAATGCAAATTAGATAGCTAGTGGGAAGCTGCCGCATAGCACAGGGAGATCACCTCTGTGCTTTGTGACCACGAGAGGGGTGGGAGGGAGGGAGACGCAAGAGGGAAGAGATATGGGAACATATGTATATGTATAACTGATTCACTTCGTTGTAAAGGAGAAACTAACACACTATTGTAAAACAGTTATACTCCAATAAAGATGTTAAAAAAAAAACAAACACTATAAAATCTTAAGATAGTATGGACTTAAAGAACTCTAGAAAAATAAATAAATATGCTTCTTAAAGCCATCAACGTACTTTTGGATAAGACACAAACTGAGCAGTGATGGTGGCTAGACTTCTGTCCTGTGAAGGAATGACCATGCGCTCAGTGACAATTTTCTTTGTTCCTCGGAGGCCTGTTTTCCTATTTCCAAGTTCATTATTTTGTTCTGAAGAGTTAATATTGCCACAAGAATGACACATGGATTGCCTTGTGATTGCCTGTTAATGTCAACCAATAATTAGAAAATTAAGAAAGTTATTTATTTATCTGTCTAGACAGTACGGCTCTCCATCTAATAGTTTACTTAACAAAGAGTTCTTTCCTAATAATTGTTCTTGCCATATCGAAGATGTGTTTGCTAAGCATGCTGGAATGATAAAATATGCTTATGTTTATTCATCTATTTCAAGGCTATTAGGGATATTTTTTAAATTTCATATAGACATTGTTGAATACATACAGATATGCCTATTCATTTTATTATAACTTAGACAATAGCTGACCATTCAAAGACTAATATATATATAGAAGTGTCCTGAAACTAACAAAATAAAGTGGAATAAAGTCCTACACGTAGGTTTTTTAAGTCTGGTATTTAAGTCTGCTACACATACATACACCTACTATGAGACAGATTCACATGAAAAAGATGTGATAATTTTTAGTTGATCATAAGCATGGTATAAGTTAACAATGGAAACGTGATTATTTAGAAGTGGATAACAATGTTTTTAGGAATATTACTAAAATAACATTCAGGTCAGCAAAAAATGATGGACTCCAGAGAAATCAACATCTGGATTGTATTCAGTTTTAAGTACCATTTGTTTAGGTTTATGAGGAGTCGAGAGCATCCAAAGGAGGACAACCACAGGGTGGTCACCTCCTTGTAGACAGTGAGATGGATGTAGCAGTCTTCATCTACCTTGTCCTCTCTGCAGGGTTTGGCAGGTTACCCAACCCCCTCTTCTTGACCACTGGGATTGCATGACACCATATGCTCCAGGTTTTTCTCTTTTCTCTCTGACTGCTACTTCTCTTCTCCCTAGGCTTCCTTTTCCTCTGTCTTGGTTTTGATGATCCTCAGTGATCTATCCTTAGCCCTCTAGACCTTCTTCTCTTTCTGTTCATTCTCTCTAGGCAACCTCATTCACTCACAGGGCTTCAATTATATCTGCACCTCCAGGGCCCAAAAGTCTCATATACATCCACCTCCAAAACCTAAATGTCCCACTAGCAGCTCAAACTCAACATTTCCAAATGTGAAGTCACTGTCTTACCACTTTCCTCCACCCCATAAATCTGCTCCATGGCCCATACCCCCAGTCAGTGAATGGTACCACCATGTACCCAGGGTCTCAAGCCACAAAGTGAGGTATCCTTGATTTAGCTCAGCCCACCATCTTCTCCCAACTCAGACCGCTGTCTCTCATTTATCTCTCTTCATACCACATCATATATAAGATATAATCTTGTATCTCTCGCTAAAAAACTCTTCAAAGACTTCCCATGACACCAAGACAGAGTCCAATATCTAATATTGCATATATAGTATTCTTTTCATCTGGTCTTCAGTATCATCTATTTCCATACCTCTTCTTAAAATCCATGTCTTTAAAAAAAAATAAATAAATCCATGTTCCAGCCTTAGTAAAATAGAACACTTGCAATTCTGGGAACGCGCCACGGTCTTTCTTTGCTCAGAGACTTTCCACGCGCCCTTCTGTCTGGAATACCTCCCCACCTCCTCACTTTGTGTGGCTGTCACTTACTTGTCCTTCAGGTCCCAACCTAGCTGTCGTCTTCTCATGAGTCCCCCACCTCCCCCAGTGGAGTGAAGTCCTCCCTGTTTTTTCTGATAGCATTCTATACGTACCTCAGTTGTAGCACTATCACATGCTAGTGAAATCTCCTCTTTAGCTGAGGGTCTCCAACAGTAGACTGCAAGCCCACTGAAACAGACTCCTTTACTCATCACTCAGACCATGACTCCTGGTACCACCCCCGACACGTATTTGTGATCAGGAATGCAAGCCAAGTGTTTGCAGTTGCTGCTGAGAACAGAAGACTTACGGGGAGTGTGATCATTAGCTTCAAATATGTGAAAAGGTGAGGGTAAAATTCAGAACAATGGAGAGAAGCTGCAGAAAGGCATGTTTTAGCCCTACGAACATTCAAATAATCAGAGCTATCACAGTGGAAATGGTCTACTATGTGAGGTTCAACAGAAGATGCTTTATAAGGGAAGGTAGATATCAGAAGCACCCCGACCAAGGATTTGTTCTGAAGATTTGTATTATGCCTGCCTCCTAACCAAATCATCCACTATAAAAAGAGAGCAAGCATGAGCCTCCTGGGAGAAGCCGTATCTGTCAGCCTGCAGTTGAACGGTTGGTGATGTTACAGCAATCTAATCTACCCAGCAGAGATAGAGGGAGTGCAAATCTTAACAAACAGATGAAAAGTAACTGTTTGGAGTCCATTCCTTACTGTGGAAATCTCCTAAATTTCATGGCACAAAGAACAGGAGAAGCTATAGATGTACTGGCTGAATGAAATCTGAAAACAGCAAGCAAATGACACTGACATCTTTTCAAAAGGGCAGGTATAGCTGCTCCTTCAGCCTTCAAAGCTGCTCTTACAATTCTTGATATAGCAATTTCCCCAAAGCCCTAACTGCTGATCAACATGAATTTTTTGACGAATAAAAATTTCATATATACGAAATGTGTTTTAAGGAAACAAGTATACACTGGACATTCTGGGTTTTGCTATAACAATGAAATAAAACATTGATTATGCGTACATCGTTAAATTTTAAAAAATTTTTTGTCTCAAGTTATTTTTTTTCCATTTTCTGGTAAGACCAGAGTATTTCCAATCTATGTCACATTTAAATGATTTTTCAATAGATTTATGTGATATAATTTATTTAACAAAGTATCTTTAAAGACAATATAATTTGCAAACTCATGTCTTAGTATGTCTTTTATTTCATATTATATGTCATTCCTTACATGTCTTTTCTCAGTCATCGTGCTCTTTGGAACTAAGTTTCTAAACTGTACCAAGAGTCTAAGTTCAACACTAGACATTCTAGGGATCTTCTATGGTAAGGATCTCCCATCTGTAGGGGTAGGTCCTATAGAACTTTGCAGGGATGTTATATTAGAAACTCTCGCATTGGTATGAATCCAGATCAACTAAGACCCTTTCCAACTAGACAGCCTATCTACAAAACCCGCTAACATAGGAGGGCTTCCCGGAAGAACAAGATTCAGAACGCAAGATCCAAAAGCCTAAAACAGGACTAGGAAATCTCCTATGCCAACCTTGAGAGAAATTCTGGGATTCTGGTTGTTGAGGCTGAATCACAGCTCTCCAGCCCACAGCATAGGACTGCTGTGAACATTAAATGAGTTAATACCTATAAAACAGCTGGGAATGGTGCCTGAAACAGTAAGTACTATCTGAGTGTTAGCTATCATCATCACATTACTGTAAGTAATAGAGTTGAGCTTAACAATAAATTATAAGAGCAAAGTCCAATCTCTAGTTGCTTTAATATTTCATAGGTTTAAGACCCTTCTTCCCACCTAAATTTTGAACTCCCTGACAACCAGTAATGCTTCTGCTTATAATATTCCACCTACATGGCCCCCACATTGCAACTAGCATAAAAGGGACTGATAATGTTTCACCGAAAAGTTCTGAACAGTGCCTACAGTGCTTGTACTTCTAAAAGCTTTAAAAATAAGCTTTTAGATTTCCACAGAATTCCGAAGCTTTTACAGATGTGTGAAAGACAGACTTTAGTTTTAGAAATTCACTTTGAAACTTCAGAGGGATCAACTGACTAGCTGTGGCCTGGCAGCTTCTGACATCTGAGACATAACTGCTGATTAATGAATCAAGGGATTGCAGATATGTATTCAACAAGGAGTGTGTATTAATTTGGTATTTCTGCCATAGCAAATACTCATTTAGCAGCTTAAGAAAGAGGACATCCATTTATCATCTCACATTTCCATAGGTCAGGAGCCAAGGGACAGCACGGCTCAACTGGATCCTCTGCTCAGAGACTCTTGAGGCCAATAACCAAGGCATGGGCAGGTCTGTGTTCCCTACTGGAGGCTTTGGGAGGGAATTAAATTCCAAGTGCATCCAGGGTGTTGGCAGAATCTTGTTCCTGCTTCTGTAGGACTGAGGTGCCCATTTCCTTTCTGGTTGTCACCTGGCACCTGCCCTTGGCTCCTAGAGGCCTCTCTCTGATCTTTGCATGTGGACTCCTACTTCTCGGAGCCAGTGACACCGCGCTGGGTCCTTCTCGTGCTTAGGCTTTTTCTTTACTCTCTCTTCTGCCATTTCTCTTTGATGCCTACCAGAGCAAGGTCTTTGGATTAGACTGGGTCCATGCAGACAATCCAGGTCTGCAGCCTTACTTATATCTGCAAAGTACCTTTTACCATGTAACGTAATATTTACAGGTGCCAAGCAGCACATTCATCTTTGGGACCATTGTACCTACCACAGAACGACAACACAGATCCTCAGAGCCCTCCTGAAAAACTAGCCCTCAACACCTTTTTAGGGTTTCATAGTAACATGTTAATAGAGTCTAGTCCTGGAACATGATTTAACTGGTGTAACATCTTTACCAGGGCACACCTCTGAGTTCACACAATGGAACCCAAAGACTTGAGAACCAGTCTGAATCAATTTCTAAATTACTAAACCATGCAGCCATGTTTACACTATTTAATGATTCCTAACAGGTTAAAAATTAAAATGCTGTTTAATATAACTGCACAGGTTTCATTTTGTAAAATTTTTCAAATAAGAAGGGAACTCTATACACTACTATACATAAAATGGATACCTAATGAGAACCTACTGTGTAGCACAGAGAACTCAATGCTCTGTGGTTACCTAAATGGGAAGGAAATCTTAAAAAGAGGGGTTATATGTATATGTATAACTGATTCATTTGCTGTACAGCAGAAACTAACACAACATTGTAAAGCAACTATATTCCAATTAAAAAAAAAAAAAACAAAGGGAACGCTATAATCAAATCCCAAACACAACCGGTTGAGACCTATTCAGTAACTATGAAGTATTTTAAGTGAAGATGCTAGAGACAATTGCTTTTTGAACCCTAACTTATTATTTTTAATTAACGTGGACTCTTAATACTTCCTGTCTCAAATGCTTTATCTCTCCAATGCAAATGAAGTACACTGCTATCGAGGCTGAAATGTGACAGTGCATGAAAAGCATGAGCAGAATGCCTGCACAAGGCAAGAACTCAGCAAAAATCACCCATTCTTTGTCTTTTACCCAGATCTCACTTGGCCTTCTTAACAACAGGCTAATAAATTAATATCTGCGAGCAAGTTTCCTCAATAATTTTCCCACATAGAAGTTCACCTCTGGGACTTCCCTGGTGGCACATTGATTAAGAATCCGCCTGCCAACACAGGGGACACGGGTTCGATCCCTGGCCCGGGAAGATCCCACATGCCGCGGCGCAACTAAGCCTGTGCGCCACGACTACTGAGCATGTGCTCTAGAGCCCTCAAGCCACAGCTACTGAGCCCATGTGCCACAACTATTGAAGCCCACGCGCCTAGAGCCCATTCTCCCCAACTACTGAGCCCACGGACCGCAACTACTGAAGCCCACATGCTCTAGGGCCCGCGTGACACAACTACAGAGCCTGTGTGCTGCAACAACTGAAGCCTGTGCGCCTAGAGCCCGTGCTCCGCAACAAGAGAAGACACTGCAATGAGAAGCCCGCGCACCGCAACAAAGAGTAGCCCCCGCTCACCACAACTAGAGAAAGCCCGCACGCAGCAACAAAGACCCAGCGCAGCCAAAAAAAGTTCATCTCTGTGTTGTTTACAATAGAAAAGATGGAAAATAACCACAATGTTCAAAAATCAGGGGATGATAAATCCATGGAATGGGGTACTATGAACCCCTACAAATGTTGTAGGAGGTACTGTTAACACTGAAAATATATTAAGTGAAAAGTACAGACCACAAAATAAAAGGGTCATTTTTTTTTTACACATTTTACAAAAAATATACACTCAAGAAAAATAACCTAGAAAGTAACAAACACTAAAGTGTTAATAATGAGTTATTTCTAAGTGGTTTCATTCAGGGCCTCTTTTTTATTCTGGAATTTT
The DNA here is from genome assembly GCF_002837175.3 of Physeter macrocephalus. Classification (NCBI taxonomy): domain Eukaryota; kingdom Metazoa; phylum Chordata; class Mammalia; order Artiodactyla; family Physeteridae; genus Physeter; species Physeter macrocephalus. Next base: position 76,977,878 of record NC_041218.1, read on the forward strand.
AAAAAGTTATTAAGTCTTTAAATTCAAGTTAATCCAAATGTCAGATAAATTTTTTAAACTTGCAAAGTATAATCCACAGTAATGACAACTCACTACCAAATTTACCACCCTTTTGACACCTACAAATATAGGAATAGAATTCACCCAATTTCTACCCAGTATCCACATAAAATTTCCTTACATTCTGATTTTTACAACAACATAAAATAACAAACTAATTTAAAAATCTACCTTATTCCATCACCACCAAAAACTCAAGTAGTTTTCACTTTTTTATATGCCTCCTGGTCCTGCTTCACATATGAACATACTATTTAAAGCTATGCCATTGAGTTAAGTATGCAAAATTACATTTCATCTAAGCAGAAATAAGTTCTATTTTGAACAAATGCACAAAGAAGAAACCCAACACGAAATATTCATGGATCACCTTTTAAAGCTCCTTCCACTTCCCTCAGATAGGGTTTCACAGGAACACTTCACAAACCCATAACTGCAAATACACAATTTTTTTTGACTTTTTAATTTTTTAAACTGAATATAGTTGATTTACAATGCTGTGTTAGTTTCAGGTATACAGCAAAGTGATTCACTTTATATATATATATTTCAGATTATTTTTCCCTTGTTTATATACAAACTGATAGCTAAATGATCTATTTCTATTCCTTGTCAATTAAAAATGCTTATGTTTTCTATGTGTATTGCAGGTAAAAATTATCATCTCCATCTTGGGAACAGATACCCAAAGACCGTAATATACTGTATATATACATACACACACACACACACACACACACACACACACACACACTTCTTCCCCTATTAACAAGGGATTCATCAAGACACGTTTTATTCTTGAATGGGTTCTGCACACTGACATCTTTCTGAACTAATGCTTTTAAATAAATACCCCTACACTGGGTTCACTGCAATAGGCAAAAGCCATGTACTATGCTGTTCACCAAAACCAACTTGACAAGGCTACAGTTAAATTAGGTTACCACATGATCTGGGCATGTGCAGATGGTTTCTTTGGAAGTAGAGACAATAACTTAATAACTATTTTAAAAAGCGGTGTGCATGTACATCTGTATCTTTCAGTATTTAGGGATCTATTCCCAGGATGAAGAAAATCACTTTGATGTATGATAGACATAGAACATATTAAGCCTTTTTTATTGACAAAGGAGAGAAAAATACCATTCAGCTATCTGTTCACATGTTGACAGTCACGGGCTTTGTGGCATGTTACTGTGAGATCCTCCCTGAGGGAAACTGAAGGAGCTTTAACCAGCTCTCCAAGTGGTCCTAGAGACTTAAAAATCCACAGCCAAAGGCACCTTGAACACTATAACAGCTGATCAGGGTAGCTCTAAAGCACAATGAGGGAAGGTACTAACAAGCCCCACGGCTTCTTATGAATACCAAGAACAAGGAATACTACGCCAAGAATGTGCTACAAGTCCTCTGGGGCCTTCTTAATGCTCTTTGAAACCAGAGCTGTCTTCCAGGGCCTCCCTTGACTCTTTCTCAAAAAATCTACCCGGCCCTTCCCCAAATCACATAGTAGCTCTGAAGCCACTGGAAGGGCTGGAGCCAGGCTACAATTCCACATAAGAATTTTATGTTCCCTAAAGACAAGAAATATAAGATGTTCACAATCCTGTGGCAGCCAGACAGAAGGTTAGTCATTCCCTGGCAGAGTCACTTTTATTCTCTTAACAAACATGCCCACTCAAGTCTGTGATAGACTTAGAAAATGGAGATTAACTACACTGCTTCTCCATTCCTCAGAAAGGAAGAGGCAGATAGCCAGGAAAAACGGTGAGTGGAAATTAGTATTTCAGCATTTAAAAAAACCGCATTTCTAAATGTGGCAAAATTCATCACTGGATTGTGCTCATCAGGTACTCAATGCGATAGATTCTCCCCACCTTCCCTAAAATTATTTCTAGACCTAACTAACTTGACGTATCACCTCTTAAATAAGTCTCCAAAATTCTAACTCTTTAAAGATCCAGCAAAACTCAAATCCCATGCTATTTCTGCTTCCTGAACTGGTACCAATGTGAACGTTTCCAATCAAAAAAAGCTGTCACTGGGCTTCCCTGGTGGCGCAGTGGTTGAGAGTCCGCCTGCCGATGCAGGGGACACG
>NC_041218.1:76980242-77027661 GCF_002837175.3 Physeter macrocephalus
CAGTGAGAGGCCCGCGTACAGCAAAAAAAAAAAAAGCTGTCACCGTTATCTTCAGATACTATTGTTCAACAAGGAATTTCTCCAACGTATCAACCCAACTTGTACATTCATCAGGAAGAACAAACTATAGGAATCCTAGCCACCTTATACACTTCCTGACCCAGAAAGGGTGTAGACAGCGTCCTGTGAAAGACACACCTTAAAGAAAATGGTGGAAGGTTCGGGTGAATGATTAGACATAGCAAAGGAGAGGAGTTTTAAATGAGTGAAAGCAAAATATGAGAACAGGCATGTGAGAGGAATGAGATAGTTGACAAGACAGAGAATCTTGGAAGGTTGGGGTCTTTGAGCTTCCTAGTATCATGCTTTTGGTGATACAAGACAATTGGTTGTTCATTAAGACTCAGTTCCTTGGGCCTCCGTGAAAAGTATTTCCCAAGAGAATTCTATCTAAGGAAAAGATGACACGGGAGAAGAATCAGAGGCCCAGGGTAAGTGCAGGTCTTGGTTAATGAGAATAAAATCAGATCCTTTTTACCTGTAAAGCAGGATCCCACATAGGGAAAAACTGAGAAGATTACTTTTACTAGAAAAAATGCTAGGAAGCATGAGAGAACGAGTTCATGGTTGATGTGAAAACTGATGGAGTTATGTCCAACTTCTGGACACCGAGCAGGGAAAAACCTTTCTGCGAAGTTGACAACGTCCTGCAGTTATAACCACCTCTTTTTTTTTTCCCTAGAGAGGTTAAAAAAAAAAAATTCCATAGCAGATCTCTTTTTCTCTAACACTTTCACCAAAAGTTATATATCTTAGTATGGCTATTGGCTTCTTGGGGCTTCATCTGCTTTAAGATCTTCCAGAACTTACAGCAGTCACCCCATTTATAATTTGGGTTTGATCGTTCAGTGGTATTTCTCAGAGGAGTGATAATATACCCTATGAGAAGGAATTTGGAAAATACCACTAAGAGCATCAAACGCAGAGGTTCTACATTAAAGTTTGAGGAGCTGAAGAAAATGAGCAACAGGGTAGAGCAGAAACGTACCAAAAGAGAAATCTAAACTGCTGAAAATTATCAGCTACATCGGCTTTGAGAAGGAACATGAGGGTGGAAGAGTGTCTAGTTAAATGGTTCCCGAGTATTAGATTCTGTTCTCATGCACACTGACCTCTCTTCCTAACTTCTGTATACTTGATTTGTCATTTGAATTCATCTCTCAAGATATGGCCACAAACTCTTCGCCACTACCACCGCCAGGTTCACGTTTATTGTAGACACTCAACACTGTTCTCTTCTATCATCCAAGTGATGGCTGACTTCGCCGGACCAAGTAGCACAGAGGACCACGCCACATGCCCTACCCCGTCCTTTTATAAATGTCACTCATATAGCCATGGCATCAAATAAGCATCTAATATGTAAAATTCACAACTTAGCCTGAATCACATCACCTCAGCGGTTTGACCGTGTGAATAAAAATCATGAATTTCACTCAGATGTTTGTGTTTTCTTATCTCTACAATTTCCATCAAGAAAATTTAGCCCGAAGTTAACAGAAATAGCCCAAAATGGTTTGTTTAGGATGTTGATTTTAAGGAAGCATGAGCTAGAAGTCCAGAATCAGTTTTTATCTCCTATTTAAGGATGTCCATGTTTCCACTTCCTGTCTTCGGATGATGCCCAAGTACTTCTCAGTTCTTTAAAATGCCTCAAAGTTGAGCTTATTTCCTAAATTTACATCCTAAGAACTATGACTTTGAAAGCAATATTTCATTCACTATCAATTCTTCCCTATGTCTGGTTTATCCTGGATTGTAAAACAAGTATATAAAATCGATGTCATCAATCCTGAACACTCCTTTTGGCATATACACTGGGAGAATTCATGTTTAAAAATAAAATAAAATAATGCTCAGAACTTCAAGGACAGGCACTCTGGGAGACTAGGTCATCCAAGGGCCCTTCTTGGTCTGCCAGCTTATCAGACTAGCAGAGACTCATAGGAAATGAAGAAGAGAGGATTTTCAAGTTAACAAAATGTGTAAGGTCATTAGATATTAAAAAGGAAGCTAAGATGTTAAGGCAGAAACCACATGTACCACAGGGAAAGCCAGAAGATTTTCAGATAATAATGCCCAGAGTGTTTCTGTAGACTGTGCATAGTGGAAGGAGTCTATTATAGCCATGTCCTTTTTCCTTAAGCTGAAAACTTCTTACAAAATTTTCTTCTTTAGGTTTTCGGATGTCAGGTGCTTGGGAGAGTGGCTCTTTCCTGAAACTCACCAGAAATGTAGCTGGAACATTTTGATTGTCCATGTTTGTGTACATTTAACAGTAAATCTGACTGAATTATCAAGACGTTTTTATTTCTATACACATTGTCTTCTCATGTTCCTTTAATATGAAAACTCACTAGTGTTTTCTTCCAGGGTAGAATTTTAGGTATTATTTTTTTAGATGACAGGACCTTTCTCTTGATTAACCTGAGACTAAGAAATAAACTATTTTAAAATGAGGATTTTTTTTTTTTTTTAAAGATAGCGACATACAAAACCCTCAAGTTTGAGTAAAAAGAGGTGAATATACAGGGCAGTACAGTAAACTCTATTGCGGGAAACTGCTGCCCCCTTTCCAGTGCCCCCTAATTACACAAACCTTTCGAAGAGCACTTTAACAAGTCTGCATTACAGACGGCACTTTTGCTTTCCTTTAATGCATTTTAAGGGTCATGCTAGATGACAACTGTTACTTGACTGATGTATGCAAACATCTCCCTTCCTACATGGTGTTAACAGCTAGGTAACAGAGTTTTCATACCAAAGCCAACAGGAATAACTACTTTGTGAAGAGGTGAAGCACAACAGTCCCTTCATAAATGCTTACACAATGAACAGAGGAATTTTAGAACTTAGATATTGTCTAGTCCAGCACTCAATTTGGCCAGGGTCATAGTGTTGGAAGAACTAAGAATCAAGGTCCACGTTCTCAGTTCAAAGACAGTTTCACTATTCCAGGCCGATCAGCCATCAATTAAGACGTGAATTTTTCTCCTCTACCCTGTATTCTCATTCCCACTCTAGCACCTTACCTCACTTTACTCAGTCTTTTAGCTTGGAGATTTTTTCTAGCAAGATTACCTCAACCAAATACATAGCCAACACTTTGCTGTCCACCCTCCTTTTTAGAGGCTTTCTTGAATTTAACTTTCATGGTATAAACCATTCAGTATTTCCACCTCTTACTGTCCTCTCATCTCCCTACTGCCCTCTTATCATGGGTGCTGCCCAAGACTCCATCTTCCACTATGCTCTTCAATCGACAACCTGGACTGGTTCCCATAACTCTAGCCCTGACCTTTCTGAGTTCCAGATTTGCGTCTCCAGGTGTTTCCCGAATATCTTTACATCCTTACGTCCTCAAACTCAGTGTGTCCGAAATTATGTCTCTCCTTATCTCTCCTTCCACGCATTTTACTCAGCTTCCTAAGAGTATCATCACTTTTCCATTCAAGTTCAGAACTTCGGTTATCTGACTCCTCCTCTACATGTACCTGTCCTACTGATTTTTAAAAACTTCTTTATGCTTCTTTTTGAACTCATTTCTCTTTTGGTTCCCCCACAAACCTCCAGAAACTGTAATAGGTTTTCATCAGCCTCTCAACCAGTCTCCCCATCTCCAACTCATCTTCTTGTTTCTTAAATGTCTGCTTCATCATGTTAATCTGTTGTTCAAAAAGTCTTTCACTTTTCTCTATTAGGTGCTTCCTCTGTAACCAGATGGGTCTACTATTTTCCCACTGTATTTTTCCATTCCTCTGCCTGCACACAATAAATCCTACAGCTAGAGTACACATCCTTTGTCACCTGTTCACATCCTGATTATCTTCAATGATGGTGCAAGCCCCGTCTCTTCAATGAAGCTCTCTGCTACGGTTCTTGGACTTACTATCTATACACCATGATTTTTGATGCTCAATTGCCAGCTGTTTTATAGGTTAACTTTTTAATGCGCCTATCTTCCTGGTATAGCTGTAGGAACCACATCTTACCTGTCCACTGCTTCTGAAACTTACCTAATGACTGTATTACGTTATCAAAAAATGAGGTGTAGCAGTTAAGAGAACATGATTAGAAAGCAGAAAATTCTAAGTTTAGATCCTGGCTTTGTTCCTTTCTAGATGGGTGACTTTGGGCAAGTTACTTAACCTCTAGAAGCTTTCATGTCTGTAAAACAGAGATGACGCCACTTATTTCACAGGGCTGTTGTGAAGTGTAACGTGTGCATGTGTATGTATGTATGTATGTACAGACACACACAATGTTTAACATAGTATTTGGTCTGTAGTGAGTGTCTTTTTTAAACAGATGGCTGTTAACAATTTTGCACATAATAGGCACTCCTCTTTGGTCAATATGTTAAACTGCAAAGGTCACGTTAAATATTTTTTCATAACACGCTGTAAAGATTTCATTTCATGTGAAGTTTTATACCACTGAGCACTGTATTTAGCCAAAAGTTACTTTTCTAAGCTACATTCCAGAAGAGTAGGAAAGACAACTTTTAACTTTCAAGCTGTGCCCAGATGCCAGGACTCGGTGTACAAACTGTGTAAGATCAGTTTCATTCCACATATATAACCCAAGCCAGCATGACTTTCAGCAAGCACTGCTTAAAGAATGCAGTTAAAGAAGAATTCAAGAATCTTTGGTAAGGCTAGAAAAGTTTCCAGAAAGCCCAGCCAATGGATAAAGATTTTGTGAGATAGGATTGCTAGAGCCTGTCAAAAACCGGAGCTCCATGATTAGAGACCACGGCCAGTTTTTTCTAGGAAGAAGGGAATAAGCTTTCCTTCAACCAACAAGTCATTACTGACTCTAATTAATGGCTTTAAAAGACATAATGAAAATGTTGCAATCTACTACATTTAAAAACTGAGGACTTGATCTTTTGTTGGTTGAGGTCATCTTTTTTTTCCTAATGAAACATACAGTCTTTTCTCCTTTGTGCAGCAGGTCACAACTTTCCCTAGGTTAAGTCATACTGTATTAAAAAAAAAAAAAATCCTCCACTAAGGTTCCAGGAACTTTCCACCAAGAGCATCTATGATCTTGCAGGAGAGGCTGCATCAGAGTAGAACAAGTTAATGCCACTGACTCCGTGTGCCTTGACTTGGGCCTCCCACAGTGATGAGCAGCCATAGGGCAAGTGTCTCTCTACACCACTACCCAGACTGCCGCCCTTCAAAGACCCCTCATTATTTCTGCACCCCTGGGCAGGGAAATCACACGGCCTTACCGCAGACGTTAGACGACAAAGAATTTCATGGCTGCTCTCTTCTGAGTCTTCAATTTTCTGATGAGATCTTTGAAAAACAGAGAAGAAATAACTCTTCAGCTTTGGTTGTTCAAATTTATTCACCAAGTGATGGGGAATACATGGTAAATAATAGCAGTATTGCTTAATGCATTAGTGAAAGTGCCCATGCGAGTAACAACGGTGACAATAATGCCATAGGAACACAGCTCTGTTGCAGCCCAACTGTTCCTTAGAAATCAATTAGCAAGAACGTCTTTTCCTTACATCAATTAAATCCTGAGGGCTGCGTACTGCTCTCCAAATGATACCACAGAATAATCCTGACACACCAGATTTACAAACACGGGCATGCACAGAGCACAAGTGGATGGCGAATATACCGTAAAGTACTGACATTCCCGCTCAGTCTAAATGAAATCCAGATTCCAAAAATATGAAACATGAATTTTCCACTACAGCTGAGTTTCAGCCCAAACAGATTTATTATGAAATGGTCTATTATAAGCCTAATACTGTGATAGGAATTACGTTCAATACAATAGCAGAAGCACTTTGGTCTTTTTTACGAGACCACAGCCCAGTTGAGAAGAAAATTATGCCTGTGTTAAATAACTAAGGAGACATACAACGTAATACACAGTATAAGATCAGTGTGTTTAGAAAAATCATCTTTCTAATGTAATTCATGACAAATTTTCACCACACGAATGTACATGCTAACATAAAAAATTATCTACTTCAGACAAATCTTATAAAATTACATTTTTTTTCCTGACTTTGGTCAAAGGAAAAAAACATTGACTAATGCCAAGTGAATATATGTAATTGTCTCCCAGATCTATTTCCACAAGCAATTCCTTTCAACACCTGTGGACTGGGGGGATTGGTGGTAATTGCCTCGCAGAGCGGCGGTATATGGCACTGGCAGTCCAGTGATTGATTTCAGTCTCGGGAACTGCAGTGCGCCAGCTGGAGCGCGAGCCTCGCGGGGCAGGAGGGCTTCTCCTGGCTCCTAAGACAGCTAGGAAGATGCTCTTTAAGAAAAGAAAAGCCAGTCGTATCAATTCTGGCACTGGCTTCCTGTTTCTGTAAATGTTATTAAACCCTTTCAAAAGAAAAAAAAAATCCCAACCTTCAAGTCAGAGCAATGAATTACAAACTACCGCCTTTACAAGAATTGCATGTTCTAGATATGAAACAGTGGGCATGTTGTCAAACAATGTCATTCCTAGTGCAGCAAAGCATCTGAAACATGACCTTGATAACGAACATTTCAAACAATGAGCCTTATTATTAAAATGATCTATTCACAAGGTTTCCATACCCACGAAGTTACGCTGGGAAGAGATTTGCAACCCTTTATAACATAAGCCACCAGACTAGGTTTATGAGATTATGCTGAGGTGACAAACAGCTCTGAGAGGAAATTAGGAGCCAGGAGCATTAGACACAAGAGCACCAAACAAGGGCTTCAACGTCCCGTCTGTGTCTGTGTTGAAGCGCAAGCTGGTCGTGCCCATTCATGACTCTCAGCCCCCAGCAGCACCTGAACGATGAGTTAATGTGCACGACGTATTTTGCATTAGCACAGATTCTGTCATGAATGTGTTTTCAACAAACTGCTGAAAGGAACTCAGAACTCCAAGGGAAGCTCTCGTGTATGTCACTGATCGTGGCTATTTGATGAGTAATGGCCAAGCTGTTGCTAGCTCAGTGACAAATAATTTGCCTCTGTTCAAGCAAAACTATCTTTCATCACGCTTCCGGCACAAAACACGCCTTGGCAGAAACGTTTCTAAAGGAAATACATGTAAGACAGACAGAGTGATGCTCTCCTGAGAGCTGTCCCACAGCCCGTGTCCCATTTTTATCCCCTCAATCACCATAATTTATACCCAGAACTCCCAAGTCCTTCTCTAGCCCCTGAATCTTCCCTGAGCTCACCCCTGTGTTTCCATCTAACTTCAATGTGGCTCTAAGTGGCCGTTCCAGAACGTCTTCACCCACATGGGAATCTCACAGGCTCCTCAAACTCGACATAACTTCCACTGACATCCTCTTGTCTCCTGCCCTCACCGGTTCTGCCAGCGCCTCTCACCACTCAGCTTTATGTCACCCTGCGGCCCTTCCCCGCCTCCGGCACTCCCCCGCTTCCCAGTCACCAGATCCTCCTCTGCTCCGCTCTCCTACTTTCCTCCCCACAAGCCGTGCTGACAGGCCCTCACCTCCACAACTTATTTTAACCACCTTCTAACCAACTTGTCTCTGCCTCTCCTCCTGTACCCCATCTCCTAGAGACGCCAGGATTCTCCTTCTAAAACCCAGATCTGGTCCTGCTTTCCTCCAGACTCACACCTTCAGGGATTCTCCTACTGGCTGCTGGAGAATTCAGAAAGACTCTTCCTTTCTGCTAGGGAGTCCCAGGTTGGCCCTGCACCAGCAGGTACCTGCATGGCACCTGGCGTAGAAAAGGGATGTGGGAGCAGGACTGAGGGGGACAGGCAAACAGCGGGAGAGCGTGAAAGGGGGGAAGGAAGAGAGAAGGGTGATGCTCCCCGACTCCCCTTCCTTCCTCACCACTGTGGCCCCTCCCCGGCTGAACGCCAAAAGGCCCAGAAGTACCAGACTCTCTTTCCCCAGTAAATGTATTTTTACAAAATGAGATAAATTCTGATTATTTGATGATATAAATACACATCAGTGCAACTCAGGGAAGACAAAGTCCTCACATGTCAGATCAAAACAGGTAATGAAACAGATGGGGCAAGGGAGAATAAAGGAAAGAATCAGTTGTGATACGTAGTACACCATTTTACATAAGTGACTTGAGCATCCGTGGATTTGGGTATCAATGGGGGTCCTTGGAACCAATCCCCCACGGATACCAAGGGAGGACTGTACTTGCATATTTGCCCCATTGTTACCAAAGGGGGCTGTGCTGCTCAGTGAAGGAGAGACGAAGAGAGACTCTGGTTAGAGAAGGGGAGAGAGAAACCCTGGCTGGACTCAGCCGCCAATGGCAGTGACAAGTTGACATACGAAAGAGAAGAAAAAAGGAAGTGGCCCCAGGAAGGAAGACCCATCCTTGAGGGTTTGTGCCAGCAGGAAGCTCTGGCACAACGGGTGTCCCCTTTGCGAATTCTCATGGCTGCTTCTCAAGGTCTCTGCTTGCCAACAGCCCAAGCCTGACCCTGTAACCCTCCAAGGCAAATGCCGGATCCTAGTGCTGTGAATCCTAGTGTGTCGAATCCTAATGCCTAGTCTTTGTAAGTGCAAGAGATCTGCAATATCTAAGGGTGCCGTTGTGAGGACACAGGAATGGCAAAGGCCTCTGGTCCTCTGCCCTTGTCCCTCTAACCATCAAACAGGACACATTATCGTTCTACTCCACCCCCACCAAAACCAAAACAAACCCCTGCCCTCCCTACAGGCTTCCCCCGCTTAACTACAGGCAACTCCATCCTTCCAGTTGGAAGTAATCCTTGAGCCCAACAGCCCGCCCCCCCGCCTTACAGTCTACGCCTGTATCCATCCCCAAATCCCATCAGCTCTGTCTTCAAGGGATACCTCCCTTCTGACCATTTCTCACCACCTCTACTCCAACTGCTGTTGCTGCAGCCACAGGATCTCTTACCTCAACCCAGGAGCCAGAGTGGTCTTGTTCACATGTAAGTTAGATCACGTCCCCACTCTGCTCAAAATCCTCAACTGACTCCCTATCTTTCTCAGTAAAAAGCCAAAGCCTCTACAGTGGCTGACATCTCTCACTTCTCCACTCCATTCCAGTCACTCTTGCTTTGCCTTAATGCTTCTGTCTTGGGCCTTGCCCTGACGGTCCCCTTATCCTAGAACACTTCCCTCACATTGCACACTGCTTCTTCCCTCACATCCTTCAAGTCTCTGTCAACCTCCTGAAGAGGCCCTTCCTGACCCGTATCTCTGTCGCTCATTTCCTACTTTATATGCATAAAGTTTTCCACCGTTAACTAACATAAATCTGTTTGTTTATGAAATTGCCTGTCCTCTCCCCTCCTAGAATATAGGCTCCATGGGAGTAGAGATTTCTGTCTGTTTTGTTCCTGGTTCCATCCCCAACACTTAGAACACAACACAGTCCATAGGAAGCATTCAATAGATCGTCATTGAAAACATTAACTGAGGACCTTAAACTTCAGGGAGTGCTCTGCTATCAGCCACCAGCCCCAGACGACCACAGCACAAGACATCAGCTTGTTCTGTGCACTCAGCTCAACTGAAGGACCCTGCTTATACCCGAGCTATTTCACTCAGCTCTTCCATCACCCTCCCAGCTCCCTGTAGCAGTCCCTCCTCTCAGTGACCTCCTTGTCTCTAAAATCCAACATGAATGACTTTCTTATATCAAACTCTAAAGAGCTGGTAACTTTGAAAATATCTTAAATAAAATAACAGCAACCAATGGTCACCCTCACTTCCTCATCTTCCCCTAAGAAATAATTAGTACAGTCTTAGTGACAGTCTCCAACCTGGCCAACTGTTTGACAATCATTTACACAATTCATACTGCCTCAGGAAAGAAGCAGGAAATTCCCCACCGCAAAAGGTCTCCCAACACAAACTCTCAGCTCTGAGAGGGCTAAACGGTCACGTGGGGTTGATTTCCAATAAAAAGCCTTAGGAAGTAGCACACAAGAGCCATTAGCTGGGCGGTAGAATTCATTTTATACCAGTCAGGTCCAGTAAAATTTCTAGAAACTTCGGTTTAGCTGGTATGCCTGCGGGGGGTCCCAAAATTCTCTTAGCACAAATTCCTTCATGAGAATTATGTAATGAGTTTGAGATTATTCCAATGACGTTTTTCAAAATAAAGCTTACCATAAATCTTCTATATGAGAGAGAGAACACACACTCCTTAATCACGTTTTGACCAAAATATTTGTGCCTCAAGATTCAAAAGCAACTAGTATCATCTTGTAACTGGAAAATCCTACTTCCTGTTCAACAGTGGAAGAGGTTTCCTGGGATTTCAGGATGGAAAGCTGGAAGCATTTCTTACAGAAATATTATCTAAATAATACCATTTTGCATTTGTATATTGATGTAACTTTAAAAATGCACAAGTTCTATCTATCTACATCTACGTCTCAATATTGAATGGCATATTCACTGAGTTGCCAAGAGCTACCACTCCACACATAACATGGTTCCTGCAGGAAAATGTGTTAAATGCATCCAACAGCCATAAAATAGACAAACATTTGGAGTCTGGTGGTTCAAGAGGTGTAGACCATGCATAACTGGCATGTGCTAAGCCAGGTGAGGTGTCACACATGACCTTCCAGGCCCACGTGAGCCAGCACGATCCCAGGCCCAGGCATGTTGCCCATGACAGAGGACACGAACAATCAGTTTTCATGTAATACTGCCATCCCTGGGGCTGTCATTTGTTTCTGAGTGTCTCCGACATACACCCTATACATCAACCTTCGCCTTAAACAGAGATATTCTAGACTGAGACTTCATGAACGTGGGGAGCACGTGTGTCTCCAAATCAGGAAGAGGATGTTCCTGGGGAATTTGGGGCAGGCCTGTCTACCACCTCCCACCCTGAGCCAGGCTGACGCTGCCCTGCCCCGCCCTGCTTGGTCTGGAGGGACCTGAGGAAAACACAGTTTTTAGCGTGAACCTCAGACTACCCCTGCTAAAGGCTGGTGAAATTCTAGGGCATGGAATAAACCAGAACCAAGACAAACTCTACAGGAATCTTTCAAACATGATCCCACGACAAACAGGAGATGCACAGCACACACATATACGAAAAAAAAAAAAGCACATAATACTTAGTGGGCTTAGCAAAATCCATCTTTAAGATACTCTGCCAACACAAGTGAGAGTTGCTTAGCCTGATCTGTGATTCAGAGGCATCTTGGGAGAAGTCATACCCAAGGTGAGGTTCTGACGGAAAAGGAGTGGCCCTGGAACTCAGCAGGATGACCACCACAAGGAAGTGGGAAACAGCAAGAGATAAAGCCAAGGACAGAACAGTCAGCGCCTGTCTATTGCAGCTATAGAGTTTTGGTTTTATGCTGAAGGCCATGAACTTTGGCTGTAAAGTGAACGAGATGGAGGAGAAGTACCTAGAAGAAGATATAAAATCAAAGGTAGGTTTGGTTTCGTCCTCTTACGATTGAGAGAACCATTTGTTTGAGAAAGGAGAACAGCCAACAGAGAGTGAGGAACTGAGAAAGCAGGCATGGGAAGTGTCCAAGGAGGGGTAGGACCCACAGCCCAGGCAGAAGAATGAGTCTGGAACAGAAGGAGGGACTCTTCCTCCACCATGCTGGGAAGAGATGATGATAAGTCAGCTGACAATGCCAGAATCCACGTTCTTCTTGGACAACCCAGAGTCTACTCCACACCTGCTGAATGTCAGGCAAGGAAAAGTATTAGGGACTTTCTCTTTCAGATTTACTTCTTGGGCCAGATTTTTAAAAAGTTTGTTCCCTAAGAAATCACTGCCACAAAAGAGAATGTTCCTCAAGCGACTCAGAGTCAATCTCTACTGAAACCAACACCTACTGACCCCAAGAGGATAAGAAGGTGTCATATCTGACACTCAAGTACTGTCCCACCTGTATCTTCCCATAATATCTACAACGGGACAAATCTATTTTGCTTAACAAAGCAAATTCCTATTACAAAAAGAAAAAGTGGGATGGTAGAAGAATGAGAGTCGGATTTTTTTTGAGATCATTGACATCATGAATACAAACACCTGTTCAACCTTCTCAAGAGAAGATAATTTTTTATAGCATCAAGCTATCAGTTATGCTTACAGACGAAATTTACCAAAGAGTAGTAAATTGTGAATGTGACAGGTTTTATTAAGGTCCAGGGTATACAGTGACACATTCATCTAAAATTGAACAAAGTTATTACTAGTATCTCTTTCACATTTTATATTGAAGATTTGAGAACTAATGCTTAATATTTAATTAAACAGCTACATTTCGAATGCTGGCACAAGCATGCCTAAAAGTTCAACTGTTGTTAAAATTCCTGTACTGTTCCTAAATTGATGTACTCTCATAAAGATAAGCTGTCTCTTCCCACACCTGGAATAAGTCTGGTCTGTAAACAATGGAAATTTTGGAGGACTTAGTGTTTCCTTGGGACAGGGGGTGATGAGTAATAACAAAGACTAAGACAAGCTGGTTTCACAGCATTTTTTAAACAAACAATTTAAAGTGATAAATGAAAATTTTCTTCACCTATGATTCTAATACAAAACTTATGCCAAGTTCCATCATGAAAAGTTTTTTGAGAAATACTCAAAAAATGTTTGTTTACTCATCTAGTCTTTCCTCCTCTTCAAGATTCATAAAATGAGAGCCTAATTAGGAAAAGTGAGGAATACAAAGAGTAGGTTTGGGACACAGGAATGACAAGCTGGAAGTGATCTCCCCAGTTAGAGGCTGTTAATCTAGCACTATTTCAGAAATTAAGGATGCCGATGGATTTCTCATGTTGCTTATACATGTCAGGTAGAAAAGGACAAGTTAGGCAGGATTAGGAGAATAAAGGGATCAGAGGTGACAGGGTAGTTGGTGGTGGTACTATTATTGTATATAAGGTCCTAAGAGAATGCAGGAACCTGAATTTTGGGAGTCATCACTGTGGAGCTGATATTAAATACATGACTGGGTGAGGGTACATCCATAGTGAGAAGAGAAAAAGATGTCTGAAGACTGAGCTCCAGGACACTCCCTGTTTAGAGGTTAATGTTTCCAAACGTAGGTTTTATTATTGTGCATGTGTGGTGAGGCCAACAGATCAGGAGATGACTGCCACTGAAATGACAGGTCAATATGGGGAGAATTTACATCTTAGCAATACTGAATCTTCCAATCCATGAACATGGATAGATCCTCTACTTACTTCAATTTGATTTTTTAAATCAGGCTTATGAAGTGTCTGACATACAACTTTTGCACATTTTCTTGGATTTATACCTAAGTATTTCATAATGCTTTTTGTGCCGGTACAGAGAAATACATTTTTTTATATTGACCGTGTAGCCTGTGATCTTGCTAAACCCACTTATCAGGCCTAGTAGGTTTTTTGTAGATTCCTTGGGATTTTCTATGTATATAATTATGTCATCTGCAAAGAGAGATGGCTGTATTTTTTTCCTTCTAATCTGCATACACTTTCTTTCTTTTTCTTGCCTTACTTGCACTAGCTAGTATTGAAAAGAAGTGATAAGAGGCAATGTATTAGCCTTGTTCCCAATCTTAGTGGAAAAACATTCAGTCTTTTGCTATTAAGTATGATGTAAGCTGTAAGTATTATGTAAGGTTTTATCAGATTGAAGAAATTCCCTTATAGTCCTACTTTCCTGAGAATTTATATCATGAATGGATGTTGAGTTTTTTTCAAATGATTTTTCTCCATCTATGGAGTTTCTCGTATAGTTTTTCTTTTTATGGACTGAATCTGGTGAATTACACTGACTGATTTTTAGATGTTGAATCACCCTTGTATTTCTGGGATAAATATCATTTTATGATGTATTATCATTTTTATATATGGCCAGATCCAATTCAGTAATATTTGATAAGACTTTTGTGCTTACATTCATTTTCTTTTTCTGAACTTTGTCATAATACAGCTGGCCTCATAAAAGGCCTTACATTACTTACATATGGTCACATCTCTTACAGGGCTAAGCACAGCACTTTACACAAACCTGATCATCAGTAAATGCTGTTAAGTAAGTTACTCAGTAGAGAGGAGACCCTTTTCCTTAGCTGAAAATTAAGAGGAGCAAATTCAATTATCTAGGAAATCCCTTCCAGATATAAATGCAAATTTACAGAATTTCAGAAGTGTCAGCCAAGTGGCAATAGGTACCATGCTCAATAAAATCTTTATGTTCTGAAAAAATTAATCTGGCTTCTTTACATAGTATTTTGAGACTTTGATTTAATTAACTTTCACGTTTCCTATCACTTAACTGAGTTTTCTGTAAGGCTAACTTTATAGAACAGTAGATTTCAACCTTGGTATGCATTAGCCTCACATTTAGAACTTTACACAAAGTACTGATATCCATGTCTCATCTCTCTACTCCAATCCGGACTCAGTATATCTCAGGTTATACCTGTTTATTTTTTAAAGTATCATGGTTGAGAACCAGTGCCATGAAGATCACTTCCAAGTTCACCTTCTGCCTTCAATTCATGTTGCTGCCTGCCACCAAGTACAGAGGCCTGCCCTTTTGGCAAGTTACATAGCCTGTCTTGCCTCAGTTTCCGCATCACAACTCCAAACTACTTCTGTGAGCATTAAATGAGTCATATGTAAAACGCTCAGAGTAGTGCTTTGCATGTGGTAAGTACATGTAAGTGTTAACTATTACTGCTATTTTTTGTATTATTGTCACTGCCAGGGCAGCTTAGGCCAAGTGACCGAGCCATTCGTTCCCCATTTTTAAGTGGGGGACCCCTTTAACATAGAAATAGATCACAGACCCATGAACTCTGTACCTGTTGAGCAATTATATGAAAAAAACATTTCCGTGAATTCAACTAAATTGTGTTTTACTTATTTCGGCAGCATCTATATACAGTTAAGTCATTCTTTCTATTCAATACAAAGACAATGCTTAGCTTCCCTATAGATGTGCAGACCCCTGCAACCAATCTGAGCCTCGGCCCCCCACTGGTTGTGACCCACCGCTCCAGTCACATCAAGCTGCCTTGCACCCTCTCAACACGCCACCCATCTTCCTAACTTCCTGCCCTACACACTGTACTATCTACCTCAAGTGCCCTTCTGCTTCTCTACCTAGAGCATGGAGTCATGAATGTTAACAAATTCATCTTAATCCTCTGGGCTGAGCTTTTCCTAGAGTTGGTTGGCGAGGAATGGAAGGTGAGCCACACCTTCCAATTAAGTACTCTGCTCATTAACAGTAACAACGAACAGGTGTGGGGTTTTGGTTTTTTTTGTGTTTTGTGTGTGTGTGTTTAACACATAGGTTAGAGTCAGGGAAGGTCAGGGTGGGATGCAATGAGAGGGAGCTGTTTCAGCAGAGGTCAGGTGATTGAATGGGATGTCTGTGGAAGCCGCAGCCAGACCTCAGGAGCATCAGAATGTCCGCTGATGCTGACATTCCAGGAGGACGCATCAGCCGGGACCACCGGGCACTGATCAAGCCGAGAGACACAGACCCAACTGACAGTAGTCTCCACAGTAACAGCGCACCCCAGTCACACTTCAGGGGTCACTAGGCAAGATCAGTGCGGATGGGAAAGGGCCAACCTGACGGGCAAGCCTGGTCTGCTAGGGTCAAGGGCCCACACCACTCACCATATCCCCAGGGGCTGTCTTGCTGAGGAGCAAGGAGAGGGCGCAGAGAGACTGAACCTTTTTACCAAAATATGCTCAACAGCTAACAAGGAAACCTTTTAAATTTCCTTATCAGAGTCATTTTACTGGATTAGGCTAAAATTATGGGGCTTCTCTTTTCCTTCTTTCTGGCTGTCCAGCGGGACAGAGGCTCATGTGGACAACACAACGCTTAGAGAAAAATGAAGAAGTTACATTTTTCTTTCCCCGCCTGATTGCAGCATAAGTTAAATTTTAGCAATCTTCTATGACTCTTTTAACAGCAGCATAAGTGTTAACTGCCCTGTAATTGGCAGAATATAGTTTTATGTATCAAGGTTCACAGACTCAGTTGTTCAGAGCACTGCCACTCCCACCCCTGGGCAAGCTGGGAAGGCTGCAATACAGGCAGTTGAATTAAAATAGCCAAGCTCCCGCACAGCCTAAATTCTCCAAGTCAGTGTTAGACAGAAGCGTGTCTTACTTGTCCTAGAGGAATTATTAGGCTGCCTTTCCCTACACTGTTACTTCAGCGTTCCTAACTGCCCCACCCCAATAAAAAAGAGTTAGGAAAAAGGACATTCTGGATGATTTGATTTGCCTTTCAGTTTGAATAAGATACCACGATTGTTCTTTCTTCCCACAGAGACAGTACCCTTGACAACCGATGCACTCACTTTTTTCAAATTATCTATTCAGTTTGGATAGAAAAGTTATTTTGTATAGCATAGGAATTTTGTTTCTTCACATTAGCCTAGAAACCTGCATTAGTTCCATTTCCCTTCCTGCTTTAAACATTTTATTTTAAACGGGAAAAAAATCTGTTTCTCTTTTCTTTTCAAAAATGAATCTTTACAGAACAGTGTTTACATAGAGACATGGAATAGTTTCCTCACATAATTTTAAAGGGATTTAGAGAGAAGGCAGCAAATTAGAACGACCCCAATGTAGAACTGCATAGGCAGACTTCATGGCCTTCAAATATCAAAAAGGTTATTCAAAGAACCACAAGAGGAGCTTCCCTGGTGGCGCAGTGGTTGAGAGTCCGCCTGCCGATGCGGGGGACACGGGTTCGTGCCCCGGTCCGGGAAGATCCCACATGCCGCGGAGCGGCTGGGCCCGTGAGCCACGGCCGCTGAGCCTGCGCATCCGGAGCCTGTGCTCCGCAACGGGAGAGACCACAGCGGTGAGAGGCCCGCGTACCGAAAAAAAAAAAAAAAAAAAGAACCACAGGACCGGGTTTTCAGCTTGTGAACGGACAATGTAAGTTAATGAGTCAAGAGAATTTTAGAGGGCATTTCGGTAGAATAGGTAAAACTGAATGGATAATACAGTGGAATGAATACCGTAGGGCTAAGAATGACATAGAAGAGTGGAAAAAAAATTTGAAACAAACAGCAAGAGGAGTAGGTTACTAAAAGTTAGGGCTGTCCATAGACTGCACGTATCACGGAAGTTCTGTGGTCAAGGTAGGACTTGGACTCCCCCTTGAGGGGTGGGTAGAACTTGACAAGGAAAGAGCAGAAATTCACAAGGCCATGAGGGAATAAACCGGTGTGGGCTAGAATGAATGGAGATCACCAGATTAGAGCAGAAGTTATGATGGGATCGCATGTGTTGAACCTTAGGAAGGGCTGTGACAACCCAGCTGGCAGAGGACAATGTCCCTAGACATCTTTTCTCTGACCACAGTTTACTCCAAGTCTGGATAACCTAAACTTTAGCTTTCAAAAATTTGGCCCAAAACATTATATCAGAGTTTAGAAGTCTGCTTATAACTCCAGTACAGAGTAAATAAATAAATACACACACATATACACACACACACACACACACACACACACACACACACACACATATTTTTGCTCCAGAAGAGACTTGCAGTGGGTTCAGTAATTTTATCTTTTTATAGTTTGTACTTATAATATGGGATAAACAGGTCTATAGCTCCCCAATGCCAATTTTCCCAGAGGAATCACCACCCCCAAATATACAAGTTCACACCAAGAGAAAAAGAATGTGCTGATAAGGCATGCTATAGTGATTATCAACCCCAGAGGCATGACACTGTATACAGTGATCAGTGTGACAAAAGACCGCAAGTAATCTGGAGTATTAGGAACCAAATGTTTAAAATAGCTTCATCTTTAGAACCTACAGTAGACTCAGGGATTCGCTGTAAAAAGGTCATCTCACTGGCATTCCAAACTGCTTCCTCGGTGGGAGAGAAAGGAGATAAACCATGAGGACTGCTTGCGAGTTTACTTCAGACACCCTTATACCCCGTTAATCTGGGTACATCCCCTGGGACTGCACACACTTCCGACTTCAGGATGGGAAACGGTTAAGAAAAGCTGCCAGAGAGCGCCAGTCCCACAGAGTCACAGCCACCTCTAGCTTAAAAAGCATTCCACTCCTTCTTAGAAAGCTTTTTAAAATTTACTGAAATGCTCCTTGACTTTTCCTGGGAAACTTCTGACCTACATTAAGACCACATTACATTCAGAAACATTTTCCTTACTTAGACAATCGAATGATGCATTATATTTGCTTTACCATGGCAAGGACCTCTATAAACAGTGGTGGTGTCAGTGGCACTGAATTCAGAACCATTTCAGAGTCAGTCTAATATTTTTATAGCTTCTGGTTATAACGTCTCAGAAAGGGAAGCTAGAATGACCCCCATAACTCTTGGGCACACACTCTAGCAGTTGTTAAAAGCATGGGTGTTACAGCCAGATGGACATGGAATGCTCCACACACCACTTGTGTGACCGTAGATAGGTTACCTGATCTCTATGCCTCAGTTTCCTCACTTTAAAATAGTAGAAACTGATGAAATAATGAATATAAAGCATTTAGCATAGTTCCTGACATAAAATGCATCCTCTGCACTCAACCTATTAGTGTCTCATTAATATTCTGACATTTTATTTCTTTTCTGAAAGCCTATAATAACTGTTCCGTATTGTCTTTCTTTTAACAAGAGTAACTCATCTTTGTTATGGTTGTGGGTGCTTCTCCCTGAACCTATTTTTCTTACCCATGAGATGAGGATAATACCACTTGCCCTGCTAATCTCAACGTATTCTAAAAATTGAATACATAAAAGTTGCTAACTGAAATTTTTAATCTGCAATTCATTATACTGAAATAAGCTTGTCATTAATGCTGAGGATAAACAAAGTCATGTCAGAATCATCATATGATGACTCAAGTCCTGTTCCCACACCCCATCTAATGAATTCCTTTCAATTCATTTTAATCATAGAGTGACTCAGCATCTGCATGTGATAATGATTCATGTGTTTTAATTTGCCAAATGTTGCTTCTAGATTATTTTCAGAAATATCTGTTGAGCTCTTTCTTAGGAAAGTCACGACTTGGAGAGAGGATAAGATGTCAGTTATTATTTTATTCCAACTTAAGCTAAATCATGTTTATTCCCAACTTATATCACCTACTCATATAGCAATGATTAAATTAGAAGCAGCGTGGTGCAGCCGGCGAGGCACGGACTTCTGGAGTTTGAATACCAGTTCAATCATTTATTAACTGGACTGAATTTTCAGCATTTTACCTTTCTGAACCTACATCTGAGAAATGGGAATAAAACAATGACTTCTTAAAGGAGATGATCTTAAAAAGCAGAGCACAGTCTCCAGACACAGGGATGGCTCTCTAAGTGAGAATAATTTTACAATGGAACAGAACAGCATCTACTTACAGTTCACAGATGCCAGCTCTAGTGGGAAGGAGAGGCACAAGCTGCAGTAAAAGTTTGACACCATTTTGCCACGCCTCTTCTCTTTCAAATTCACAGTACAAGTAGCTACACTCATCAGACGAAAACTGGTAGAAAACATAGGTATCTTGAAAGCATAAATGCTGGTCCACTGTTGGAAACAAAAAAGGCGTGGATCAGTTTTGTAAAGTATATCATTTAGAGAGCCATAAACTGAATAATAAATTGAAAGGCCTACTAACTATTAGGGAGAAGCCAGGGATAGGACGATAATGAAGTCCATTCGTGTTCACAGTCCCATTGAATTAAAAAGGACTTACTGACCACCCTATTTTTATTACTTGAAGCTCTGGCCAGCACATTCACACGTATTTTACAACTGCTCTACTTCAGGGACAGGTGAAATCAACAGCAATGCAAAGGCAGTAGAAGAAACTTTTTTTTTTTAGCGTCCCAAAGCACTACATTAAATTACTGTGGTGATACACAAATACAACACTATGGCAAGATTTAGATGAGTGGCTCTCAACCGGCACTGAGGGCATATAGCAACGTCAGGTGACATTCTGCGTTGCCACAACTAGGGGGTGCTACTGGCATCTGGTGGGTGAAAGAAAGGGATGCTACTAAACATCCTGTAAGAGACAGTGCCACCACCACCCCCCATTAACTAAGAATTATCTAGCACAAAATGTCAACACTACCAAGGTTAGGAAACCCTATTTTAAAAGAAATCAAGACATGGAGACTTTTCCAAAAAATATTAACACAAAATGTTTTGCTAAGCAGAAACCTGAACCTCACAAGCAAGCTGATAATTATATTCCTCAAAGGCAGTTAACTGTTTTTCTAAAGAAGAGCATGAGGTGCTACGTGTGACCGACTAAGATTACACCCACATCCCCATCTGTACCACTTTTCCACAGTGGGAACTGGGGTGTGCCTTTCTGAAACTTACTATGTTCTCTGACCCTCAATATTTAACATCTATAGAAGAAAAGGGCTTCCCAGTGACAAACCAGCACCTGAGTGATAGAGATAAATAAAGAATCTAAACTGCTTGACTTTTTTTTTTTTTTTTTTTTTTTTGCGGTACGCGGGCCTCTCACTGCTGTGGCCTCTCCCGCTGCGGAGCGCAGGCTCTGGACGCGCAGGCTCAGCGGCCATGGCTCAGGGGCCCAGCCGCTCCGCGGCATGTGGGATCCTCCCGGACCAGGGCACAAACCCGCGTCCCCTGCATCAGCAGGCAGACTCTCAACCACTGTGCCACCAGGGAGGCCCCAAACTGCTTGACTTCTAAGTCTTCCATTCCCTGGCTCAACAAAGAAAAGAGATATCCACCATCTACTTTAGTTTCTAGTTAACATCAATCTTCTGTTCTGTTTAAACAGCTTATTTTCACAGATCGTTTATGACTACTTACACAATTAAAATGGCATACACAGTCTACTCATAAAGTCAGTTTCTGATTATTATTCTGAGTACAGCAAGACAAATCACACATTTAGAGCAGCTAAAGATGTCACTGATTTTTTAAAAAAATTGTGTGCATCATTTTAAGTAGAGAAGGGAGGGGGTAAGGGAAAGACTCTTACAGGTAGTAGTTAATGAAACAACAAGTACCTAATTATTTTTACAAAATGTGTGAGAAGTAACAAAAGATGAACTGTCACATTCATTTATAAGAGAATGCATATATTTACCAGCAAACACAATCTCCATCTAGATTATAATATCATCTAGGAAATCAAACACACTTTGGTCAAGTAGCTTAACAACATAATGATTCTGTGCCTTCAAAACATGTAACACTAACCTGATGACATAATTCCCATATCCAGTAGGAGCTGCCAGACCCCTATGGCCATAGATCTGCATTGGACCAAAGGACAGTGTTCTAGAAGCCAGTCTACCAGTTCCGACCCAACGCAGCTTCTCCTGGACAAAAGCAAAGACATTCCCAGTAAGACATGGTTGCCACCCATTTGCCAAAAAAAATGAAATTTAATACCGTCAATTTCATGTGCTTTTAAACAAGCAACTCAAGCATAAAATGACATGGACCTCTTATCCATCTTTCAGGTTTCAGTTCAAATATCGCCTGCCTTACAGAAGCTTACAATCATATCCTTTATACTTCTTCTTCGCATCACCTAACATTTAGCAATTATACATCTTTCCAAATGAATAGTATCTCTTTTCCTCCTTTGAGAATAATTTTCAGGAGAACAGGGACTACGTGTATGTAACATTTAGCAATTATACATCTTTCCAAATGAATAATATCTCCCTTGAGAACAATTTTCAGGAGATCACAGACTATGTGTATGTAACTTACGATTGATCGCCAACATCAGAACAGTCCAGGCCCACGGTAAAGTCTCTGAATATATACATTAGAATAAATGAAGGAATAAATTTAGCAGCCCTTTAACCTGAAGACAATGCTTCTGCCTTGGTAAGACAAGTACCTCGAGTTGGTGGTGATCAGCTTTGATTCAAGCAATTACACATTTTTATCTCATCTCTTTGAGAACAAAATAATTCCAGGGTTAGACAAGGCTATACCACAGTGAGTAGTATGAAGTCCTGTTTTCTGATCTTTAAACGGAGAGTAAATCTTAATATTTGTCTCAAAGAACAATACATTTGACTGTTAATCTTTTTAACATAATCTAAGCAATCTGCCAAGCAGCCTAGATCATAAACCCATAAACCTGGATGATGGATTCCACTAATCACATGCAAGAAATACTCTCTGTAATCCTTAAAATACATAGCTGTATTCAAAGAATGCCCCAATTTGGGCATCACAAGCGGTACTTTCATGCCTACTTTCCCATCTTTATCAGCTTCAGATGAAAAACCAAACGAAGAAAACTTTCTGAAATAAGTTTTTTCAATTTGCAGAAATTTTATTGAAACCCACCCTTCCGTATGGAAAAAAAGGTCACCCAAAATTTTTTTAAAGAGATGTATCATGGAAAAGGCTATCTTTCTCCTATATTTGGTATTTAAGGACCAAAAGAAGCCAACATTTATTTGTATTCCTAAAACAGAAAAACATTGTCTATCTTTTGTGATTGGCATAGTTATAAATACCTAGGAATCACACAGTAACCAACAGTATGAAGAAATGCCATGAGATGCTACATTTTCTTGAGTGATGGAAAAATAAGGTAGTAAACATTTCTGCTGAGATATCTGAACAAATATTCTACTTTAGATAAAGTATCACTTTTGGGGAGTAAATATTTGAAAGATACTCTGAGGCCATTAAGGCAATTCCAGATTGTACCAACTGTACAATTCCAGTTGCAGGCTGGCGTTAAAACATAAGAAAGATTAACAGTCAAATAAATGGATGTTTTTTGAAACAAAACAAGAAAACAGATTGCAACAAAACAGGCAATTAGGCCAAACCGTCAAATTTAACTCCTACAGGACACCTTTCATATTAAAGGCTCAAAGTGTTAATTTCTCAACACCTCTGTCAATTAGCCCGCATCTTTGGGCTTGTAAAGCTCTTTTATCATCTTAATCCTTATTCTCAGAACAATACATACAGCTCCTCAGCCTGCTCTGTGTCTGACACCACCTGGAACACGGCAGGATACAGCAAAACATTTACTCAACAAACTAAACTGTCAAATTGCAAATGGTGACTGGACAGATGCGTTGGCTTGTTTCTTCACAGCTGATGAGGAAGACGTGCCTCAGACCAGGGCTTCCCAAATTTGTGTTTAGTAGGAGTTGCCTGGGGCATCTTGCTGACGTGCAGATTCTGATGCAGTGTGGCTGGGTGCAGCCTCGGAGCCCTCATTTCTAACAGGCTGCCGGGTGATGCCGGTGACCCCGGTGACCCAGCCCCACCTTCTCATTGGGAAGGGCTCTGTCTTGGGGAGGTGCAGGGCTGAGTGGATATGCTAAAACACGGTACCGCCGTGACTGCTGTCATGTGTAGTTATTACCGAATACTCAGCCTCCCGCACTCGGAGCAAGCGACTGTTTGGGGGGCACACGATCTCCTTCTGCCCCCATCTCCAATTTAACAAGTTATGTTTCGAATCGCTTTCAACAATCCATCTGCACCAGGCAAAACATCACGGGGTAAGGATGAACACTATCACTACCACCACCAAAGCAAACCAAATGAAGTAAGCTGCCGCTGCGTTAACTCACACCCCCTTGACTTGCGGACCAGGTCAGCAACAATCCATTTTAAATACCTAAACCTCCAGGACCGAGGGGAAAGCAGTGGAGAAATCAGAGATGCCTGGAAGGGAGGAACGTGAACACCCACGGCAGTTCTTACTCCCCGTGTATTTTCAGTCTTGTACTGAATCCAGCAACTGTTCCGAGTACATGCAGATCTAACTAGCGCTGCGATACTTGACAGGAACATTGTGATATGGAGATGACTGGCTCCAAGGCCAACGTGATTGTCATAACAAAACATTAATTTTATTAATCTCTCAAGTTGAAAATTCGATTTCTCTTGGCCTCCTTCAGTCTCCGGTTACATTTTTAGTAATCAATTCATAATAGTGCAGAGAGAACCCTCATCTCAAATGTCAGTGGGACAGTGGTATTTACACACTTACATGAGGCCTCAAAAGTAGTATGATTTTTCCTATAGTACCAAATAAATGGAAAACATTTCAAAGCTGTGAAAGTAGTTCTCATGGGGTACATGGAGAACACTTTGCTCAATTTACTACCAGACAAATGAAAATGACCCAGCCTAGGCAATCATATTAGTATTTTGTCTCTAAACCCAGAGCATTAATCAGTCCTTAGATTATAAAAGAAAGGAGGTTCCAATAAAGATGTTAAAAAAAATAAATAAATAAAAGAAAGGAGGTTCTGGCCTGATCATCTGGAATCTGAAATAGGACAACTCATGGTCTCTCCACAATCTACTCCCACTAAACCTTAGGTATGTTCTTACTTGGATGGATGGCTCTTTTCCATGAACCTGATTAATGTACATCTCCCAATTCTTTTTCAATCTATATCCAATCAGAAACAAAACTGAAAAAAAGGACAGATCCTACATACAGCCTCACGTGGGAACTGAAATGAATCCTATGAGCTTGCTGACAACTAGACCCAAAGACTTACACAGGCAGACCTCATTTTATTGCACTTTCATTTACTGTACTTTACAGATATTATGTTCACAGATTCAAGGTTTGTGGCAACCCTGCATTTAGCAAGTCTATCGGTGCCAATTTTTCCAATGGCATTTGTGAGACACTTTGTGTCTCTGTGTCACATTTTTGGTACTTATCACAATATTTCAAACCCTCCACCAACAGAAAAGATGATGACTTGCTGAAGGCTCAGATAACGGTTAGCAATTTTTAGGAATATTTTCAAAAGTAAGGTACGTATATTGTTTTTAGATAATGCTATTGCACACTTAATAGACTGGAGTGTAAACATAACTGCTGTATGCACTGGGAAACAAAATAACTCATGTGACTCACTTTATTGTGCTACTTGCTTTACTGCAGTGGTCTGGAACCAAACCTGCAGTATCTCTGAGGGATGCCTATACACGCAGTGTCAGTTTTTTAAGAAAAGGGGAAAAAAATTAGACTTGTCTAAAGTAGATACCACCATCTATTTTTTAAAAAGGCGGGGGGAGCTCTACGTGAAGTAATCCAACAATCACCACAGCCCGTCTTCCAGCCTGTTGCGTCTGCTTGGCCTAGGCTCTAAACCAGTGGTTTTTCAGACCCTGGGCTGTGAATTCCTTATGGGAGGGTGTGGCAGTGACCTTTGAGCTTTCTCAAGAGCTTCACAATTCCATATACACAAAAGCATTGTTTGTCAACAGAATAAATCATATCTAACCTATGCTGAATGTGTCAAAACCTATGGAAATACTAATGTGATTAATTAAACATGGGATTTTAAAGTGTTAATTCATTATAGTTCTCTCATCTCCACTACACAGTTGGTCAATGGTGCCAAGATTACCGATTTTGCCAAATTTTTTTTATCGGAAAGAAGTTGTTGGCGTGAGATAGTTGCTGACAGGGAAGGGACACGAAGAAATTATCTAGGGTGTGAAAACTCCCCAGAGCTTGATGTGGAGTTACATAAGTGTGTGTAATGATTACAAATTCATCAAGCTGTACCCTTAAGATTTGTGCATTTTACTGTATGTAAACTATGCCTCAAAAAAAAGGATGGGGGGGTCGTCTTACTCAAATAGGTTGGGAACCACTATCCCCAAAAGCCAGGCCATGATGGAATTTTTCCCATCTGTGGCAAATGGAAAAAAAGAAAATGACTGTAATGAGTTTGTGATAAAGCTAAATTTAGTTAACTTGAAGAAATGTCTTTATTCTGAGACTCTTTCCTACTTTTTTGTTGTCATTTATTCCGAGTACTCTCCCTATTCTTCATGGTATTGTAATCTTCCAGTTGTAATCTCCCTATCTTCAGACCAGGAGTCCAACTGTGAAACGCTTGGCTAAGTTTAATTAAGAGAAAAGTCACCGCACCACCAGTATCCCAAATAGACACTTCAAACAAACCAACCCTCCTACTGCTGATAAGTGCCCATCTCTCTGTGATCAAGGTTATGACTTGAACATGTTTTTGGGTTTTTTTCTCAAGGAGAATTTCTGACAAGGTGTTAGGAAACCGTGTTACCTGTAAAATCCCTTGAGGTTCACCCTGTCCTTTATCAGGTCAGCTGCCTGAACGATGATAATATTCCTCAGTGCTCTTCCTGCACAAGAAGAATTCTCTCCATAAATCTACACGGAAAAGACAAAGACTCACTGAGAATTCAGAACAATGATGTGACAATTTGTGAGCTGCCAATGACATACTATATAGAAAAAGTTATGGCCAAGTCCCTAAGCTTAAAACACTTAACTGCTTTAACTACAAATAATTTCCTTTTACACAGAGTTTCCAGGGCAAAATACCTGTTTTTTTAGATACAATGTTTGTACCAATACAGCAAATTGAAGAATATTTATATATGACCTCTGCCATACTGATAAATGCATACTTGTAAATGTCTTGGAAGCTGGGAAAATAATTTTTTCCTATCTAGCAAGCATCTCGCACCATGACACAATTTAATAGCAGGCTGCTGTGTGCTTTGCTTTTAAGCTTCACTCAACTGCAGAGTTTATAGTTAATGCCAAGCATCCTGGTTTCATCTACTTCACAATTCCATCTAGCAGATAAAAATTTCATATAGCTTTTTTTTTAATCTTCTGATTTGCCCATATGCATCTCTGATTCTTGGAAGATGAAGCAGGGTATTCCTTAGATCTGGAGAGGTCTATGTCCCACTTTATAAACTACCTCCTTTTTCTATAATTGGCAGTTTCGTCCACAGGGCAATGTTGCTTCACAAAGGAAGCTAAATGAAAATGAACTGTCTAAGTAAAGGCTCATGAAAGTGAAGATATATTGAGGGTGCATGCTAACATCTGTTTACTTGTTTCTTGCTGAACTCTTTTTGCACCTACAAAATATTTTATATCTTCTCCCAGAGCAAACAAATTGATAATATATTGACTATAACGTGATCTGGAACACTTCAACCCCATCCTTATACTCCCTTAATTTTCCTGTAATCACCTCCTAAACACAACCTAAGAAGAAAATGTGAAGGACAGGAAATGATTTATTTTTAACACGTTAAATCTATTTAAAAAAAACAACAACTTACAACTTAAGTCAGATAACAGAAAGTATTACCATAAAAGAGGTATGAGTCAGCTGACACTTGACTAGTCCTGACAATGTACCAGTATTCATTCACTCAGTCATTCAAAAAACACTAAGCAGCTATCAGGTCCCATTCTAGACGCTGGGGATGCAGTAGTGAGCAAGGCCAAAAAGGTCCTGCCCTCACAAAGCTCACAGTCTCCTGTTATTCTAAAATATGCAACCCTGTCAGCTGATTTTTTTTTTTTAAACACAACGTAATGAAGGTATCCCCACCTTGTTTCAATGAGCACTCGGGGATATTCTACTATTAGATAACAATAAATATAAATAATCCCCTTTTACACAAAGTTTTCAGAGTAAAATATCCAGTATTTTTGAAATACAGCATTTCTATCATATAGCAAATTGAAAATATTTATATTATAGATGAACTCTGCCATGTTCATAATGCATTCATGTAGAGGACTTGGAAAACGGGAGAAAATTTTTGTCCTATCTAGTGAACATCTTGCTCCATGACACAAGTATCAGAGCATTTCAAACACCTTCGGCCATGTCATCCCAGGTGAAGGAGACGGCGTCATCAGGAGCAAAGGGAAGAATCACTGTTTCAGCAAATGCTGTAAGAGAGATAAGAATCGTACCTGGGAAGGAGTAGGTTCAAGGTATGGATTGGAAATTCTTCTTGATAGAGTCTATTTGAAAAGAAAGAAAAGGGGAAAATTAGAACCCAACAGAAAGCTTTGTACTGTAAGGACACAATATATGCAACCGTGGCAGGCCCAGCAGTTGTCTAAGCCAAAGAAATGTCATGGGCCATGGAGGATGAACATCTTTATTCTCACTCAGTGTAACATTCAGCCCAATGGGACAGGATATTCCATGGGAACGGCTCCCAATCTAGAGAGCACAACTTTAACAAGCGCAATCGAAAAACAGGGATGTTTGTATACGTATCACTTTGTTCTCAGTGTGATTTTGATTCCATTTCTGCTTTCCCTTCTATTTCTACTCTAACAAACCCTAACTCCAGCTCTCATCCCTGCACACCTGGACGGCTGTTTCGGCTTTTCAGTGGATTTCCCTGGGCTCCCGTCACGCCCCCTCAGGCCATCCTGCAAACCTCAACTGAACAAAAGTCCCTATATAGCCCCTCAACTGACAGTAGGTCCCTTCTTGCTTGTCAGTCGGAACCCCCAGCCTGCCCTTCTGGGCCTACCACAGTCTGCCTCCGACAGATTTCTATTCTCCTTCTACCTCCGTGCATGGCTTCTTTGACTCAACATGAGATCTACTCATCAGAAGAAGCTGCGATTCATACCTGCCTCTGCTCACACCGTCCTCGACAACCGAAAGCCCTCCGTCTTCCCTGCTACACCCCTGAACCCCACTGAAGTCCAGGTCTGTGCAGTCACCTGTTGGGTGAAGCTCCGCCCACCCACCCCAGTCCACTGCAGTTTGTCCCTCTGGGAGCCCTTTGTTTTCTGACTATTTATATGGCGGCTCCTGGGTGCTCTGCAGTACTGGCTATCTTTCTATGTGTGCATTTGCCCCAACTAATCCATACACTCCTTGAGGGAGTGCTGGCAGCTTAACCTGCTTCGCTTTCACAGCCTCTAGCACACAACCTCACACACAAAAAATGTTTGTTTTTGTATTCATTTATTACAGATATTTATATCTCTGCATCAGCTGAGTATTTGCTGTGTGATTTGAATTGTAGGAGCTTATCTTTCTTACCTAACAATCCAGTAAGCAGCGCCATCACCCACATGTGTATAAGCAAAATAGAAAACTACTATAATTTCCCGTTGCGGTTTAGGAAAAGGAACAGCGAAATGAACATTTACTGAGCTTCCAACCTATGTTTAAAAGCTCTTTACACCGCTATTCCAAAGCTTGCTGTCTTTTGAGATCCCATAGTTTTTAGTCCGCCGCGTCCACTTCTTAGAATCACTTACAAAACATACCCTGCCACTCACTGCCTTCCAGCGTCTGAACCTTCTACCAAACTTTAAGCTAAGACAGAATTCTCACTCAGCCCCTTGCCCACTCCACACAGCTCCCATACTACTTATCTTCTAATTAAACTGAAATAAATATACAGACTCTTTATCCAGGAATGCCAATTGGTACACGCTGCTAAAGATTTGCAATGGCTTCCAAGAAAAAAAAGAAAAGTTTAAGATAGGCAATTTTTAATTGTTATGTGTTAAAATAAAACACCTACTCACCCCTTCTGGTCTAGTCTATACACATTCCCAACAGGCCCTTCCTAGGCCTTCTGTCGTCTGAGCCTAGGCATTGTATTCACTTACTGAAATACTGAACAGTTTAAAATTTGCATCTACACCAGATTTATAACTTGAAGATGAATCATCATGATAAGTGATTTTTTTTCCCCCTAAACAGCCTTTTAAAATTCAATATGGCAGACCAGAATGACAATCTTCATTACTCATCTAATTGCCTAAATCAGCTCAGAAAAGCAACTACTTCACATAATCTAGTTAAAAAGAAAGTTTCCAGGTAGAAACAAGCTCTAAAGAATTAGGCGGGGGCACTTTCACAAAAGAAAGCAGAAAGGCTTCCTTTCTCTCTGCCGCCAGCCCAAATCTGGCTGTCTCGACACTAGTGTTTCACTCGCACAATTCCACTTCACAGAAACTTCCCCCGTGGAGGGCTTGTTACAAAAGATTGGTAAGGTGAGTCAATAAAGCCATGGGGTCCTTCCATGCCGACTAGATAACAGTGTTAGATAAGCTCCTAGCCCAGAAGGAATCGACCAGAGCAACCTAACAGGAACTGCCTTTTACAGGACACAATACCTAGATTTGTTGTCAGAAACTCCTGCGAAGCCTGTTCTTAAATGGCCCCGAGGGAACAGTGTTTCCTGAACGCTCCAGGACAGCAGCTCTCAAACTCACCTGAGCTGGGGAAGCTCAGCGCTCTCTGTACAACTCCGGAAAGGACTGATCTGTTCAACTTAAAATAACTACCATAACTGTACTTTTTTTTGAGACCACTTTATGTTAGCTGTCAGTATTGACTAAAAATAGCAAGTGCCAAAGACTTAAAGAACAAAGAACATGGAGGAACTGACCATCCATTACCTCATATTTCATAGATACTGTGAAAGGATTGTTACGTAATTTTACTGGGGAAACACCATGGGCCAACTTACAGGAATCTGAGAATGACTGCTCTAAAGAACCTCACAAACTGCTCTCCCAACATTTCCCTGAAACAGTAGCACAAGGACACCCTTGAAGATGCACCCCTCTATTCTTTCCCTGATATTCAATTACTCAGCTGTTTTCATCCCATCTTGGACTCCCTCGGTTTTGTTTCTCCTCTCAGCAT
Source organism: Physeter macrocephalus (assembly GCF_002837175.3). Taxonomy (NCBI): domain Eukaryota; kingdom Metazoa; phylum Chordata; class Mammalia; order Artiodactyla; family Physeteridae; genus Physeter; species Physeter macrocephalus. Next base: position 77,010,752 of record NC_041218.1, read on the forward strand.
TTCAGGGCTTCATCTCATCACTCCCGTGGCAACTAACTTCCGTTCATTTCCCTTATGAAGCACCTACTGATCTCCTTGCCAGGCACAGTGGCAGCTCCAGAAACATACATGTGAACAAGATACCATCCTCTAACTTAGAAATCATTTATCAGAAGACATGGGATCTCAAGAACATTTTAAATCAATCAGGAAGAACATTTCTTCTTCCTAATTTCCTATCAATTTACTCTACAATCTTGGATGTCTGGTCCAATTGATGCAGGCGTCCTCTTTTAAATGGCTCTCACCATGATATCTCAAATATAAAGTCCAGATGAGATGATTCTTTTTCCCCCTTTATTTCCAATTTCCTAGAATTACTTAAGCTAGATGCAATGATTCTTTCATGAAGGACTTATACGGACCATAGAGAGAAGACTAGTAACAATACAAATAAAATTAGATTTTAATTCAAATTTATTTCTTCTCGTCTCCAATTTAATGAACGATAGAAAATGATTCCCTAAATGATTCTGTGCAAACCTCATATTTTAAACATGTGTTAGAAAATTGCAACCCTTTAATATTCACAAATGAACTTCCAGAAAAAATAATAAATTTTATTTACGCAGAAGGATAACTCAGAGTAAACTCAGAAGGCTTTACTCAGAAAGATAACTGGTTAACAATCATATATTACTTTCTTTTTTTTTTAAAGTTAGGTGTCCACTAAAGTTAGATGGTAATAGTCTCTGAGGCTGGGTCTGAACCAAAAATGGAACTCATTTCAGAGTCATTGGAAATATCGTGCTCAACTATATGGTAGACTTAGGGCACATTTTTAAATCAGCTTTTAAAGGACATGCCTTAATGCTCTCCTTGGATTGAATTAAAATACTTAGGCTACAAGGGGAGAGAGAAAGGAAAGGAAAAAGAATGAATCACTTCAATCACCAGAGAAGTATGACCTGCTCTGTTAAAATAGGAACCAACAAGAACTACCAAATTTGTTGATAACTTGAGAATTCAGTTCACAACACAACTTGCTGTCACCTTCAGCCATTGTCCTTTACCCACTCTGGGTGACCAAGTAGAAATGAACATGTTAAAAGTGGAATAAGTATACTTAGATTTCTTATAATTCTAAGAAGCCAAAAATCTCCATAAGTAACTAGAGGGCACATGTGTTAAGAGACTATGCACGAAAACAATTAAGTCTGTGATCCAGTAGGCTGTGCAGCAGAGTTCTAAGGCCTGGGTGGGGGAGAGGGGTCCTTTTTAAGCCCCAGCATACCCTTGCATCTCAATCAAAAGTTGATCCAGGCGAGAAGGACAGAATCCCACCCAGACAGGAAGCTGGCTTGAGAAGGACACAGTCATCACAAGTTCAGCATAATGCAAACTGGAGACATGAGTCAAGTGCTGACATGGAAGCACAGGGCCGGGCACCACAACTCTTTCTGCAAACTCGGACGCCAGTTCAGGCCCAACCATTCCTTGAGGCTCCAAGGGATGTGCTCCCAAAGTCAGTCACAGCCACAAAGGCCACTGTAATGATATCTTCTCAACATAGCCTGGCCAAACCGAAGTCAATGATGTTCTCAAAGTTAAGAGTTTTCCACTGCCCTGTGATGTGTTAAGAAAACAGAATGAAAGGGAAGGGGGGCAGAAATGCTTACTGAGCACCTCCTTTGTCTTAAGCACTTTCCCACATTAGGAGCTGCACCCACCTATTCATACATCTAGAGACAAGAGCCCTGAGGTTCAGAGAAATTAAGGAATTTACTTAAGGCCCCAGAGTTGGGAAGTTACAAAGCCAGGGCTGGAAGAATATTGTGATTGATTCCGAAGTCACCACTCAACCATAACATGCTGCATGTTACCAAGTAATAAATGAGTTTCTGCTGTGTGCTAGAGATTGTACTGAATATTTTACATGCACTATATTGCTTAATTTTTGAAAAACTATGAGGTTTTAATCCCATTTTACAGATGACAAAACTAGACTTAAAGAGGTTAAGAAATTCACCTGAGTTTGCAACCCAAGCCTGTCTTTAGTTACTTCCCCATACATTATCTTATAACATGGAATGTACTGATTTAAGAATCACACGACAAACAAGTGCAGATAACTGCATGAAGATGTCGCAGATAGCTGTCTCTGTTAGATCCAGAAGTTCTCAACCCTGGATGTAAATTAGAACCATCTGGGAAACTGAAGAAATAATCAAACAGGAGCTCAGGTCCACAGAATTAGAACCTGTAGGAGAGGGACCTGGGTGGGTTTTTTCCAAGCTCTTCAATGTAGTTTTAATGTGCACCCCGGTCTGAGAAAAACTGTAAAAACCAGGGGTGGGAATTGGCAATTTGAACCTCTCATCATCCGCCTCTGCTCTGAAGCTTGACGCACTCCTCAAGTGATCCGAACACAGCAGAGGTGCAAGCCATCCGAACAGCCCTGGGCTCTGAGTCTGAGCTTCTAAGTCTGGCTTGTGTAGAACAAAGAGCCAGTGTCTCAGGAAATCCCACCTTGCACCTGTTCTTTGGTGTGTGTTTTCTATCCACCCCATCCCAGACGCAGCCCTAAACCAAGGAACCTCACGTCCCCAGAGCGGCATCGTACCTATATACCTTCTGAAAGGACATCCCCTTTTAACGGCATCCATAGCATTAGCCTTAATTTTTACTTCCCACTGCTAAAGGACTCTCTTCTAGTATAAACATGTTTGCCCCACTTAAAAGCTAAAAGAGAAGATTAAAGTGGGGCTTAGGAATACTTAAAAATGTTTCACAATCTTGCCTGCCTAGGGAGACAAATCGGCAACAACCAGCAGCTTCTGGGAAAATATATACAATAGGTACCACAGAAACAAACCCCAAAGTGTCATCAACGTGATTCTATTCATTCCTTGGGCAAGTATCTTTCTTCTCTGCGTTTATAAACAAGAGAATGATTTTGCCTAGCCGGGTGGGCTTCCTTGGTTAATGCAATCACAGAAAAACCTTTACAATTTAGGCATCAAGTCACTGAAGATTTTGGGTCAACAGTTAAATTGGCAGCTTACTTATCTCCACGTGTCACTGAATCCCCTACTTGCAGTAACATCAACCTGCCCGGTCACACCTGGACTCCAGCATGAATCCTTTCCACAGCAGCCAACGTGAAGAAGCTCCCACTGGCCAAATCCGGGACGATTTGAGCAGCAAAACAATGAAAGTATTGCATTAAACCAGCAGGATAAATACCCATGAGTCCATACTGATGTAAATCACTGAATTAAAAAATGGGGTGGGGGAGGGGTGGGGAGACAGCTCTTCCTTCTAGAATTCTTTCAATTACTAAGTGCAACGAAAGGAGGCAAAGAGAATATCACCATTAGGCAAAGAACACAGTACTAAATGTTACAGGCAAGAATCATCGATGGATGCCAAAATTAGTGAACAAAAGTACGGTGAGATACAGGATATCTGCCTAGTGTCAAAGTGTCTCCCCACAAGCTATTAAGGAATACTGAGGAAAAAATAGTAACCTTTCAGCGGAGCTTAGCAGACACCTCCTTAACTAAGTGATAAAACTTATCACCAACCATGAGACTTGACAACACTTGCCTGCTGATATGATACCCTGAGAAAGGCACTTTTAGGGTATTTTTGTCAAAATGCATACCTGAATTTAATGAGAAACATCAGACAACTCCAAGTTGAGGGACATTCTTCAACATAGCTAGCTCATACTCTGCAAAAATTGTCACAGTCATGAAAGACTAAGAAAAACTGAGGGTCCCCAGATTGGAGGAGAACAAAGGAAACTGACAAGGAAAGGCAATGTGATCCTGAGTGTGATCCTGGACTAGGATAAGGACCTTAGTAGGACAGCTGGCAGGAAGTGAATGAGGTCTGTATTTCAGTTACTTGAGTGTCAATGTTACTTAGTGTCAATGCTGGTACTGTGTATCAAGTGCACTGTGGTTATATAAAATGTTAAAATTTGGGGAAGCTGGGTGATGGTTATAAGGCAAGTCTCTGTATTATTTGTACGTTTAAGTCTGAAATCATTTCAAAACGTAAAGTTCAAAAAAATAAAAGCCTTCTTCCTCCCTACAAACAAATCCTCAAAAAAATTCAAAATACAGCATGTGTTTCTTTACTAAAAGCTGCTCTCACTGTAACATTATCATCCTGGCTACCCAACAAAAGGACCCTCCCTGCCTCCTTGACCACTCTGGCCTCTAGCACCTTCACACAAATCAGATTAACCTCCCTAAAACCTCTCCTTACATATCACCTTGTTATTAAAAAATAAAATGTATTTAAAAACAAACAGTTTATGCTCCCTATGTGCTCACAGACAATATCCCAAGACTTTACCCAAGCGGCCAGTCCCCTCAATGTCTACATAACCCAGGCTGCACATCTCTCCTGCAAACTTCCCGCTGTAGCCAGGCAGCTGGTCTGATTTTTACTCTGCAAACCGTGTGCATTCTCACCTCTGTGCCCAAGCCCTTGCCATGACCTCTGCTCCCCGTATTTCTTTACATTTCCACATCCTGCCCTTCCTTCCATCTACACAAATGCTACATGAAGCCTACCCAAGCCTTAAGCCTCCCGTGACCAATCTCTTCCCCTAAACACTCCATACTTGTCAGTATTTGCCACTAATATGCCTCCCAGCTCCATTTGCATGTGCAGATCATCTCTCCTCAACCAGCCTCGGAAACCCCCAGAGGGACTTAAACGTTCTGTCAATCTAGGACCTTCTACAGTATACAGCAGGGGCTGAACTGCCAATGGCAACTTCTTCCCATTGCCACACGGCCTGGTGATCCAGACTCTCAGGCCAAGTAGTAAGGTATGATACCACGCCCTCAAAACCTATGAAAACCATCAACACCTCTGCCACCCTTCCCCCCTTGTTTTCTCTAGTGTCTCAACTGTCTTAAGTGGTCACATATGAAGCAAGAGTATACTTTTATACACTGAATAATTTATGTGCTTGTTTAAGAACTTAAAGATCCACTTGAATACCAATTATTTCTTTGTAATGGAAGACATTTCAATAAGTCACTTTGTGCGGGGTCTTCAAGAGGAAATAATGTTCTCTTTTCCTTTCCTATATTAACGCCAAGTCAGAAGTGAGCAAAAGAAACACAGGAATAGGTATCTTGCTTCCCTTCATTGGCTCTGGAAATAAATTAGTCTCTTAGATGTTTCTTGTCAATTTGTACATAAATTGTTTAACCCTGCAGGGCTTCCCTGGTGGCGCAGTGGTTGAGAGTCCGCCTGCCGATGCAGGGGACACGGGTTCGTGCCCCGGTCCGGGAAGATCCCGCTGCGCCTGCGCGTCCGGAGCCTGTGCTCCGCAACGGGAGAGGCCACAGCAGTGAGAGGCCCGCGTACCGCAAAAAAAAAAAAAACAAAAAAAAAAACTGTTTAACCCTGCAAAACAATAAAGGTGATAACATACAGTCTTCTGGCAGAAAGACAACTTACAAACTAGTTCTGGTTTTTATTTCTCAATTACTCAACTAAGCCATACACAGAACCTCAGAAATAACAGCACCAAACAGGCCATCCTGAGGTCTCCTGGTGCATTCCACGGCCTTCGTTTAAGCGATGTGAAACAGGTGGGAATCTGGATTAGGGGGGCCACAGGCCAAACTCAGCTGCCACACTGGGTTCATGGTGTTATTGGAACACAGTTAAGCTTCTGTGTTTACATATGGCCTCTGGCCGTTTTCCTGACAAAAAGATTCACTCTCTGGCCTTTTACAGAAAAACTTTACCAATCCTGGTCTAGATTATCAAATTTTACAGAGCAGGAGAAGCTCTGTAATCTCCCTAGCAATATATTCCTGTGAGTAACCAGTAAGAATTTTTTTCCTTTTGAACCAAATGATCTCTCGCTGCCATTTAAGATTATTTCCTCCAAAACTGTTTAAGGCACATTTCCACCTTCACTGACATGTTACGTAAAAGCAAGAAATAGGTCAAAACAATTATTGGCTCCCAAGATTAAAACAAACACGAACTTCCCTGGTGGCCCAGCGGTTCAGACTCTGCGCTTCCACTACAGGCGGCGTGGGTTCGCTCCCTGGTCAGGGAACTGAGATCCCGCATGCCACACAGCGCCGTCCAAAGAAAAAAAAACACGTTGGTGAAAACAAACAAGGAGCAATTCGTTTCACGAACTCCTTTCAAATTAGGAATTTCCAATCTGTACCGTAATGCAGACTAGCAAATCCAGGAACACATGTTGTTTCAAACATCTGAATCTTGCACATAATATTCTCTGTGCCTAGAATGCCTTCCTCCTCATACATTTAGGAAGTAAGTTTCCGTACAGTTTATGTCAAAATGTATTCATATGCTCAAATCCCCACTCCCTGCCCCGTTAGAATTTCTCTCTTAGTTACTTCAAAGCACTTTAGATTCCAGTTACATATTTATATTAGGTTTTCCTAATTCATTATAAGAATCTTAAAGATAGGGTCTATATTCTGCTCATATTTATAAATGTCCATGGTGTGGAAGATGATTCACTGCATACAATTAATTCTCATTAAATGTTTGTAAAGGAAAAAAAAAATCCAGCTCTTAATACCTTAATTCTTTTTACCTGTTGGAGTTTACAGCTCCTTCCTCTGTGCGTTGCACCTTAATCTCCTGGGAGGCAGCCTTGCCTGGTGGTTAGGAGGAGAGCTCTAAATTTGCATTGCTTAGATTCGAAACCTCTCTGTACCACTTAAAAGTCAGGCATCTGTAGACAAATTAACTTCTTTGTACCTCTGCTTCCATCTCTTTAAATGGGAGAAATGAAATCTGCTCATAAGGTTCTTGTCAGGGTTACATGACTTAAAATAGCGGTTCTCAAATCGCTTGCATCAGAATCACCTGGAGGGCTTATTAAAACCAGATGGCTGGGCCCCATCCTAGAGGTTTTGCGTGCCTTAGGTCTGGGGCGAGGCTGTGAATCTGTTTCTATTTCTAATAGGTTCCCAGACGATGCTGGCGCTCACGGACTACACTTTGAGAACCACTGACTTCAAATATTAAAGAGCTTACAAAGGTGCTCACTGTATCATACGTGCTCAGTAGGCGTTCGCTCCATTTTTTTTCTTTTTCCAGCCGAGCTGCATGGCACGCGAGATGTTAGTTCCCCGACCAGGGATCGAACCCCTGGGCCCCCTGCAGTGGAAGCACAGAGTCTTAACCACGGGGTCGCCAGGGAAGTCCCAGTAAGCATTCACTGTTGTTTTGGGGCACTCAGCAAACTTGACTGTTATTCCGTACATGAATGTGGGTCTCCCTTCCTACGCTGTAAGCTTCTCCGGGGACAGGAGTGTATCTTTTTTATCCACATCCCTAGGACAGAGTACCTGTGACACAGGCAGAGTACCTGTGACAAAGCAAGGCTGGAGCAGCTCTGACAGAATTCTCTGCCTCTCACCCAAGGTTCCTGCTGGTCAGAAGAGAAAGAAAATTCTTCCACGGGGCACAGGCCCAGGATTCTCACAGCAAGCACCTTTTGGACATTGGCTATTCCACTCATCCACGTGACCCATGGGGGTGAGGTCCCGTTTCCTATACTCAGGAGTCTGGAGGAGCTACCTCAGAACCGATCAGCTTTTATCAGGTTCTTGGGACCATGGTCCCTTCCCAAACGGGTGCAGAATTTCCACAGGCTTCTGTCAATGAGAACAACCCGCCACCACCACTGTTCACCTACGAATCGACTGTACCTAGAGTTTTAAAGAAATGTCTGATCTGGACACTGCCAAGCGGAAATCCTGTAATTCACTTTCAACTTACCCTGTCTCCTGGTTACTACTACTTATCTCCCTTAGCATTCCCAAACCTTTCAGTTAAGAATTCATTTTAGAACTTGACAGGATCAATATTAACCATGGCAGTTTACCATTTCACATACACAACTGATAAAATTCATGACACGTGCAATGATACCAGGGTGATGACACAGATCCTCGATCGGCAATTTGGCAAACAATCCTAACGGCGGTGCTGTGATCCCACGTGTGGACTTTCAGCATCACAAAAGGTCATTTTTCTAACTCCCCAGAAGTCATTTAAAGGAGCCGGCACTCCACTGCTGCCTATGTTGTGCAATCCCCGTTTGAAACATCATCCTCTTTTTGGAGGTAAGAATAGAGGCATCGCATCTCGCCACTTGCCGCAAGAAGCAGGCCTATGCCTTGCTCCTCTTCTGGCTCTGATCACACACAAAACCGCGAGCTCTGTCGGCCTTCACTTACTTCCCAAGCCCTCAGTGAGCTGGCCCTGGAGTCCTACAGGCTCACGAGACGTTCTTCATCCTGGGTCACACGTCCTCCTTCCTCTCGTGAACTTTTCTTTAAGCCTGAAAACTCACTTTAGAAACGCACCAGTCTCCACTTCCTTGTAGTCTAACAGCCATTACGATGGAACCACAACTTCATTCACATCTTGTACGGATTTCCTTTAGTATTTCCAGCAACGACACCCTAACTATCACTTCTCTTTGTTTGCTGACATCAGATGCCACCACGGGCCGGGTTCAACACAGGGTCACTTTCTCCCCAGGCTCCCTCTCTGTAACGGGCAACGAGCCTTGTGCTGCGTCGGTGCCGACAAGTTTCTTGCCCTGACTGTACGCTTACTCTTTCTGTTCCTCGACACTGATTTAGATCTCCTTCTCCCTCCATTGTATCCCCTTCGTTCTGTCTTCCCGCCAAATTATTTCTTCCCACCTGTCTAGACATCCTTTTTCTCCTCTAACAAGTCATCATAGAGTCTTTCTTCAAACGGTTGCTCTCCTTCCCGACAATTTTCTACTCCAGCACAAAGGTCGCGACAGTCCCAGCAAAGAGAAACGGTGATCCCTTCAGCCAGGACGAGACCTAGAGCACATACCCCGCAGGTCACCCAGCAGCGTTCAGAAGTCCTGGAGATCAAGGGGATCTCTAGATCTCTGGTTTCAGTCTGGAAACCCTCCGTTCACCGTAAGAGGCATCAGCAACTTCCAATGAGTTCTCCCAGCTCATGAGGAAGCCTTCTGGAACGCTACTAAAACCACCTGGCAAGTATTAATCTTCCTCGGGCCCCATCTCAGCGGCTAGTAATCAACAGTTAACTACCTCCTTTCTCCAAGGATGGCAGCAGCGCAGCATCACCTGAGCATTTCCGGGAAATGCAGATTCTCAGGTGGCACCTTAGACGCGCTCAATCAGGAGGGGAAGCGTAACAACATCCCCAGGAGAATCACACCACGGTAAAGTTTGAAAAGCATTCATCCATACTACGTACATAGGAAATCCCACTTCCGCTGCAAGTGTTTTTACATCAAGATATCAAAAGAGGTCCTCCTAGAAAAGGATTATATGCGGCAAAATGAGTGTTGAAGATGTTGCTTACTTTATTCTCCCTCATTAAAGCTGAAAAATGCCCCTAAGTCAATTAAAGATGTTAAAGAATTCCTGCAGTAAATAAACCTGTTTAATCCAACATTTCTTGAACACATCAGCCAAGGAATTTTAATTTATCTATTTTTATAAATATCTGCTACCATCTCAAAGCACATTTATTGGTATTAACAGAAAAGAGTTAATTGAAAAGCCTGTCCCAGAAGTCTAAGCACCTCCGCTCGACAGTTACAAAGTACCACGCTGACTTCTCCAAAGCTCTCCTGCTGGCCTGTTTGCCAACGACTCTTAAGTACGTCTATTCATCAAGTTGAGATGTGATGTTGCCACCTACCTTCCTGCTTGGGGAGGTCAAGCAGAGAGCAGCCTTGGCCCCAAAGGCAGGACATCATAAAGCCAAGACGAACCAGGGAAAGAGGCCAAACACCAGAGCTACCTAGCCCTCCGATTAAAGCAGCCTGTACTGTCCCAAACTTTCTCGGAGGAAGACATTCAGATGCCGATTTACATGCGTTCTGCTGTATAAGATCCAAGTTTTTTGTGTTCACCCCTTCTCCTGAAGCATAATTACTGTAAGAGGTACTTCATAAGGAGTTCCATTTTTAGAACTTCCCCAATTTTTAGTTCTAATCAAAATTTTTTTAAACTTCATTTTAAACACCTACAAATGCACTTTCTCCTTATCTGCATGAAACTAGGTAACAAAATTAATATCTTCTCTAACTTGACTCAGCTGAGCTACAGTCAGTCACAACCCTTATTTTTTGAGGCCCCATGTAAAGTATGTTAACATTGATCATCTGCTTTTAGACGAGAGACCCAAGGTTAATAAAGTGCCCTACATTCCAAAAGTAGGTGACTGCGGAATTAACTGACACAACCTATATGAATGACAGAGGAGGAGACACTTTGTTAGGGTATTTTTTACCACCTGAAAGGGTTTTACAGTCCTTGGTTTTCTAAAAACACTACTGCTGTTACTCTGCCACCGGCACCCCCTCCGCCCCCTCCTCCAAGCGAGTCCAGGCACCTGATGAAATGTTATGCAGCCACTACAAATATTTTAAAGAACTCGTAATATATGTAAGTATCTTGGTGAAAAGTCAAAAAATAATAATAAAACATAGTAAGTAAAACTGAAGAGACAGTATAAGGTCAACGACGCTTAAAAAACAAATAGAAAAGAATATACCAAAATGCTAATAGTAATGGTCTTTGTGTGATTGGCTACTGGAAGATTTATTTGTTTCTATCTTTTCAAACTTCCAATTTTTCTACATTACCTATATTCCTTTTATAACCAGAAACAAAAGATAAAACCCCCATTTATACCCCATCCTCCACCTACAACCCTCTAACGGAAAGGCGAGGTTACACAGATGCAAATGGTGACTCTATGCACACAGGATTAAGAACATGTCTACAGTCAGAAAGAAATCCAAACTTACATTAGCTCTAATATATTTATGGGTTTGGGAGGGGGAGATAAACCTCTAGGTAAAGAGCCAAGAAGATTACGACAGGTTATAAAGAGACTGCTAGGAAAGATGTTTTCACTCGTTCCCCCTTTCTTCTCCACGGAGTCCATTTCACACCCTCCCTGCCTGCCCTAAAGAGACAAGGGCCTGGACAAGATCCATGGAGAGATAAAGGGTAACAGAAGACAATGAAAAGTGGGCAAACTGAAAACATACAGCAAAAAGAGATGGGGCAGCCCTTCCATTTCTAAATGACCCTTAGTGGGTAAAGGATATAGACTGGGTTCTGCCCAAAGTTCCTATTCTAATAACATCAGTGCTCAGTCAGTGTCTGTTTTGTGGCCAATTTGCTGAAGTGTTAGGATCACTTTCTCATGCCATTAACCTCTGAATACTCAGAGCTAACAACATCTAAAGAAAACAATTCAGGAAGTAAATACCCCAAAGTCAAATACCAACAGTTTGGGCGTTCCCAATGTTTGAATTTAATTGTCTGTACACAGCCCGGTTAGATACCAGCTTCCAGGGGAAGAATGTAGATACACAATGGATTATGATGTGACAGCTACACTTAATACATGATATGAAGCCACGTGGTCAATGTAGTTTCTAGTAAATTCTAACTCCCTCCTCTGTCCCAGAGAACAGGCACTGCATTCACTACCCTCAGATATGCAAACTGCACATCAATTTTTTAATGAATTGTGATCCTCGTGTTTAGGACACTGGCTTCATCAGAGCCATCAGCAAGAATGTAAGTTTTGGTCCAGGCCTCTTGGTCTTCATTGTCTATCACATCCCTTTCTAAATCCTGAGCGACAACTCGTCAGTTCAATACAAAAAAAAAGTGTCAGTACTCAGACTTCAACATGCAGGGACGAAATCCTCAAACTAAGAGAAAAAGGAGTTCTAAAAAGCCTTGAAATACATAAACAATTAACAACTTTTCCACACAGACCTTTCACTGAAGGTAATCACCAAGAGAGTTGTCTTTTGTGTTTTTTTTAACATCTTTATTGGAGTATAATTGCTTTACAGTGTTGTGTTACTTTCTGCTGTATAACAAAGTGAATCAGCTGTATGCATACGTATATCCCAATATCCCCTCCCTCTTGCGTCTCCCTCCCACCCTCCCTACCCCACCCCTCTAGGTGGTCACAAAGCACCGAGCTGATCTCCCTGTGCTATGCAGCTGCTTCCCACTAGCTAGCTATTTTACATTTGGTAGTGTATATATGTCAATGCTGCTCTCTCACTTCATCCCAGCTTACCCTTCTCCCTCCCCTTGTCAAGTCCATTAAGAGAGTTGTTTTTAAAAGCAGTTACTAAGCTAGAATGAAAACTATTTTAAAACTCATTTATGGATTGCATATAAAACTGAATTAGACCAAAATTTTTGCAAAAGGATGCAAGATTGAAACCTTTTCATATTTCCTAAGTTATGCCCCTCTCCAGGGTATGAGTCCTGCAGGTGCAAGTATTTCTACACCATTTTGAGCCTGCAATTATGCGTGTCCCTTGAAATAAAATGCCAAGACTCCTTCAAAAATAGTTATAAGAGAAACTGGGTTGACCAAGAACTTTAAAGAAGAAGTACGTTCAGAGGGGACAGCAGTGAGCAAGTAACCAAGGATTTCCTTCTGTTTCTATTACATATTTCAGAAGCATGAATTAGAAGACACTGGTTGAGTTAATGGAAAAACTTAGAATACTAAAATATTGTTAAAATCCCAGAGTAAAAGCATACCTATAATAAAGCTTTTATACCATTCTGGCTTTAAACCCACATATGATTCTGGAGATTGGATGCATAGCAATGTGAGTGAGCTTAACACTATTGAATGTATACTTAAAAATGGTTACGATGGTAAATTTCATGTTACATGTATTTTACCACAATAATTTTTAAAAATTTTAAACCATATTTGATAAGTTTTGAAATTCCAAATTTACTTAAAAATGATAATCTCAAAAACTAAGTAAATAAACACCAAACTACAGCCATACTATACAGTCGAAGGCTCTTCTGGGCTCTAACTTTGCCTGTGAATTGCCTGAGCCTCCAGGCCCATGGGGCGATTCAATGCCTTGTCAAACCTACTTCTTAATTTCAAAGCGGTTTTAAATAGCAACATTAGAAATGTAATCACGAGCAAACGAAGCTCCAGGAGTTAATTACCACAATTGTGTACCCGTGTTTTCTCCTTATAAATATATTTAAATGCATCACAAGAGTCATCAGAGTCACCCAATATAAATAAAGCCTTAAATAGGCAGGTGAAAAGAGTCCTGTTCCACCTGCAGAGAACAGAACTGGGCTTTCTTCACTCTCACCCACATTTCTGTAGTCAAGATTCAATGCTAACAGAAGGTTTTCAAAAGTCGATCCCTATTGCTGACTACATTTGACACACAGAGGGGAACTTCATTTTGAAAGCTTTCCATTTAAAAATTCATTCCATGACTCATGGCAGGCAATTCCTTTCACATAACTCTCACTTAAGTCCTGTGTGTCTCAAGTTGAACAACAAACACTTCGCCACAATCATGGTCCTGTTACATAATGCATTCAATTTTAAACCACCTGTCTGGCTCTCTCCCACTCATCTATGCCTGAGGGAGGAACCCACCACTAGGTGAGCAGAGACACAGCTGCAATAAGCTGTGGCTGTTTTTTTATTTTAAATCATTGCTTTTTAAACTTTTTTGACTACAACCCACAGTAAGGAGTACATTTTATGTGGTGACCCAGGTCACACAAACGTATGTATGTATATAACTGAAACAAAATGCTTTTAATCAGGGCTTCCCTGGTGGCGCAGTGGTTGAGAGTCCACCCGCCGATGCAGGGCTCATGGGTTCGTGCCCCGGTCCGGGAAGATCCCACATGCCACGTAGAGGCTAGGCCCGTGAGCCATGGCCGCTGAGGCTGCGTGTCCGGAGCCTGTGCCCTGCAACGGGAGAGGCCACAACAGTGATAGGCCCGCAAAAAAAAAAAAAAAAAAAAAAAAAAAATGCTTTTAATCATCCTGTTATACAGCCTGCCAAAAGAGATAAAACCTGGGCCCATTGTTATTTTATATATATTCATATTAAATGCTAACATTTCATTATAATGATTCTACAGTTCTCATGTTAAAGAGTCAGTGAAAAAAAAGAACGAAACTGGGTCATTTGTAGTGAGGTGGATGGACCTAGAGACTGTCATACAGAGTAAAGTAAGTCAGAAAGAGAAAAATATCGTATATTAACGCATATATGTGGAATCTAGAAAACTGGTACAGATGAACCGGTTTGCAAGGCAGAAATAGAGACACAGATGTAGAAAACAAATCTATGGACATCAAGGGGGGAGAGTGGGGAGGGGGGATGAATTGGGAGACTGGGATTGACATGTATGCACTAATACGTATAAAACAGATAATAAGAACCTGTTGTATTAAAAAATTAAATTAATTTTTAAAAAGTCAATGAAAAAAATTTTTAAGCTACTTGAATCTTTAAATTACTCAATAGATATTTAAATATTCATATTTAAATATTCAAAATCAGGCTGAACTGCAGGACCATACACCAAGATATTATATGTGTTTGGGTCCCAACTAAACCTGGGACCCAAAACAGCAGATTCAACACATGGGCTACACCTAGTCATTGATTTTTTTTTTTTTCATTGATTTTTTTTTTAAGTATAGCTTCTCTATAAATGGACTGTGCCCTGGTTTGTCAGAATAACCAACACTCTTAATAATCTTACTTAAGAAAAAGACTATTTCAATAAAAGAATGGACAGATGTAATTGTCTTTGAACCAAATTGAAGAGGGAAAAGAATACATATTACAAAAATCTCCTTGCACTTCCCTGGTGGCGCAGTGGTTAAGAACCCACCTGCCAATGCTGGGGACACGGGTTTGATCCCTGGTCCAGGAAGATCCCACATGCCGCGGAGCAACTAAGCCCGTGAGCCACAACCACTGAGCCTGCGCTCTAGAGCCCGCAAGCCACAACTACTGAGCCCACGAGCCACAACTACTGAAGCCCGTGTGCCACAACTACTGAAACCTGTGCACCTACAGCCCGTGCTCCCCAACAAAGAGAAGCCACCGCAATGAGAAGCCCACGCACCGCATGGAAGAGTAGCCCCCACTCGCCACAGCTAGAGAAAGCCCACGCACAGCCACGAAGACCCAATGCGGCCTAAAATAAATTAAAAAAAAAAACTCCTGTTCTCTTTAAAATATTAACTATTAATATAAACAATAATTAAATAACATTAATAAGCAATGTTAATTATTAAATATTAATGTTTAAATATTAATGCTACATTTTAAAAAGAGAGGGGCTCCTAAAACCCTTCACAGAGGTAGGATGATTTATCATCTATGAGAATTTCCATTCTGGCTGTTTCTCCTTGAACAAAACAACAGGAAGAAAGAGTAAGCGGAATGTTAGTAATGATCATGAAAACATAGTAGCAAAAAAAAAAAAAAGAAGACACTAAGTGGCAGAAAAAAATTGACGATACACTATCGCTCAGAGTGACAGAGTAAAACTAAAGCCCCAATTGTAGAGACTGTGATCTTTATGTGCTTCTGTTGCTAACAAGGTTCCAGAATCGATGTTTCTGAGGGAACCAGGAAGAACTGAAACAAACCCCTTGAACAAAGGTTGGCAATTTGTAATAAGCAAAAGCTAGTTCCGGCAAAGAAGAGGTTGTGGGCGTGGAAGCAGTCTGCAGCCCAGAGAGCGACCTGGCATTATATTTAGCAGCTAAAAGCCGAAATATATGTATACATATGCACAACCTCAGCTAGAAATGGATACTCACCAAACACTGAGATACTGCTTATTATCTGCCAGTCACTGTTTTAAGCACTTCTTACAAATATGAATGCATTTCTATCCCGGAAGGCACAGAATGGTTAAGTAACTTGCCTACAGTTTGTTCAGCTGGTGAATGGCAGAGAGACCGAGGCTGGTTGTTCTCAACATTCGTGCTCTTAATGCTTACATTGTGTGGCTTCTTCTCTGGAAGCATCCTTGGTTCCCACCCCTTCTGAAGCCTACCTCTCCAGTCTTGCAATAATTCCGCAGGCCGCCCTGCCCTCCGACACCCTTCTAGTAATTTCAGAGTTGGTTTCTCGTGGTTGCAATCAAGACCCCTGACTGACTCAGTCCCAAATCCAATTACAGAGGCAAGTTTAGGCAAACACAAAAGGCTCCTCTGAACTCTGGCCCAGTAACAACTCAATTACCCAAGGACACTGGCAAGAGGGAGGTAGGCTTTGCGGGGAGCACATTATTTGTCACATGAATGAGCCAAATCCTCATCCTATAGGGTGGGAAGCAAGAGCTATCAGGAAATTTATGAAAGCAAGAAACAGTGATTTTTGTTTTTCTCAATGTCAAGCAGAAGGCAGGTGGATTTTGAGGGGTCAGCCTCGAAAAACTTTGCAATTTTCTACCTGAGTCTACTAAGACAAGCAGCTATGGGTATCTTTAGGCCACAATTCCCTGGACTTCACATACAGAGAAATTTAAGAACTGCAAAAAGGCAGGCAGGATTAAAAGAAATACTCTCCTTTTTATCCAGTCAGCTGCCTCTCTTCCCACATGGGCTATCTCCTACGTTATCTTCCTCTGCCTGACCCAAGGTTGAGTTTGAGGGCAGCTGGCACTATACTTAGCTGGCATTGAAGGTGGAGACCTGGCATGGAGCAGATGCAGCCAGACAACAAGGTGTTGGAGGGGGAGGAAGTGGGGAGGAGCAGGGGAGAGAGAGGCCTCCATTTCCATCTGCCTGAGGCCACAAGGCAGGACCAACTATGAGGGACCCACAAGAATGAGAGCAGACTGCCCTTTATGTCTCCTTCCTGGAACCAAAACACAGAAACTTCAAAAATTGTCCTAAAGACAAATACCACCATTCAGTCATTTAAAAAGCATCCTGGGCTTCCCTGGTGGCGCAGTGGTTGAGAGTCCGCCTGCCGATGCAGGGGACGCGGGTTCGTGCCCCGGTCCAGGAGGATCCCACAT
>NC_041218.1:77027824-77076760 GCF_002837175.3 Physeter macrocephalus
CCACAGCAGTGAGAGGCCCGCGTACCACAAAAAAAAAAAAAAAAAAAGCATCCCCTTTCCCTCTATTTCCCCTCACATAAGCTGACTTAACACACGATTTTTCATTCAAACACACACACACACACACACACACACGCTCTCATAATTTCTTAAATAAGAGTCTCAGGAATCTAAGAGACCTTCTGTAGGGAGACCACCTCTGGTCATATTTCTTGACAGTTATATTCCTTTCAACACCAGGAACTTATTTTGAGTTCTTGCTAATTTTAAGCTCCCCATGAAAACAGAGAGGAAATCACTAAATCCTGGCATCCTGACCTTCCGCAATTCTCAGACCTCTCACTCCAACACCTCCATCTCACACCAGACCCTCAGCCTCTGTCACCTGGACAACCTCCTCCCAAGGGATTTTGCTGCCTTCAACCTCTCCTTTCCCCATTCTGCACCCCACCCACCTAGACTAAACTTTAACAAATGTTTTTGTCAACTGATGGTGACTGCAACCTTAACTGTTAGATCCCGTCCACATACAGTCTCAACATTATTCTGTCCCCCAAACCCATATATGTACTGCATGGAGTGGTTCTCAAATGTCAGTGTGAGGCACAATAAGAATAAAAACAATGTAGTACTTTTCTGTAGAACTATGAAGAGCAGTCCTTTAAAAAAAAAAATTTGGGCTTCCCTGGTGGCACAGTGGTTGAGAGTCCGCCTGCCGATGCAGGGGACACGGGTTCGTGCCCCGGTCCGGGAAGATCCCACATGCCGCGGAGCGGCTGGGCCCGTGAGCCATGGCCGCTGAGCCTGCGCGTCCAGAGCCTGTGCTCCGCAACGGGAGAGGCCACAGCAGTGAGAGGCCCGCGTACCGGGGGGAAAAAAAAAATTTACTAGGGCATTAAATACAAAGTCTGGCAACCTCTACAGCACACAGGTTTTCCAATGACACTTTCCGTTGCTGATAACAAGGTTAGCACAAAGACAAACTCAAGATCGTTCGTCACCTTCCCTCAATTTACAGATCCAACCCTCTTACCCTGTACTCCTGCCCCAGCCAGGTCCATCCCTCAGTGTCCCTCCTGCATGCCATGCTCACTTCTGCCCTGACCTAGTCTACTGTCTTCTCTGAGTGGTATAGTAAGTTAAGTCCTGCTCTCAAATACTACCTCCACCCAGTAGTTCCCTTCCATCCTGCTAATCAAGCCCAATCTCCTTTCTCCTCATAGCATATATTGTCTAAACCAATTATTGTCTAAACCATATATTGTCTAAACCAATTATTCTTAAATGGGCCATCGTGACATCCTTAACTTAGTTGCTATTTGCCACAAGAGCTTTATTATTAGTAAGAGAAATACTGAGGTTTAATTTTTTTAAATCAAAGCAGATTGGTTTTTTAAAACCAATATACCAAATAGATCGGTGGAATTCTTATGGGAGAAACAGTCTACCATTTGTTGACCGAGGATGCAACACAACCCTGGGATGGTCAAGCACGTGAGTGCCATGACCATGCTTCCTGTGTCTCATGACAGAGGGAAAAGCTGAGAGCCAGTGGAATGGATCAAGCAGCACTGGGCAGGAGGTTTTCCATGAAAGCTCATGACATATAGAGACAAATCTTAAGTCTTGGCATGTCATACTCAAAAAGAACAAACTTCCTCTTTTACATCTATACGCACTAGGCACTCCAATACTTGCTCAATTTAATTAATTACTACAAGCAGAATCAGACAAGTTTCTCCACCAGACTATGAGCTCCTTAAGTGTTCCCCAATCTAGCTCCCTTAGGGAATGGTAGCTGGTACGCTATAATATTTATTGAATTAAAAAGTGGTGAAGTTTTATGTAAGGAAATAAATGTAAGTATACAACTTCATGTACAGTTTAGAGGAAGTCTAACGGAAGAAAATATCCCCCATGTGTTCAAGCATTATTAAGAACCTACTACGCTCCAGGCACTGGTCTAATTTACAACCACATATGAAACAGACAATAATCCTTGCCCTTGGGTAGCTTACATACTAGTGCGGAAAGACTGAGCATAAACAAAATAAATAAGTTAATTATCAATTATTTATTAGAAGGTGGAATAGGACACGGGAAGGAGGTAAATGTTACAATCTTAAATAGGGTGCCCAGTGCGTCTCATCAAGAGAATGGCCTTTGTGCAAAGACTTGAAGTAGGTGAGTGGGTATCTGGAGAAAGAAGTTTTCAGATAAAGAAAACAACAGGTGCAAAGGCCCTGAGGCAGGAGAATGCCCAGCATGATGAATGACCAGCAACAAGGCCACTGGGGCTACAGCAGTGAAAGAGGGTAAGAATGTGGCTTTATTAGATCTGAGGACAAGACTGTCTTCTTTTGTCTATAAAGCAAATTCTTTGCACTGTTAACACACCACTCACATTTATATCTAACGTAAAATATGTCAGAAGCTCTGGGCAAATCAAAGTGCAGTATGTACTACCTTTGCTGCCTAATAACTAACCTTGATTGTTATTTTACACCTGCTTTGTTCTTTTCCTACTGTAACAGCAAGTTTAATTTTTGAGATCAAAGAACTGCCAGGAGCACAACTGCTCAGAAGTAGTGTTTGCAACTCTTTGTGAGAAGGATACTGTGTGTCACATTTCATGGGAACTGGCAAATCTGTTCTCTTGCTTTCATTTGTGCTTTCATTCCTTTCTTGAGGTCTTAAAGAAGAGATAAGCCTATTTCTTAGAGCTGTATCCCAAATGATTAGTTTAACTGTGATGCAGCACATAAGATAAGACCAGATACCACCCTTACCAAGGTAACGTAGACCTAAACCTGGCAAACAGACAAAGCCCGGCCCTTATGTCACCTCCACTTAAAGTTTTCCTCTCGTCTCCAGCCCAGGGGGGTAGATGTTCCCACTCTGTGCTTCTAGGTGCTTTTTGTTCTATCATAGTCATTATCGTGCTATGTATTTTGCAATTTGTACAGCTTTGTAAGACTATATTGTAACACTACAAACATGTTTACCTCCCCAGCTGGACCTACAAGACTGGTATTATGCCTTTATTCATTTCTGACTTCTCAGCTTCTGCAGCCTGAGGGAGACATTCCTAATATCTGTGTCCCTTTTCTCCTTCAGAGCTCCTGGGAAGAGGACACTTCCCTGATGCCTGGCTATGAGTGAGGTCATGTGACTTGCTCTGGCCAATGAGATGAGAGCAAAAGTCCCTTCAGGCAGGTGCATTTAAATGCCCTTGTGAAATTCTCCATTCTTTCTTCACATTTCACAGTGATGACACGGAAATGCATGATGGAAGCAGAGCCACCACATGGAGGACAGCTGCCCTCGCAAGCACCCAGACACAAAATGGTCTTTCTGTGAATAAGAAATAAACTTTTGCTGTGTTAAGCCACGAAGATTTGGAGGTACTTTTGTTACTGCAGCAAAACCTAGGCTATCCTGACAAATCAGATGGTAGGTGCCTTATACAGATTTTTAGAAGGAAGAAAAGATACCAGGAAATGCAAAAGTGAGGATGACTCACTGGACAGCAGTCTGGGATGTAAGGGGTAGGTGCTACATTATTAAGAAGCTGCCTGCAGCGAAAGAATGATTAACAAAATCATTAATTCACTTTACTTTGTGTTCTGTTTAGCCTTGTACTCCCACAGCTAACTGCTTAAATGAAGGTTCTACATTATTACGGTCATTAAGAAATGAAACTGATTTTGAATTTCACAATCTTAGTTCTCACCAGAGGAATACCTTTGACCAGGACAGAAGTCTCTATTTAAAGGAGGTAGTTTTGAAAAAGTAATGTTAATCAGAAATCAATGTTGGTAAACTCTGCATCCCCCAATGGAGACCAGTTAGACAGTGGTTATTCAAGCTCTTGCAGAAGTTCCTCTTGTCTTGGGAAATTAACGAAGGGAGGGGGAGAGGGCGATATAAGCGCTATAAGAACTTAAATCATCTTAAAAAAAAAATTAAGGGAGGTTGGATAAGGGCTGCCCTGAGAGTCTTAATAATCTTCAACATGAAAAAGTGGGCTTGAATCACCCAAACTTCTAAAAAGAGCATGTAGCATCCCCTTCCATATCAAACAGCCTTCAGCTGGAGCCAGGTAAAAGGTAAAAGGATGAAGAAATAGGAGGGCTGTGCAGGGAAACAAAGAGAGCAAACAATAGGATGAGCTGATTCAGAGAAGACGTGCTGGGAAAACGGTCCACGAGAAAAGCCTTAGGGAACAAAGCTTGGGGGAGGAGGAGGAGAGAAAAACAAGAAGGGTAGAGCCAAAGGAAACCAAACCCAAAATGAAGATGGATACCTCATTCCAAGGGAAGCGAGTAAGGAGATGAGTCCTCAAAACACCAGGACAAAGGCTCCCAGAGATTTTTCAGGGCCTAACCAGAGACAGAGATACTAAGAAGAGAAGGGCTCCTTCGCCAGGTAGGGAGATGGGGAGGTCTTCCACTCTAGGAGGTGGAAACAAGGTAGATCAGCAAGAACCGTCTTCACCCCAGGGTCTGAGACTGGAAAAGAAGCCTACGATGGGGGGCCCAGCCATGCCTCCTCCTCTACACTGAGCTCCTCTTTGTTCCCTGGATAGGATACAAACTCTCTCAGGATCATCCGCACTAGAACCCCTCTTACTCCCTCTGGTCAGTTTCCACTAACAGGTGATGCTCACACATCACCGCTTCAAGGCAGCCTCCATCTAGGAAGGCACCATCCCCTTCCTGGTAGACTTGGGATCCTCTCCTCTGTGGCTTGTCTTCTCTGGGTACCCAGCCACCAAGTCCTACTGGATAAATGACCAGAAAGGAGGGAAAATCCAGCAGAAACAAAGGGCTCATATGCCTTAAATCGGTGCCACGGTTACACAAGGTGATTCATGATTTGCCTCAGTTGTATGAGGTCACACCCCCAACTCCCTCACATAGCCATGTTTTCTGACACATAAACATATGAAAACCCAGAAAGAGGGAAAAAGCTCCAGAATTCATTCTTCCTCATAGTGAGTTTTTCTTCTTCCTAAAGAATTGTAACAACAGAAAATTTGAGATCAAGGGCCTGTTTTGTCTTTAAACATTTCCTTTATTAAGACAAAGTATTAAGATAACCTTCACTATCCCCCCCCCCCAAAAAAAATCTCTAAAAGCTGTGAAATAGTTTCAACCTGGGCATAACATTTCAATATAAAAGAATTGATAGGGCTTCTCTGGTGGCGCAGTGGTTGAGAGTCCGCCTGCCGATGCAGGGGACACGGGTTCGTGCCCCGGTCCGGGATGCCGATGCAGGGGACACGGGTTCGTACCCCGGTCCGGGAAGATCCCACATGCCGCGGAGCCGCTGGGCCCGTGAGCCACGGCCGCTGAGCCTGCGAGTCCGGAGCCTGTGCTCCGCAACGGGAGAGGCCACGGCAGTGAGAGGCCCGCGTACCACAAAAAAAAAAATAAATAAAAAATAAAATAAAATAAAAGAATTGATAAACACACAGAATTGGTATGAGTTTTGCGCTGTGGTCCTGCTTCATGGTGAGATTACTGTAGATGATGATGTGGCTGAGTGCCAAAACCATGAAAAGTGTTTTTCCCCTTATTGACACGCCCATCGCTGGAACCCATGGCCAAAGGAACCGAAGGCATAATTATTCTATTCAACTATCTGTTACTTTGTGAATGTAGTTCTGGCAGGCATTTCAAAACATGTTCAATATACTGTGACAAAATTTAGCCAGATCAAAGTACCACAAAAAGACCTTATAACTCCTGTGTATAGACTAACAATGCTAAGGGTGCCTGAGAAAAGGGCAGGGGCTGGAAAACAAAAATCAAAAAACGTGTCTGGCAATTGCAGAAGAGGAATGCAAATTCTTCATACAAAAGCCTCTCTGACTCTGAACCCTAGCCATCCAAGTTTACGCTCAGGAATGATGGAGGAGTGGCACTCGGGTCACATTTTGGCGCACTTATAGCTTCTCACCAGAAACCTCCCAGGACGTTCTGCGGTTAACCCAGCATCAGTTGAGAGGCCAGTCCCCTTCCCTGCACTTCTCACCTCCACCCCGCACCTAACTTCAGGGGCTGGGCCAATCACTGCCCATGCGCACTCCATTCACAAGGTTCTTCTCACCCAGGGCTATACCTTCTACTGTCACTGCTCTTCCTTAGGCTCCTATATCAATCCAGGGTCCTCTCAAAAGAGAGCCTATCAAAGATGTGTGGGCAAGGTTCTGAGACCCAGCAGGAGAGGCTACAGAACACAGGGGTTAGTAATGACCAGGCTTTAACAGCCATAGGCAGGAGGGACTACGGGAAGACACAGCTTTACTGGAGGCTGGAGAGAGCCGAAGTGATGGAGGAGAGACTGCCCTGTTGTAGCTAGTAACAGAGGGTCACAGTCACTGCCAGTACCACACTGAAAGAGAGATGGGGGCAGAAGGGGCAGACACCCCCCCCCCACCGACTCCTCTCCTCCCCTGGCCTTCCACTGACTGAACGCAAACCAAAGCCACATGGCGCGAGCCCTAGTGACGAACATCCAGAGGGCAGACTCCAAGGTATAGACCAGAACACAAAAGAGAGTGTGGGGGGTTGACAGACAGAATTAATTCGCTCAGCTGCCATGGACCCTTTATGTTTCAAATGCTCATTGCTTTTTGAACTGCCCTTCACTTTGTGGAAACCAATAAGGGGGAGTTTCCAATATTATTAATTCAATCAAGTTCTTATAGTCACAGACTGCCATCTTGGCTTGTCCTTCCATCATGGAGGCGGCAAACGGAAAACCAGGTAGACTCCTAGCCTCAGCAATTTTGTGATGTTAAAGGGGACCAAACTTTTAAGGCCCTTTAGACCAGTGTGAGTCCATGACCCAGCAGCATTAGCATCACCTGGAACTTGACAGAAATGCAGATTCTTGGGCCCCATCCATGACCTATGAAATCAAAGTCTCTAAGATTGGGGCCCGAGAATCTGTGTTTTAACAAGCTCTCAGGGATTCTCAGGTATGTGTATGCTACAGTTTGAGAAGTCCTCCTTTAGACCCCATTTTTGACAGCTTTAGGGAGAACAGACCATAGATATCCTATCGGAGACCCTTCCAGCCTAAGGAGCCCTTGACTCTTCACTTCCTCACTGTGACCTTTAGCAAGATACCAGTGTCTGAGCCTCTTACTTAATTGCTATCACCATAACTAATAAGACCTATTTCAGCTTTTCAAAGGGCTTTATCCTGAAATCCCTCAGATTTGTCATTTCAGGCAATGATGGTGATGGCAGCAAAAGGACAACAGCAGCAACCCACACTCAGCCTTCTCAGCACAACCAGTTCTGTCTGAAAAGTGCTGTGCATATTAATGTACTTCCACTCCCACCCTGTGAGGTGGGCACTACCTTTGCTTCACAGCCGGTGAGGTTGTGCCTTATGTAAAAGCTCAGTAACTTGTTCTGTCTATATGCGAAAGGAATACCTACTCCAGAGCGATGAAAACAGTAAAATAAGAAAGTGAAAGCACTTTGCAAATGTAAAGTCTTATATAAATGACAGCAGAGTGAACAGCCAACTGCTGATGAACTGAATGTGCTGAGTTGTTTTAAGCTCTAACTTCATGAGATAGTCAGGTAGATTAGAATATGACTAGGAGGCTTTTTTTTCTTTCTTTCTTTTTTTTTTAAAAGAAGTTATGTGCCAAGAAGAGTAGGAAATTTCAGTGTTTCAATGGGTGCTATTTGAAGATTTTTCATAAATTTTAAACAGTAGAGGAAAACAAATATTGATGCTAATTTAAGGCTAAGAAATAGCTTTCACTGATGACAAGAAACAGCAAAAAACCTCTTATCTAAAAGATAAAACCACCTGGTAAGCTCTCCCCAGACACAAAGGACTGCTGTCACAAGTTCTCTTCTGACACCTCTCCCAGAATTCTGTTTATAGCCAAACAAATGATTTAATCTTCTAGAAACAGATTCATAGGTATGTCCTTTTTATTCTTTTGGTATGACAGATTCTCGATTTAATCAGAATCTTCCTGCTCCTTCAAATGCTCTTTCTACTAAAGCATTACCTTCCTCCTCTTCAACTCAAGAGATGAGGTGAATATTAAAGACCCATCTTCCCCTCTGTCTAAGATACGCCCCAAAGTGTTCTGGGGGTTGAGCTGGCGTCTCAATGGAGAGAGACCACTGCTCCGACCTTGGTTGGGCAGACAAGGGCCAAGAAATGAAAACTGGTCCCCTCCCCCACCATCAATTCCATCATGATAGAATGCTGGTATTCCATTTTAGAGACGGAGACCCAAAAACGTTATTTGACTTATTCACACAGTTGTTAAATGACAAACACACAGAAAAATGTCCTCTCTCCTATACCAAAGCCAAATTCTATTTTCGTAGATTGAAACAGGCATCATACTTCCCCTGATATCTAAAAGGTAACGTCACACTTCTTCTTTGTTTTCCCCTACAAAAGAAGATTTCATACCGATATATAAATTCACAGCACAATATGATGGAGTGAACCATTTGTAGTGTTTGTTCATTATAGTCAACATTTAGAGTGTTAGACCAAACAGAAGTGATAAGCCGTTCACTTCCCTCAATAGTAACAGGTGAGAGCAAAACAAATTTATAGTCAGCACCAAAGGCAGAAGTGTTGGGCAACCATAAGTATTTGCATGTACACCTCATAACAGCTGCAGGTAAATGATCTGACAAGGTCAAATTCGACAGAACTGAACAGCAAAACCACCAATGGGGCTAGAGCGTAAGTTGCCAGACAAGTTAGAAAAAAATACAGGAAGACTACGAGCTAGATTGCAGAAGCCCTGGTTTTCCGGACTCTAATTTTAGAAAGGTATGTTTTGCCTTTATTAGAAATCCTGAATTATGTTTTTTCTACAGATAACATAAATGGTGCAAAATGCAAAGAAAAGCATTTTACGAGGGTTATGAGGGAGAAGCCAATGCCTCATGAACAAAGCATTAAAAAGATTAACTGAGTCACAAAAGATAAGATCTGCCAACTCCCCACATAACGTACAGTGACTCAAAGGCCAAGTCTAAATCTACTGGCATTTGGGTATACTCAAGGTTCTTAGTTTTTTTTTTAAAAAAGGAATTTATATGGGAAGTTTTAACTTTTAAATTTTACTTAAAAAAAATCTGGAGGGAACCAATAATAAGCTTTCTATGTATATATAATTTCAGCTTCAACATTACTTTAGGGATATTCATGCTTTTTGCAGGAAAAAATTTAAATGTATTTTCCTCTGTCATTTAAGTCATTACGTAACCAATTATCAGTGCTCAGATAAATTGTTAATATACTCTTCAATTTTTCACACTTCACAAAAAAGGGTTTTGTTTGTATGCACCATTTTATTTTATTTATTTTTTAACAGGAGACAATCAAACCAAAGTTTAATAACATGTATACATGGGAGAGACCCAGAAGTGAGTGATTTGTATGCACCATTTTAAAGCTGTGATTTACTTTGATATTTCTACAGATAAACTATTCAGCTACATTTAAAAACTAAAACACGGCTTACTATAGCTGTTTTATTCTAAGACACCAAAATTTTAAGGTATACTATCAATTTAATAATAGTTTTACAAGGAAAAAAGTAATATCCCATTAAATGACCACTTCAATTTAACACACATCCCTATTTCAAAAGTATTAAAATGAAAAAGAGAGAGAGACTGTAATCAAGGAAATACATTCTTTTATTTGGAGAGAGAATACAGCAGAACAGGTGGACCTTGTAACATGGAGCCAGATTTCCTGGGTTCAAATCTTACCTCCTCTACTTATTAGGTGATCTCAGGCAACCTACCTAGCCTCTCTGTACCTCATTTTCCACTTTAGACAAGAAGAAGACAATGAGAGTACCTGCCACACAAGGCTGTTATGAGGGTTCAATCGGGTAAGGTTCTTAAAGTACCTCAACGACCGGGACATGATAAATGTTATATAACAATCTGTTAAATAAGAATAGTTATCACCATCAACGCCACCACCTCCCAGGGCTCACTGAAGCTTTTGCTACATTTAGAGGTGAGCAATTTCCAATTCAACAAGCCAATAAAATGCTTTAATTCGGGAAAATGTTTACTGAACGAGCACTTCATACTGTGCCAGATTTTTAGAGGAAGATAAAAAGTAAAATAATGATAGAGCCATGGTGCTGCTTCTAGAAGAAGGGCCTTTTAACTAGGGGTGTGTGGTGACCCAGGCTTCAGAACATCCACAAGCGCTCTGAAATGAGATACAAAATGATGTCTGCAAGTGCATTTTTCTACGGTGCTATCCCAGATTCCTGAAAAGGCTTGGGTTCAGGGGAAAAAAAAAAAGTTAAGAGCCATTTGCCTCAGGTAATCACACATTAAAAGGTAAATATCCCAAAACTTAACTTTATTCAAAGATACTTGTGTAGGGCTTCCCTGGTGGCGCAGCGGTTGAGAGTCCGCCTGCCGATGGAGGGGACACGGGTTCGTGCCCCGGTCCGGGAAGATCCCACATGCCGCGGAGCTGCTGGGCCCGTGAGCCATGGCCGCTGGGCCTGCGCGTCCGGAGCCTGTGCTCCGCCATGGGAGGGGCCACGACAGTGAGAGGCCAGCGTACCACAAAAACAAACAAACAAACAAACAAAAAACATACTTGTGTATTCTCAATAACTCGATTCAATTATAAATGGGTTCATTTACTTTGACAGGTATGCACACTTTCCCCTTCCTAATCTGAAGTTTCTTAATTATCAAACAAGTCACCTTCAGAAATGTAACTCCTGGGTTTCCAGAAACTCATTCTACCTCCTCTAACAGTCTTCCTAAAAAGGAGCCTACTTGCTTTATAGATCTCCAAGTCCATCTGTAATACGGAGCTAGTCAGCTTCTAAACCACGTGAACAGTGGTTTCCAGAATGAGTCATCCCAAACCTTCACGTTTCTTGTACAATGGCTGATAGTGCTGGCAGATGACGGACAGCTGCTGCTCAAGCCATCGCCAAATCTTGCGAGTAAAGATCGATCCTGGAAGCCATTACTAAAGACATCGGAAAGAAAATAAGCTGTGTTTTGCAGTAAACTTGAAATGTCTGGGGCACCCATTGTTTCATATACATACCATGCACTAACCTATTGTGCCACTGGAGCTCCTTGAGGCACCCATTGTTTCAATACACCACGTTATAATTATTGTCAATATCTTAGACAACATGGTTTTGGGGAAAGGCCACAGATTTTGGAATCAGACGGTCCTGGGCTCCATTCTACCTATACTATTTCCTAGCTGGGTGATCATGGAAGGCTACTTAACCTCTGTGGACTGTAGTTTCCTCACAGGTGAAAATACCTCCTCCCTTTAGGGGAATATTGAAGTTTCAATCTGATAAAAGACATGCCAGAATCCACAGCGGTGTCTGTGGATTTTCCCTTTTCCATACTCATTTATGAATGATACATCATAATAATAATTAGCCATGGAAAAAAGTCATTGATTTTAACTATTTCAACTTCCCATAAAATCTTATAACCTCTCACAAATTGCTCCTAGGTAACATATTCATTACTGGAAAGATCAGTTTTCCTAACCAGGCTTGTTATGAAATACTGAGGCAAAAAAATGACAAGTACTCCAAGTCATCCCCAAAGAATTTTCTCCCACCTTTCCATCTATTTTTAGCTGCACAAGTTACCAATTACTGCCAAGTCAATTTAAGAAACAGTGCAAGTGTGAAACTCAGACTATTTTGTTAGGGTACCAGTATTTAGACACTATCTAAAATATTCACTATATGCTAGGACATCGCGTTTTTTTAAAACTTGGAAACTGACATTGCATATGAAAGCAAACTTTTTTGTGCCGAGATTTCCATAAATATGTCTATGAAAGTCCATTTGCTTAGAATAAGCATCCAGCTGGGGAAGGAAAAATTTAAGCTCCAATGTGTCCAAAACGTCCCATACATTGTCTCTCAGAAAAGCCTGATCCACAGTGTATCTCATTACAGAGGAAGAAACTGAGGCTTAGAGAGCTCAGAGAATAACATGCAAGGATACATGCAGAGAATAACATGCAAGTGATAGCCCTGTGACTCAAACCCAGTTTCTGAAGCTGTGGCCCAAGCTCTTTTCCTCTGATCTAATTATTCAACCAAAGCCTGTGTGAGGGGGTCGGAGGGGAGAAAAAGAAAGTCAATATGGCATTAACTTGCCCTTGAGGTCCTTTGTTAGAATTAAAAGAAATTAAAATAGAATAAATGAATCGGTAATTTCTTTTCCTTCTTCCCAAATATTTTTAGAAGTGACATTCACGGAGTTTTACTTTACTTATAGACATGGTCAACATAGTTCTATGATATCAAAGTTTGAGCTGGTAGGAAGTCAATGTTTCTCAAATAAAACCAACATGTGCCCTCATATCTGACCTGACTCACCTTTCCTGAAAGATGCACGCCTCCCTTAATGGCCTTCATCTTTTGACAGGCTACCATAAGCAGATTAAGAAAAGAAGTAAGCAAGATGAATTCACAAGCTTTTTGGATTGATCAAGGTGAGCCTGGGTGTTTTTGCTTAGGACACACTGAATGCACCTTTTAATCTTAGTAAATATTAGTTACCGTACACCTATAGCCACAGTAGTTCCCCTCCTCCAGCCCTCAGTTCCCTACCCCAATCCCAGTAGGTGGATCACAAGCCTCCTTGTGCTCCAATGAAAGAAAAGTTAACGTGTGGCATTATCAACAGCATGAACTGACCACTCTCAGAGTGGAAGGTCATAGGAGCAGGTACAATAAGGCTATGGGCATTCAGAATAAATAGACCCTTTGCCCTCAGTGCATTTGAGAGAGTCAAGTCAGAGCATGGAATATGGAACCAGACTGGCTGGATTCAAACCTCCCTTCCCCTACCCACTCAGTGATCTTGGGCAAGTTACCTCTAGGTTTCAGTTTCCTCATCTGTAGAATACAAATAATAGCATTGAACACACAAGCTTGTAGTGAGGGTTAAAGTTTATATAAGAACATGCAAGGCACATAATTAAGTGCTATGAAGTGTTAGCCATTGATTTTAATTTAAATACAAGGAACAAATTACATGCTTTGCCTATGAGAAGTGTGTATAAAATGACACTAAATTGGCCATACTGGTATAATTTGGAGCACAATGTGCTCCTCCATCAACAAAGTCTCATTTCCAGCAGAGGAGGGTGTTAAGTCACACCTAAAACATTCCACCTCGGACACAGGAAATGGGCAGCTCTGTTCTTCTTTGAGAGGGAGTCATGGGGTAGAGATTGTAATAAATGAAAAAGTGAGAACTTCCAGTTTCTCAACTCTGAAGAGCACTTGTCACGTCATAGGGACCCTGCCTGAGTGAAGGGTGGCTAAAGGGAAGAGGTCAGGGGAGAAAAGACTAATCCAAAGGCTGAGCATCGCTGGAGGACTTCGGTGAACAGTCGAATTGGTGCAACTGGCGAATCATTCTAGCTGCTGTAAATGAAACAGATTTCAAGGAGATGCAGAAAGTGGTAGAACACTGCAGAAAATATCACAGCAGCCAAAGCCCAAAATAAGCCAGTCCCAGCAGTCTGACAGTATATATAGAAAGAGGGAATGGTAGTTACCAGTTATTTTATTAGAAGGAGAAAATGACAGTCTTAGAAACATCTGATGAGAAGAATTTTAAAAGAAACTAAAACTTCAGATGAAAGGCTTAAACTAAAGGTTAAAAAAAATGCAACTACTAAGAGAGGAAAAAGTTGGGGGAAACAAATGGTTTTCAGTAAAAAGAATCAGTACTTCTTGGAAAATGGCTGATTTTGGGTCCGGAGCAGGAAATGGACAAGATAAGCTTAGAATACCTTGTGCTGGAAAGCAAGAAAGGTATTAGAGACTACTAGGGCCTTGTAAAAAGTATACAGGAGATAAGTATAAACTGAGCATCAACAAGAATATTGACTTCAATGGACTGAAACAAAGACATTAAGATCCACAAGATCTTACTGATACTTGAAAAAGAAAAACTCATTGATTATCATGGGAGGTTGTTAGGGCACTAAATCATAACTCAGAAAATTGATAAAAGGAAAAAAACTAAGCTTTTTCCCTGTCTTTCCTACACGATCTGATTTTCAGGAGACCTAAGTAATTCATGAGGGTAAATTCTTTATAGACAAAATCCCAATTGATAAATGCAAGAGGAATGATAGATTTAGATCATCATCATATGGATCTAGGTTACGATCATCAATGACTGATGCTACAATCATTAGGTGAAAGGTAGAAGGGTAAGCTGACTCTACCTGAACCCACTAATCACTCTTGATATCTCAAAGAGAGAAACATCCAGACATCACACGTCTCGTGATGTGATGCAACACTTTTACACAGTAACACCTACCAAGGATGCTCGCCTTTAAGTCAATCTAATCAAGCCTCTACATCTCACTGCCAGATTATAGGAAACATGGAAAATAAAGGTACAAATTAGACAACACCACAAGTAAGAAGTCAGCCCAGAAGCGGGACATTCTACCTGACAAATGACCCGCTATCTCCATCAAATCAAAGGCATGAAAAAAGAAGCGGGGGGGGGGGGTGTTATAAAATAAAATAGATTTGAAAACCTAACAACCAAATGCAGCGTGTAGACCTTGTTTAATTCCTGACTGCAACAAATCATAAGTGAAAAGACATCTTTGAGAAAAATTAAATATGGGAATTACATTAAGGAATTTTGTTAATATTTTTAGGTTTGAGAAAGGCATACAATTTTTATGTTTTTTTCTTTTTTTCCTAAGGAAAAAAGCCCTTATCAGAGATGTAAACTGAAACACATATGAATGAGATGACATAATATTTAGGATTTTGCCTTAAAATATACCAGCCCCCATTAAAAAAAAGTGGGGAAAGGAGAAATAAGTGAAACAAAATTGGCAAAATGTTAATAGGTGCTGAAGGTAGGTAGTAATTATACTATTCTCTCATAATCTCCATAACACAAAGTTTAAAAAAAGAAACAAACAATTAAATGGTTTTGGTGGAAATTCAATCTGTGCCTTATCTTACCACTGACTTTTTTAGGAGGTCCTCCCCGAAAGAAAAATTTAGCCATTCCCCACTTACCCTAAAGCAGTGCAAAGAGTCTTAATCAGTTTGCATTCTGAATTCAATATGATTAGAAGTGACTGAACCAAGGAACCAGGAGTTCTAGCAGTAACAAATGTCAGCTTAATTTTTCCTCATAAGAGACAGACTACAAGGCACCTGGGTTGGGCAACACAACCCACAAAGAGCTTATTAGATGACAGTTGATGTCAGATTGTCAAGATCTGTGGGAGCCCAAGACAGCACGAGCAAGAGTCTCACATATTCCTAAATCAGATCTTGGTCAATACAGAAGCTGCAAACTTTCTTACCAACTTGTGTAATGCACAAAGCTACTTTCTTACCAGTAGTAATGAATTTGTGCTAACTTGTCCCTATAATCAGTCAGCTGTAATCTGGAAGTACGGGCCCATGAGATACAAAACTAAAGGTCCACAAAAAGATCTAAGCCATGATTTATTTGCACTGGTATCACTGCCCTAACCAAGGGGCTAACCACATGACCCCAGGTGCTTACAAGTCATCCACTGGTTTGGCACATATTTCTCATGTTTTTCTCTTTCCTTCAAACCCTTCTGTTATGGACTGAATGTTGGTGTTCCCCCAAAATTCATACGCTGAAGCCATAAGCCTCAAGATGATAGTGTTTGCAGGGGCTTTGGGAGGTACTTAGGGTTAGACTAGGTCATGAGGGTGGTGTCTCCAAGATGGAATTAGTGGCCTTACAAGAAAAGGGAGAGAGATCAAAGAATTAGAACAAAAAATTCTAAAATTTGTATGGAAACACAAAAGACTCCAAGTAGTCAAAGCAGTCTTAAGAAAGAGAACAAAATTATAGGTATCACACACACCCTGATTTCAAACTATACTACAGTTACAGTCATCAAAACAGTATGGTAAAGCACAAAAACAGACACACAGCTCAATAAAACACAATAGAGAGCCCAAAAATAAACCCACTCTTATACGGTCCATTAATCTATGACAAAGGAGGCAAGAATATACCTTTTCTTTTTTTTTTTTTTTTTTTTTTTCTCCCTCTGCTGTGGCCTCTCCCATTGCGGGGCACAGGCTCCGGACGCGCAGGCTCAGCGGCCATGGCTCACGGGCCCAACCGCTCCGCGGCATGCGGTATCCTCCCAGACCGGGGCGCAAACCTGGTTCCCCTGCATCAGCAGGCGGACGCGCAACCACTGCGCCACCAGGGAAGCCCTACCTTTTCAATAAATGGTGCTGGGAAAACTGGAGAGCTACAGCAAAAGAATCAAACTGGACCACTTTCTCACAACATATACAGAAAGAAACTCAAAACGGATGAAGGACTTAAATGTAAGACCTGAAACCATAAAACTCCTAGAAGAAAACATAGGCAGTACAGTCTGATATCAGTCTTAGCAATATATATATATATATATATATATATATATATTTTAGATCTGTGTCCTCAGGCAAAGGAAACAAAAGAAAAAATAAACAAATGGCACTATATCAAACTAAAAGGCTTTTTCACAGTGAAAGAAACCAGTAAACAAAATGAAAAGGCACCTTACTGAATGGGAGAAGATATGTGCAAACAATATATCCAACAAGGGGTTAATCCAAAATATATAAAGAACTCATACAACTCAACATCAAAAACAAAAACAAAAATAACCCCACTTAAAAAGGACCTGAAGAGACATTTTTCCAAAGAGGACATGCAGATGGCCAACAGGCACATGAAAAGATTTTCAACATCACTAATCATCAGGGAAATGCAATTCAAAACCACAATAAGATATCACCTCACATCTGTCAGAATGACTATCATCAAAAAGACAACAAACAACAAGTGTTGGCGAGGCTATGAAGAAAAGGGAACTCTCGTGCCCTGTTGGTTAAGGTTATAATTGGCACCACCAATATGGAAAACAGTATGGAGGTCCCTCAAAAAATTAAAAATAGAACTACCACATGATCCAGCAATTTCACATCTGGGTATTTACCCAAAGTAAACAAAAGCATTAATTGGAAAACGTATATGTGCCCCTACGTTCACTGCCGCATTATTTACAATAGCCAAGATATGGAAACAAGCTAAGTGCCCACTGATAGATGAATGGATGAAGAAGATGGCGCATATACATATAATGAAAGATTGCTCGGCCATTTTAAAAAAAATGAAATTTTGCCATCGTGACAACATGGATGGATGTAGAGGGTATTCTGCGAAATGAAATAAGTGAGAGAAAGACATATATTGTATGAGCTCATACGTAGAATCTAAAAAACAAACAAAATGAAAATAGGCTCAAAGATACAGAGAATAAACAGGTGGTCACGGGTGGTGGGGGGCGGCAAAGTAGGTGAACAAGATGAAGAGGTACAAACCTCCAGTTATAAAATAACTGGTGGAAATTCAGGCCCCACAAGTGGAATCTCCGTTTGCGGGGGGCATGAGACATGTGCGCTGGTGTTGGGACGCCCCGTTGCAACCTTTGGGCATCGGCACTGGCTCTGGCCGACGCTACGGACGTAGCGTAAGCCATGGGGATGTCACATACAGCATAAGGAATATGGTCGATAATACTGCAATAACTTTGTACGGAGACAGATGGTAACTAGACTTGTGGTGATCATTTTGTTATGTATGCAAACGTCAAATCGCTATGGAATACACCTGAAACCACCATAATATTGTATGTCAACTATATTTCAATTTAAAAAACAAAAAAGAAAAGGGAAAGAGAGAGAGATCTCTCTCCCTCCATGTGCACCAAGGAATGGTCATGTCAGGACACAGCAAGAAGGTGGCTATCTACAGGCCAGGAAGAGAGTTCTCACCAGAAACCAAATCCGCTGGCACCTTGATCTTGGTCTTCTCAGCCTCCAAAACTGTGAGAAAATAAGTTTCTGTTGTTTAAGCCACCCAGCCTATGGTATTTTGTTATAGCAGCCCGAACAAACTAATACGGGTACATATTTCCCTTACTTTTCTCTTTCTTTCAAACCCTTTCCAACTCCTTTGATGGGAAGGTTCCAAAAACACAAAGGTGGTTCCAGAACCAAAGGAGGGGAAAATAGTTGAAAATTACGGGCTTCCAATATTGGAAAATTTGACAATCTTCCTCCAATAAAAATACTGGCCATGCACTTATGAAATGTGTTTGGAATGTCCCAAAGAGAAGTCATACAGCATTAGAACTAAAGAGGGCCAATAAAGTATACATTATTTGAAGCAACCGCATTCAGAATAATTAAGTAAATATGTATCTAGGCAAGGTCCACCACAACATCATCCCAGGCAAGGGAAACACAAGCCTCTATGCAGATGAACACTCCAGATCTATTTATAAAGAAACCCTCAGCAATTCTGCTCACAGATTGCCTGGCTGCCCTCACATCTTCAGTACTCTGTGCCATGAAAAAGTAACTGTCAAGGATAAAAGGAACATGATTTGACCTACTTTTCCCTAGACGCCTACAAGGTCTCTAACTCTGGTTCTTGTGTTTATTTAGTTATCACATCTTTGGGACACATTTCCTCGCTTTCTTTGCAGGCCATCCTGTACGCCACACGTTAAGGTCATTTGTGGGTAACTCCTAAACCCCCCTGGTCACGGACTTAAAGATGTCCTATTACACTCAGTTAATCCTCAAAACGTTCTTCTGAGGTAGCTCATGTACAGTCATCCCTACACGGGAAGAAAAATTCTTAGGAAAAGAGAAACACAGCCTAGAAAAGCCGAAGACCTCCATCAATTCAGACCCCTCCCTGACCAAATGAGTCCATATACCAAACCCAGTGTTTCTCCCTAACTCTCAAGTTTCCACAAACCTATTTTGCAAGAGCTGAAAGTCCCCCAGTAAGATCTTTTAAGGCAGACAACCAAGACTTCTTTTTTAACTTACAGTCCAAAAAATCTACACTGTGGTGGCTTCTCGGTCAAGCCTCCTTAAGGATGGCAAATTTTTAAAAGCTCAGTAAAACCCACCAAAAGGTGCCCAAGGCCCCGGTGAGCAGGGACACCTG
Source organism: Physeter macrocephalus (assembly GCF_002837175.3). NCBI lineage: Eukaryota > Metazoa > Chordata > Mammalia > Artiodactyla > Physeteridae > Physeter > Physeter macrocephalus. The sequence goes on from NC_041218.1 coordinate 77,046,931, forward strand.
ACAAGTCATCCCCGTGGCCAGAGGCCCTGGCAGGGCCTGCTGGGTGACTTATGAAGGACCCCAGGCCGCCCCGCTTCTCTTAACCGCAAAACACGTCTGACCTGCTCGGGCCATTAGATGCCCTTAGAACCCAATGAGGCACCGTCCTCCACCAGGAAATCCTATCGAACACACCAGAAGGAAGTCAATATTTAAGATTCTGGGGGTGTCGCTGAGTACTATGTGCTGGCGACTCGGGAACCCGGGAGCTAAAGCTTGCCCCGGAGCTTCCAACTCCGGGGTCTCCCCCTCGTCCGTAGCGTCGGCCAGAGCCAGTGCCGATGCCCAAAGGTTGCAACGGGGCGTCCCAACACCAGCGCACATGTCTCATGCCCCCCGCAAACGCAGATTCCACTCGTGGGGCCTGAGGCTCGCTGTCGGGAAAGGACTGGCCGACTGTTAGGCACCGGACACCTGCAGCTCCCCCTCTGGGGACAGGCAAACGGCCATTCTTCCGGCGACGCTCACGGTCCCGCAGCCTGAATCCAGGTGCGCTTGGGTTTAGTCAGGTGCATGTGGGGGAAGGGCAAACCTTCGCTCCCCTGGGGGAATCCCACGACCCCCGCCTTCCCGGGCCCCTCTTCTGCCCAGTCCCTCACAAGGGGGCCCCTCCCGGAACCTCCCCAACTTCCAGACGCCCCCCTCGGTCGCCCGCGAGGGTGGGCGCGGGCTCCACGTGCGCGCCGCCCACGCCCATCCCGGCCGACAGGACCCGGCCACTCACCCGGCCCCCGGCGGCGCTGCGCTTCCTCCGCAGAGTGAGGCCGCTCCGCAGCAGCGCCGGCAGGTCCCGCAGCCGCGGCCGCGGCGGCACCTGCAGCGGCTCGCGCTCCGGCTCGCGGGCGCTGGGGCTGCGGCGAAAGGCGCCGTCCGCCGCCGCCACCGCCGCCGCCGCGGCCAGGGCCGGACTCTCGCACGGCGGCTGCATCTTGACGGAGCCCACGGCCATCCTCATGCCCAGAAGGCGGTGCAGCTGCGGCTACGGCTGCGTCGCCGGCGGCCCCTCTTCACCGCGCTCGCCTCCGCGCGCCGTCCAAGCCTTCGCCAGTCAGTGAGAGGGCACGACTGCGGCTCGGGCGCCTGGCGCGCAGCTAGCCGCTGCCCATTGGCGCGCGCCGCGGCCCCCGCCAAGCTCAGCCCCGCGCACCTCCCCCTCCCCGCCCAGGTGCGCCGGGCGCTGGGGCTGCGGCGAAAGGCGCCGTCCGCCGCCGCCACCGCCGCCGCCGCGGCCAGGGCCGGACTCTCGCACGGCGGCTGCATCTTGACGGAGCCCACGGCCATCCTCATGCCCAGAAGGCGGTGCAGCTGCGGCTACGGCTGCGTCGCCGGCGGCCCCTCTTCACCGCGCTCGCCTCCGCGCGCCGTCCAAGCCTTCGCCAGTCAGTGAGAGGGCACGACTGCGGCTCGGGCGCCTGGCGCGCAGCTAGCCGCTGCCCATTGGCGCGCGCCGCGGCCCCCGCCAAGCTCAGCCCAGCGCACCTCCCCCTCCCCGCCCAGGTGCGCCCGGCCCCGCCCCGCCCCGCCCCGCCCCGCCCCCTCCGGCGGCACACCTCCGCCCGCGGACCTGGACCCCGGCAGCCACTCCCCGGACCTTGGGCACCGTCTCTTCCACAGGTGCGGAATCCCCAGAATCCAGCACCAAACCCACTCTGCTGCCCGGCCCATCCCCCAACTTCCTTTAGTCTGAAAAGTCCCGCTTCACCCCCTTTTCCTCTCTGCCAGCGTTGACTTGAACTTCGATCAAGCGAGCTGGGAAGTCTGGAGCACACCAACCCCACCCCGTGTGCGCAATGGTTTTTTTCCCCGTCCCCACCACAGCCTGGCTCAAAATCGTAATCGCTATTCCCAAAAATGGTTTTTGCCAGAGAACTTCAAAATAGGCTCGGTATTTACAAGTCAAACACCAGTGAGGTAGAATTGCCCCCCACGCCGTCCCCTCTTCGGCACATTCATCATTAAAGGCTAAGGGGAGAAGACTTTTGTTCGTTCGTTATGCTAGGTGTTTAGCAAAATAGGTTCAAGTCTGGTGACCTGGAGGTGAATCTCTGCTAACAAGTTGGAACCTGACCTTCCCTGAAAGCCTGATGCATATGATGAATGTGCTTGGTAAAGCGTAAAGGCCTACTGTGGTGTGAATCATTGTTTACACCATTCCAGGAGGTAGGAATAGTGGAGCCCTGGGAGTGAAACTATTCCAGCAGGGACTTAATGTCCAGATAGCTGTGAAACTTCACCTCCCAGATCAATCTGTCTTCAACAAGGGCCAGCCAGCGCTTTTACTCCTTATCAGTAGGACACTGGGGTCCCTATCTTTGCCTAAGACTTGTAAGAATTGAGTAAGCTTATTCACGTTAAAAAAATAAAATAAAATTGACAAATGAGGATTACAGGAGATCGGGGCCCTTGGTTGGTTTAGCACTGTACCCTCAGCCCTCACAAGGTAGACGCTTGGCAAATATATACGGAAATATGGCCACGTAAGGAAAAAAGAAGAATGACCCGTGACCTCTGCCTTCAAGGAACTTAAAACTTGGCCCAGGACTAGATACAAATATAAAATAACAAAGATATTGCCTTGTACTCTTGGTAATTGCCAAGTGAGTGTGAATAATGAGCATTGAGGGCCACAGGAGCGAGGAAATCCTTCTGGTCTGGGACAGGCAAAAGTCAGTGAAGGGAGCTTGAGCTGTGCTTTCAAACTGAGTCCAGAAGCTTCAACCAGGCAGAAAGAAGGGTGCTGGTCCTTTGAGTAAGAAGGAAAAACATGAGAAAAACGCCAAGGTGGTAGGACACAGAACATATTGGGCACTGAATGTGTCATACTGGTGGGAGAGAGGGATCATGTGATAGAGAAGAAGGAGAAAATATCAGAATGGATGCTGGTGACACACTGGAGAAGGCCTTAAATCCTGTCACCTAAAGCTGTGTGTGTTTACTGGAAAGGGCCCTACAGTAAACTCTATAATCCATTACAATTTCCAAACACCTATCACATATATAGAAGGCTGAAATCCACTTGTATGTACCATATGAGGGTACCAGCTTATATAATGTTGAAATACTTCTGCTTCCACTGGAAGCATCGACATTGCCTTGAGCCCCTATGTCATACTCCATACTCCAAACTCCCTCCTGAAACACCAACTAAAGGTCCACTAGACCTTTAGTCCTGGTCCTGTAGAGGCCCTCCAGGACACTTGTGGTCAATAATCACTCTGATTAGGGGATGCTTGTGCCATATCACCCCTGATAACACCCTCTGAATCACACCATGAAACTCCTCTGCTTTAAAATGGAACATATGTGTCCTGACTCCTAGTCCAAATCCTTGGTCTTCACACTCTTTCAAAGAGCTTCTCAATGCAGGAACAGGGAGTTTGGACTTTATCCCATAGATTCTATGGTATTGACCAAAGGTCTAAAACTCAAAATCAACAGGACCTTTGGAAAGTTGGCTTGGGGTAAGCTGCTAAATGACAATTACCGTATAGCCATGGTATAAGACAGGCAATAGGGAATAGCAGGAATGTGTAAGCAGAAGAGCCATGCCACTATTTAGCTCAAATCAAGCAATACCCCACCCCAGGACCTTTGTACTTGCTGTACCCTCTGTGTGGAATACACTTCCTCTGAAATGCTGTCCAGTAGAACTTTCAGCAATGGTGGAAATGTTCTGTATCTGCTTTGTAGCCACTACTCACATGTGGCTTTTGAGCACTTGAAATGTGACTAGTGTGCCTGAAAAACTGAATTTTAAATTTTATTTAATTTTAATTAATATAAATTGAGATAGCCACTTATGGCTCTGGGCTACTCTATCAGAAAGCAGAGTTCTAGAATTCAGTGTTACCCTTCCTTTACTCCTTAAGTTTTTTTTAACTGAAATGTCTCCATTTCAGTGAGGCCATCCATGACCATGTGATTTTAAATTGTAGCCCTTCCCATCTGCCCCTTTCCTGCTCTCTTTCCTAGCCCTCCAATGTTGCCACCCAACATTCTATGTATTTTACTTATCCATTTTCTCTGTTGTCTGCCTCCCCACAACAAGAATATAAGTCCCACAAGGGCTTGAAAGTCTTTTTCCTTTTGTTCAGTATCTAGAACATATTAGTTGAAGAACTGAATTTTACCACATATAAGGACCCAGTTTTTCAAAAGGAGCTTAATCTGGATTTTTACATAAACTCTCCTGATTTTGCAATGTTGGAAGTTAAAAAAAAAAGCAAATCCTATGTATGCCAACATTGCATAGGTCAAACAAAACCACTGGAGTATCGGAGCTGATTTTTACTTAGGAGAATGACATCATCAAAGTTAAAGTTTATGGAAATACGTATGGTAAGAAAACACAAGTTTTATTGGCTCTTTGCAGTGAGGGGAAATGGAAGACCAGGAAGATAACTCTGACATTCACCTAGCTACAAAGGGATGAGGGTTTGAATGAGCGGGGTCAGTGGAAACAGAGAGAGGTTAGATGTCAGAGATTATAAAAGAAAGCTCCACAGGGCTTGGACACATGTTAGGAGGAGTAGAAAAGTACTTCAGGTGGTGATACAGATTGTATTTTACAAAGATGACCAACACAGTGTCTCCTATCCCTACGATCTTCTGCAATACAATCTTGCCACTCCCCCATGAAGAAAACAGGATTTATTTCTCCATCTCCTTGAACCTGGGCTGGCCCTATGACTACTTTGGCCAGTAGAATCCAGCAGAGGTAACAGTGCCTGTTCTGTAAGTAGCCCCTAATTGACCTCGTAGCTTTCACTTCCTACTCTCTTGGGACGCTGGCTCTTAGGAGGGTCCCACTCAGAGCCCAGCTTCCTGTGAGAAGCCCAAGCCATCTGGAGAGTCTAGATAGAATCGCTCTGGCAACTGAGCTCCCATCCAACAACCAGCATCAATTGCCAGCCATTTGTAAGCCATTTGGAACCTCCAGTCTAGCCAAGCCTTCACGTGACCCCTGTACTAGCTAACATCTGACTGCAGCCACGGGGAGAAAACAAAGCAAGAACTCCGCAGCTGAGCCCAATCAACCCACCGAACTATGAGAGTTAGCGACGAATTGTTTTAAACCACTCAGTTTAGAGGTCTGTGTTACACAACAATAGATGACCAAAACATATGGTTCAGAAAAGTGTGAAGAACATACTCCCTTATGAATTCAAAAAAAAAAAGGGAGATTTATACTTATATTTGTATGCGTGTGAAGAAACGTGAAGTTTTTTGCAAATGGTCAGACTTGGCTACATGAGAAAGGAAAGAAGGGAGATGTTTTTCAAGCATAATTTTTATTTAATATTACCTATTCAAAAAAATTCAATTTAAAAAATGGCTCTGGATTTAGAGAAGTCAGGAAGTAGGGGGAGCTGGTTTTGAGGATTTTCGTTTTACATAGCAGTTAAACTAACTAAACTAGAAGGCACCCCAGTGAAAATCTGACCAGCAAGAGCAGAGGGTGAGCTGGAGTTCAAGAGAAAAGACTGGAGAGATAACTATGCTGGGGTCCAGATATCTGAGAGTAAAGAGTGGAACTGAATTGCTGTGCTCAGAGGACAGAAGGGAGCAGGGACACTCAACCCCTTGTTGCACTAGGCCCTTGGAGAACACACAGCATGTGTCTTTCCATTTCTACTTGTGTGAAATTTGAAGCAGTGACTCACCTTGGTTTTCCCCCTTTAATTTTTGTGGTCCCATGTGATTATCAAGAACGCCAAGGAAAGACTTTCCTGGTGGTGCAGTGGTTAAGAATCTGCCTACTAATGCAGGGGACACAGGTTCAAGCCCTGGTCTGGGAAGATCCCACACGCCACGGAACAACTAAGCCCGTGCGCCACAACTACTGAGCCTGTGCTCTAGAGCCCACGAGCCACAACTACTGAGCCCGTATGCCACAACTACTGAAGCCCGCACGCCTAGAGCCCGTGCTCCAAAACAAGAGAAGCCACCGCCATGAGAAGCCCGCGCACCGCAACGAAGAGTAGCCCCTGCTCGCCACAAATATAGAAAGCTCGCGTGCAGCAACAAAGACCCAACACGGCCAATAAATAAATAAATTAATGAATTTTTAAAAAAAGAACGCCAAGGAAAGCATCTGTTAGCTGGGTTTTCCCTTGTGTTTTTCCCCTCCCTGCGTACCTACGTATCTCCCGATAAATGTACACAATGTATGTCATGCTAAAGAGTCTCCTAACACCATAGCTATCAGGACTTCAGTGAGTCCTCCTTGGTGTCCAACCCTTCCCAACATCTCTTGTTTTAATTTTTCCTCTATTTAAGATGTTTTGCATTGCTTTACCAGCTCTCTGAAATGGAAAACCTAAATACAATTTCGCCTCTCTGTTCGAGCCTGCCAACACTTTAATATGTAATGATCAAAAGAGATTGAATCAGACCTTCCCAAGGACTAAGGGTGAGCAGCGGGGGATCAGAGGCAGAGTTTGCACTAGAAACCCAATACAGTGCATACCGCCTCTGCTGAGAATGCCACATGTAACTGTGTACTTGATACTAACATTATTTTTATGTTTTCTTATGGAATTAATACGCAGTCAAGAGAAATGTAGCAAAATAATGAAACATGTTTCAAACCTAAAAATGTTAAGCCTTACTCATTTTATTTTAGCGTTCAAGCATCATAAATAGAACTATCTGCCATCAGATCGTTCATGACAAACCTGTGTGATACTGTGCTATTATTTGTGTAGCGCATCACTCACTATGCGTCATGCAAATATTCCCCTCGGGGATGGTACATTTTTTCTTACACTATTAGCATTGGTGGCTCCAGCCAGAGACTGGCTGATAAGGGTGGATGCTCTTCCTTATAAGTTTGTCCTCTATTCCTTACACTCATAATCTTGAAACAAAACCCTTCTAGTCATGCCTCTTTATATGCCATTTACTGTTATCATCCTGGAAATTTCTTTTTTAAAGTCAGGTGTGCAAGTTTACCAGGCCCTTGGGTATTTAGGACACTGGTGCAAAAAAATACCCAAGAAGACAGAGCAAGAAGGCAATAAGAAAAATAACTTGACCAACAGACAGCAAGAAAGCCAAGCCAGTCTTGTCCCATCCTCCCTGCTCTGCTATGGAAATCTACTCATCCTTTCACAGATCAAACAATATCTCCTCCCAGAAGCCTTCTCAGCTCTGCCCATTGGGATTAATCCTTCCTCAGGTAAACCCCAGAGTATACCTACAACTATGAATCTACTTTCACGGCCTCTCTTATCAGTTAGTCTTGTATTTGAATTAAACGTTTGCATGTAAGACCTAGATGAGGTTATAAAACCCTGGAGGGCAGCGATGATTCGTTTTTGTATTCCCCTCTAGTGTATATTGCAGTGACTAGCACATTGTAGATGCTGAGTTAAAAAAATGCCTGCATGAATGAATGCTGGATGAACAAATGAATGAACAAAGCTGTGATTAGCCAAACACTGTCATCTTAGGTTGAGGAAAGCAAGCCAGAGGTCTTAGCAGATGCAGAGTCTCAAAGGTCACAGTAAAATACATTATCCCAAGGGTGATGGGAGGCTATAAATGGACTCCAGATGGTGGCATGTTCAGATCAGCAGGGAAGGAAGATGATTTTAGCATCAGTATGTAGACTGCTTTAAAATAGGGAGACGTTGAAAGCTGGGCGGCCAGCAAAGCAGGTTATAGAATCCCAGGCATGAAGTATTGACATGGTAATCTATAAAATCGGGTTAATGGAAACTTCTGTGTTTTCCTTATAATACTTGCATCCATGCATTCTGTGAAGAGTTTCTGTGCTAATTAAATGAGATGACGTTTGTAAAGCTGTTTGCAAACCTTAAAGCGCTGCACCTAGAGCACTGCCTTCCCGCAGGGGTGAAAGGGAAGGGAGAGATGAAATGATGCCTTGGAGAAAGCAGAGCCTGGACCAGGATGGCAGAAGGGAGTGGGAAAGCAAACAGGGTATCAAAGGTCATGCCCAACCAGAAGACAGAGACCTCTGACAGTATGTTTCTTCCTGTTTGTGAATTAGAAGCATCTGTAGCATTGACGCAAGCTAAGTACAGAGTAAACAGTGAGAAAATCTGCCTTAGAACATTCTGGCAACATTGTATGAGTTCAAATTGTTATTCGAAGATCTGGGTGAGAAGATACAGATGTGGGGCTAGAGAACACTCAAGAGCAGGAATGTCTCCTGAGTTCTTAAATATAAAGAAGCTCTTTAGCTTAAAGAAGATGACAGCACTCAAGGGACAACAAGGTCATTGTTTTAATACACCTTGAATACACAGAAGAGAAATTGGACTCACTCTATACAGAGTTAAGACTGAAGATGGAAACCACAGAGTAAAATTTCTTCTCAACATAATAAAGGCTTTTCTATCCACTTAAAGTCCATTTTGAACCTAAAATAGTCCTTACCCTTGCAAAATAGGGGGCTTACACCAGGCTTGATGGAAATTCGTTTTATCAGACGCATGATTGGATTCAGTGACCTGTAAGTTTCCATCCAACCCGAACATTCACTTTTTTCACTGGCCCTAGTGAATACTGAAGTGGTTACATAAGGCAGCAATTCTCAAAGTGTGGTCTGGGGACCTCTGGGGATCCTCAAGACCCTTGCAGGGGTTCCATACGGTAGAAACTATTTTCTTAATAATGCTAAAATGTTATTTGTCTTTTTTGTTCTCATTTTCTCATGAGGATACACTGGTGTTTTCCAGAGGCTACGGACATGTGATATTGCAACAAATGGAATGCAGGAACAGATAAGGCACTGGAGCAGCTCCTTCTAAGCCAAACGTCAAGGAAATTAACAAAGATATAAACAATGCCATTCTTTTCACTAACTTTGTTTTGTTTTAGAGAAGTTATTTTTCATAAAACATATTTCTATTAACATATAATCAGTTTATTATTAAATGAATTAATAAATATTTTAAAATTTTTGCTCTTTTCAATTATAATATAGTAAGTATCCATAGACATGACCCACAGAAAACAAAAGCTCAGTAATTTAAAAGTGTAAAGGTGTCCCAAGACCAAGGAACTTGCGAACTGTTATTATAGGGCATGGTTAGAAAAAAATTTATCTCTGATAGTAAGAAAGGAGGGAGATGTGAACAGGCTAAAAAAGCTTTCTGCCTTGCCCACTTCCCAGCTACCTTTGCTGAAGTAATACCACTTTCATCCTGACACAGAAGTAGTGATTTCCACAAAGGTGGCTACTAGAGGGACCTGGGTGATGGAATGGGGAGACCCGTGCTTTGCAACCAGATGGGCCTGAGTTTAAACCCAGATTTTTCCACCTTCTAGTTACATGGTCTTAAATTACTTGACTTCTCTGAGCCTCCATGATCTGTTCTGTGTAATACTAATACTACCAGGTTGCTGAGAAGATTAGACAGGATCTACATGCAGACTCTAACCCAATGAGGTACCTCTTAAATCACAGCTGTCTCTGTGGCTGGAGCTGCTGTTGATCAATCCCAGGTGAGGCCCAAGGAAGCCACATGACCTGGTGAACAAACAATGGTCTAGATATGATCTTCACCAACTTTTCCCACATAATCCCCTCTCTAGGCAAACCCCAAATCTTTACACAGGTTATTCCCGAAGCACCTTCTTTACTGCCAACACCCAAAACATAACTTCCTCATCCTTTCTACTCTGAATACAGCTATGGGGGAATAAAACAAACACTGAAAGTGCAATCAGAAAACCTAGGTCATGTCCCACATTTCTTGATTTATTAGCTCTGCGACCTTCACCAAGCACTTCACCTTTGAGCCTGTTTCCTCATCTATAAAACGGGATAATAAAACCTAGTCTGTGGGATGGTAATAAAGGCTGAAGTAAAAAAATGCCTATGAAAACACCTAGCAAACAGTGAAATATATATGTGTTGTTGTTATTAATAAATCTTGTCTATTCTATGTTCAAAACTGGTCTAACCTAAAAAATTCCATAGCAAATACTTAATCAAAATTATCTCCCCACAAACACACAGATACACACATGCAAGTACACGGTGATTGGATAGTAACATGAAACTTTGCACACCTTTTTACAAGCACACAAACTTTGTGAAATCCCCCCCAATTTGTTTTTCTAAACTAAAGCTTTGTATCAAGCCCGGATAGAGAGAAACACTTGACATATCAATCTTTATTTCTAAATAAACCTACTTAAAAGAGGTAATGTTGATAAGAGCAGCAATGAAGAACTTTCTCAGGAAATTAAAATGTGACACTCATCTGATTCTCTCCCTCTGACCTGGTCCCTTAGGAGGGAAAAGAGGGCTTGAGGAAGAGGTGCTTGAAGGGGTAAAAATTCACAACTGCTATTAGCAGAGCTGCTAACGAAATCTTTTATCTGCAGGTGCTCTTTTATGTCTATTGATTTAGAGCTAGGAAAAGCTTTTGGTCATAAAGTTTCTGATTATGCCTGAAGAAATGTCAAAACCTGCATTGTCAAGGCTGAGAGAATCTGACTCTTGTTCTCCAGTCGATTCAGGATGAGCCAGTTTTGGTCGTGGTCCACTGGGTTACGTGCAGATTTGTTATCCCTGGCTCCTCTTTGGCTGTAAACTTTCTGCGGACTAATGCCATTCCTTCCAAATATTGTGTGAATTCCCCATCACTTACAGAGCTCTTCTCTGCAATGATGGGCATTACACGGAACTGTAGTTTTATGATTCCAGATCAAAACTGTTATCGTTTCACTTTTCAAATATGTAGGTTTGAAACATGTTCTCAGATACCATTCACAAATAGTAACAACAGAATTTCATATTTATTTACAAGGGAGACTCAGAGGATCAACAGGCCTTAATATTCGTAAAGTCTTAATAGTTTTTCTCAAGTTGTATGGACAAGATGCTTTTTAGATCTCTATTTGGGGTGTAGACATTAGAAGAGAAGGAGAAATGTAGTCAAGAGTCCATGAAATCATAGGGAAGACTTGGAAGCATCGTGGAAAGGTGAACGGGCTATGTCTCTGGCCTCAGTTCCATCATTTGCAAAATGAGGATAATCATAGGACCTGTCTCATTAGATTATTGTGGGGAATCCATGAGATATTAAGTGTAAAGTACCTAGAACAATGCAGGCACAGTCAGGAGTACAGGTGTGTTCGAAAGTATCTTTATTACTCTCTTCAATCTGGGCTACATAGATTTTAGAAGGTCTGGCAACTTCCTGAAATCATATGAAGAATGCCTGTGTACTTCTCTGATGAAAGAGACATAGGCTTCGTCATATTTTCCAAGTAGGTAATCTAAGAACAAAAACTCCTAAGACCCATGACGCTTGGGCTGAGCCTAACTAACTCCCTAAATGTGAGCGTGTACAGACCAGAAATGAAGACAGATGTAAGCTGCCCCATTTACATTTGCAGCATTAATTATGAATTCCACTACGATTTAAAGGGTTGCTCCTTCTTTCGTGGACCCCTAGTACAAGTGGATCACCCTCCAGCACCCTACCACCACCGCTACAAGATATAAACCTGAAAATGAATATAAGTTAACACTCCACGCTGGTGTTGGTCAGGTGGACCAGTATCTGCTGGCAAAGGAGTTTGGGGAGGGACTGAAGGCAGTCTGGGAAAGGGCAAAACAAGTGGAAATCTGACAATCCTGTTGACACTCAAATCCTACAAATACCCCCAAAGAAGAAGTGACAATCATCACAGGATCAGATATGACAGGGAAAATGCTAGAGGAGAAGAGAGTAAAGAAGGCATTTACAGGAGGCTACGTGGCTTTCTGTTTCAATTTTGCATTTGTCTTTCTAAGGCAGCACAGATCCTCCATAAGAAGAAAAAGACAGATGGGGTGACAGAATTTTGTGGCTGTTTTCTGGAGCATTTACTAGAGAATTTAAGACTCTTCAGAGTTACTGTTGGATATGTATTCAGAATAATTTTCTGCCATGACAACAGGTAATCCTCATAAAATTTCAGCCTCTAACAAGAGGGCAGAAATGTTGCATTTCTAGCGTTTCTGCCTTTCAGTTTGCGATATTAATAACCTTGAATAGCTACTCAGTATTCTAAATAATTGAAGCTGCCTTGCTTGAAATCTACTTTATTGTTGTTGGTGAAAAAAGTGATTAATTCATTATTCTCTCCGGACAATTTGGACAACTTCCTGAAATGGGCCTTACTGCTTGAAGATCACACACTTTTTGTTCACGTTACATATCTCTGAACTCCAACTAGAGGTGATGCTGAGTTTGCTCTAAGAAGCATATCAACATTTGATGTTCTTTTTTCTTTCTGGCTTAATTATAGATCATGCCCAGGAATCAGACAACCAATATTTATAGAACATCAATCCTGCGCTCAGCCCCATGTGAGCTACAGATGTGGATGACAGCCTTCATTCCCTCAAGGAGCTCAGAAAATAGTTGGGAGAGTTAAAGCAATCACATTTGAAAAAAGAGAAAACTATTCAATAGTCACTAAGCCCTACTGTGTTCTGAGATGGAAAGATGAATAATTGGGGATTCTTGCCCTCTGTAGTAGGGGAGCTCTTATTAAGAACTTTTTTGGGGGGAAGAGCTTATAAGACCTGCAGAACTTCAAAGGAAGAGGAGATCAGTGAGAACAGGCAGAGTTAAGGAAGACATCACGGCTCAGGGACATGTTGAAGAATGAGAAGGATTTAGACAGCCAAGCAGCGAGAAGAAAGAAAATCATGGAAGTTGAAATGACCAGCTCTGCACCATGCCCAATGCCAGGGGGCTATAGACAAGCTGCACACCCATATCCCCTGGCCCTGGAAATGATGGCTTGTTCATGGTAACAGGAAAAAGCAAAACGTCTTGAGTAATGGAAAATGAGAGCACGCTGGGCTGTTAGGGACAGGCTAGAATGTGGAGGGCCTCGAAAGTCAGGTGGAGTACATTGGAAGGTGTGTGGTAATCCATAGGGAGCACAGTATGTTTCTTAGCTGGGGACGGACATGGTGGGAGCATGCTTGGGGATAATTAGCCAAGAAACAGGAGGCAGAGTTGCCTAGAATATCTGGAATTAAGATCAAGGAGGCAGACTTGGAGGTATCACAGTGACACCCATTTGAAGTGATAACTGAGGCTACTATGTAGTAGTCTAAGCAGGAATGGAGAGGAAAGGAAGAGTTGAACATATTGAAGCAAAACCCAACAAGATGATGATGTGGGGGATGGAAGATGAAAGGGGACTCAGGCAGGGGTGAGAGCTGCTTTTGATGACCTGCCCCAAACAGTTTGGGAGCTCAATGCCTTTGTCTAGGATAATAAAACAATGTGGAATCTTCAGTCCAATAAACTCACTTGCCATTACTAAAACAAAAGAAACACAGAAAGTATTTTTAAATTTTAGGAAAAATTCTGGGAAACCAAACAAGGGATTCTGTGCTTCGCAGTTCAATGCTAACTCCGTTTGCATCAGGGCCAAACTAATACCCCAACAGGTTGCTAGGAGAAATTTTCTTGCAAAACATGTTTAAACTTAAGACAGGATTAAGGTCCTCATAATTTACAGAATGACCTACTTCAAAGGAAGTCCATTTAGAGGTAACGGGTGGATTTATAGGAGTTCGTAGATTTACCCAGAGCCTATTTGAAAACTTCCCTCCATATAATACTTTAATCAATTCACAGGGGAGGCTTTTCTAAATAATTAGATGGAAAATAATAGAGTACCATGCAATTTTATTATTTCCTTTTTACCAGTAAATGAGAAGAAGGTAAATAAGTCGGCTGAGATGCGTGGAGTGAGTCAGCCACAGCTCTTTAAAACTGTGGTTCTGGCCTTTAGCCCTGAGCTGAAGACCATGTGGCAATGAAGGTGATTAAACGCTACAGTGGTGGACCCCTGAACGTTTCATATAAATCCTTTAAGCCAGCAATACTTCTTAGGAATAATGCACTAATAGAAAAAGATTCACAACCGATGCAACAGAGAAATAGCTTCTGTGACAGAACCTTTCCTATTGGGGCAAAGATAAGTGATCCTGCTGGCAAAACAGCTGCAGAGCTTACACACATGGTCGGGTGAGGCCTTGTTAACGAACTCATCTAGAGCCTTGTCCCAGAGCCATCCTCATTCCAGAACTGCGGGTCTTGCTGCAAATAGTTTTCAGGGGGTTAAGGGAGCCTGGAAGGCTGAAAGTTACTTAGTGTGGAGTGTCCTTAGCATTGTTCTGAGTAAGCACTGAGAAGACCTCAACCTCTGACTGTACTCCACCAGCTTGAGAGTAACTCAGGCTTAGGGTCAGTGGTCCTTAGCAGAAGCTTTACTGCACACACAGGGCAGCTTGCATTGTTCCTAAGAAGTCTGTTTCTCTCACAGTCTCTTGGACTCCTATTCAGAAGCAACCCCCGCTACCACACCCCCATGGACAAAGAAAACTTCACAGCAGTTGTTACAGCAGCCCTATAAGAAAATATGTGGCTCAGGCACAAGACAACTTATTAAAATCATTCTACACTGATGCAAACACACCTACCCAACATGGAGATGTGATGCAAGAGCACAGGCTAATCAAATCCAATAAGCACTGAAAGGATTGGGCTTTTGCGTTTATGAAAAAAAAAAATGCAGAGTGGTTAATTTGAAGCAAAAGCTTTTCCACAAGGCAGGACTGTAGAGCACCCCTCCCTGCAAAGAGAGGCTCCAGGGTTCACCAGCTGATGGACCACTTACCATCTTACCACGGAAAGAATGCAATGCAGTGTGTCACACTTTTAAATTAGAAACCGTAGCAGCATCTTCAAATATGGACGTTTCATATGCACACACAGGTAGCCAGAAAGCAGGTTGCCCTAGTTCTGGTCCCCCCAGAATCACACCCTGAAATAAGAGTTCTAGAGCAAGTAGTTTGCTTGGGAGATGCTCCCAGGAACAGCAATGGAAGGATGGAGAACTTCAACAGGGATAGGAAGGAAGCCAAGAAAAGGTGCATTATCAAGAAAGATTAATACTTGATATTTTAATCTGGAGCTTAATACTGCTGCAGAACTCTGGGAGCCAATGTAGAGTTATAAGAGTTACCCTGTTTGAGTGTGAGGGAGTTGGGGTAGTTATACTCCAGTTACCATGGGTCACTGGGCATCAATTCTCCGGGACTTCCATTCTACACTGAGCACTGACAGGGTAGGTTTCAGGCATCAGGATAAAACCTCCACACACACTGATGTGATGCTGGCAGTTTAACGTCTGGCTGGTGTGTGCTACAGTGATGAGACCCAAGGGGACATGGGCAGGACATGGACAGGATCTGCCATACACACCTTCCTCAGAAAATCCCCCAAATACTAGACCAGGAGAGAGAGTTTTTAGGCAAACATGCTCTTTCTCCCAAAGTACATTTTTCTCCCACTTACTTTAAGCAGATGCCCATTTCCTATTTTCTGGAGTTACATGACTGAAAAGAGGCAAAGGTCCAAGGGAAGAAGCATGTATTAGTTTGCCAGGGCTGCCATAACAAAGTGTCACAGACTGGGTCGCGTGCACAACAGCAGGGGTCCCCAACCCCCGGGCCGCTACCAGTCCACGGCCTGTTAGGAACCGGGCCGCACAGCAGGAGGTGAGCGGCAAAGCTTCATCTGCCTCTCCCCATCGCTCGCATTACGCCTGAACCCTCCCGCCCCACCTCCGTGGAAAAAATGTCTTCCACGAAACCCGTCCCTGGTGCCAAAAAGGTTGGGGACCGCTGCACAACAGAAATTCATTTTCTCACAGTTCTGGAGGCTGGAAGTCCAAGATCAAGGTGTCAGCAAGTTAGGTTCCTCCGGAGGCCTCTCTCCTTGGCTTGTAGATGGCCATCTCCTTCCTGTGTCTTCCGGTGGCCCTTTCTCTCTTCATGCCCATCCCTGGTGTCTCTTTGTGTCTCCAAACTCCCTGTTCTTATAAGAACAGTCAGAATGAATTAGGACCCGCCCATATGACCTTGTTTAACCTTAATTACCATTTTCAAGGCCCTATCTTTAAACACAATCACACTCTGAAGTACTGGAGGTTAGGGCCTCAACATGTGAATTTTGAGGAGGGGGATGGAAATTCAGCCCATGACAGACAGTAATTAGCACATTCATCATTTAGATTTGTAAAATTTCTGTTAAGAAGGAAAGTAGTAGTTACCAGGTTCAAGCAAACAATCACAGTTGACAAGAAACGAATATGTGGAACCCCAACTGTTGTCTTAATTTGGAAGGGACCTTCCATGAGTTCCTCTGGATCTCAGTCCATGACGTGAGGACCCCCTGCAATGAGACCTCATGCCGTTTAGTAAATCCTAGCTCCACTGTATTGAATCCTGAGCGCAATCTGTGAAAGCTATGACAAGAACTGACCTCTCCTGAGCGCTGTCTGTGCATCAGGTGCTGTGCTAAGCAATCTACAGCTATTAAGTGATTCTAGTAGGTTTGGTAATTATTCATATTTAACAGAGGAGAAAACAGGTTTAAAGAGGCAAATTAACTATTTTTAGTTCTTTATTAAGGCAACTGAACCTGTCTCATAATTAATAAGAATACAAAGACAAGCCTCCCTGTACTGTAATTTTTATAGCGAATGTAGTAAATATTTGAAAGGTAAACCTATTAAACACTGAGATCGGGCTTGGGGGAAGATGGGAAGAGTAGGGTAATTAGTAAGACTCTGGACTTGTCCCAAGAGGCTGACTATGTAATTGGGAGAAAGGAGAAATGTACCAGGTAAAAGGGAGATAGAACACAACCGAGCGCAGTACAGAGCCTCACGAGAACTCAGGCCAAGAGGACACTGATCCCAGCAGAGAGGACGCAGGAGAGCTCGAAGGTGCAGTCGGCACTCAAGCTGAATAAATTGCAGTATGGGACACGGAAGTAGGCATGTTCACCTCGTCTTTCTCCATTCTTCAACAGCGTGCACTCATAAATTTGAGCAGAGAATTCGAGCCCAGCAGCCAGGCACACTTCCATACAGAAGGTCAATACCTGAGAACAAATCCTTTGCAACGGGGACACTGTGCGTGGAGTCAGTGCAGTGGAGGAAGGAAATGGCCACGTGTGGGCTCTGCACAAGCTGCGGGTGTAGGCTGTTGGCATGGAGAGTGCCTTTATAAAATTAGGTGCCGACGTACAAAAACTGGGAGATTTCTTACTGAACTCCAGCTTTCTTGGCCGCTCTGGACAAATCAAAAGACCTGGCACCCTGGCCCACACGCCTGCCTGAGGTGAGTGGAAGCTCCTCCTTGGCTAGACGATGCTCTCTCCATTTGTTCCAGCCCCATCGCTCCCTGGTGTTTTGCACCGGCTGACCTCACTTCTTTAAGTTGGTTGCCTGCCAGGACCCTGGAGTAGCTGGGATGTTGTCACTTGGCTGAGTCTCATAGTGAGTCAGAGGACTGAAAAACTCTGTGCTTTAATCTTGTCTCTACTATTTTACTACCTGTTACCTCAGTTTCCTCATCTGTTAAGTGGGCATAAGAGTGTACTCAAATCTATAGCAACCACTTAATATGTGTAATTTGCTTAGCATAGCATCTGACCCATAGAAAGCTTTAAATAGAGGTCAGCTCTTATTATTTGTTCTAGGGTTTTGTCAGTGTGGGCATTTGTCTTTGGATAATTACCTCCCTTAGAGAAAAATGCCAATGGAGCCAAGGTCTTCCATTTGGGCCATACGGAGGGCAGTTAGTTTTGCATTATTCCAAAAGCATTTCTGCAACCCCGGCTCAGCCTGGCCATCTTACACGCATGTCATTGCTCCAAAAAGGCACCAGGAAGATAGTCTAGAAAAGCACTCCACTGACAAAGGGGTTGGTGGCATCTCTTTTGTAGACGAGGTACAAACATTTCTCTTAACAACAACCAAAAACCCCACCTCCAATCTCGATTGTACTAAGGATTTATGCTAAATCCAAACAAACAAAACTCTATTCTGTCTTAAGAGTTTAGGTTGTAGAAATCAAAATGTCCCTTCATGGTAACACTTTAGACAAGATTAAGGGCAGGAAAAGGGTATTAATACATTTACATACATGAATTAGATATATATTCATAATTATTCCTCAGCTAATAATAACCTGAGTTAACATTCCCTGAACAGACAGGGACTGATTGCAGGAGAAGAGGAGGCGGATGGTAAGGTGTGGGCTGCCAGATTAATCCAGGAGGCATTTTTAGTTTGTACTGAGTAAATCCTACACAGGATGATGGAGACTCATCTCCCTTGAGAAACTGCATAACCGCAAAGTGGCAAGACTCAGGGACGGTACCTCCTCTATTCCTTTCCCTGCTACAGCATAGAGGCTGGAAACAGGGGCCAGACTCCCCGGCTTCAAATTCCATGCCTGAGCAAGTCACAATTTGTCCAACCTCAGTTTCCCCACGTGAAAGAGATATTCAATGAATCCCTCCTACCCAGAGTTGTTGTGAGGATAAAATACACATAAAGTGCTTAGCACGGTGTCTGACATACAGTAAACACTCAATAAAATTAGGCATTTATATTACTATTATTAATTAAAGGTCAGTCTCTCTTTTTTAAAAAATTGAAATATAATTGATTTACAACGTTGTGTTAGTTTCAGGTGTACAGCAAAGTGACTCAGTTTTACATACACATATATATATATTCTTTTTCAGATTCTTTTCCCTTATAGGTTATTGCAAGATATTGAGTATAATTCCCTGTGCTATACAGTAGGTCCTTGTTGGTTATCTATTTTACATATAGTTGTGTGTATATGTTAATCCCAAACCCCGAATTTATCCCTCTCCCCAACCTTTCCCCTTTGGTAACCACAGGTTTGTTTTCTATGTCAAAGGTCAATCTCTTGACCCTTTAAACAAAATGCCCAGAATGCTCACCAGAAGTAGAAAGAATATTGTGTCTCTCTGGTCTCTCTTGAGTTTCCTGTCACCTTCATGCCTGGAAAGGAGAAGGCACACTTGTTTTCCCTCCTCCAGGGACATGCAGATTTGTGAAGGTGAAGAGGATATGTAGGTGGTTGACCTGGAGGGTTCAGCTATAGAAGCCCTGCAAAAAAGAAGACAGAGTTACAGAGCTGAGAAAACAAGAGCAGCGTTTGATCTGGACAGAGAGTGGGGCAAGACAGAGGACACTCAGCAGGTATAACTTAGTCCTTCCCTTTATCCCAACACAACACCAAAAATGTAAATGTAATTGTTACTAGGCACCCAAGGCTTCATGCGGGTGAACTAAGATGAACATTTTTGACATCGTTTTGAATTGAGGTACCATTTATTTACTTTTAGGGGAGCATGAAGTCGGATTCATATTTCTGAATCTCATCTAAGAGTGAAATTTCAAATCAGGTACAGTTAACCATACTGAGGGCAACTTCTCAGCAAAATTAACAAAATGCACTTCCTTTATGAACAAGTTTCAGTATTTCAATATTCTGGATTTATAACCAGACATGGGAATAACAGGTCCATGGGGTCTTTGACTATTAATTTTTCCCCCTAGGTCTGCTTGGAGAACTCCTTCCCTGTCATAGTCAGGATGTACAGACCCAGGAGTGAAATCCTGATGGACCCCATCGGAAGAGCACACTTAGCTTATGATTCTTCTCACCCCTCTCTTGACTTGTAGACTCCTGAGAAATCCTGTGGGTGAATTTTATGACTGACACTAATTTATACAGGGTTTAAAAGCGTCCTTTTCTGCCTTACAGCCTCTCCTCAGGAGAGTAAAGCATTGGAGCTGTAGCAAGAAAGTAGAGACTCAAGTCAAATGCAGGGAAGGGGTGCCTGGCGAAATCTAACTTGGAACAAACGGATCATCGTGGATAAAGACGCCGTTACAGGACTGAATTAAGATCTGCCACATCAGGGTACAGGATGTCCTTCCAGTGCCAGAGGGAGTCTTCCCTCTGCTGGGAAACAGCCAGGGACTCAGTAATGAGAGAGAGGCTGAGATGCTTGCCAGACAGACAAGACTGGGGAGGGGGACAGGTGCCTTGAGAGATGATAGTTAGCAACTAGAAGCCAGTGGATCAGGGTGGAGGTGAAAGGCAGTCCAGCTACTTGATTTTGTTTACCTTTTCCTGCTGACATCTGAGAAGCATCACACTGATGATCATCGTGCTTGAATCCACAGTGCTTGAGTGGCCTATTCGTGTAGAAATGATCATTTTGAAGACTTGATGCTTTTGTCTTACGTTCCCTTAATATGAGCCGCAGCCATGGGTTTAGCTATTGCCCAGACAGCCTCCTATCTAGTGTGGAGGTCCCTGGAGGGAATACCCCTAAGACTTAAGCCAAGTTGTCTGAGAAATGTGGAGAGGGAGCCCTTGACACTGTTCCACTGGGAGACACAGAATGTAAATTCCTGCCATTTGCTGCAAACTCCAAAAAGCTCTTGAGCATTTGCATTTGCTTATGAAACATGCTCTTGACTTGATCAAATGAAAAGTGATGTGAACCCTGCCCCCGGGTTATTTATCCCAGCAGCAAATGCTCAGCGTGTCTGAGATTCTATTATCACGGAAGCCCCTGTGGATCTCAGGTTCTTTTTCTCTGAATTTAAATGAGGCTGGTGCCTTTGCATCCGTCCTCATAGGTCATATTTTTGAATGACAGAATCATCTTAGAGGCTCTGCTCTGGACCATGCATAAGGGGTGGTGGGCCACACCAATTAAGGAGGCCCAGCTCCCATGCCAGGGGTCAGCCAACCAGAGCCCATGGGCCACATGCAGCCCGTCTCTTGTTTTTTAAATAAAATTTTACTAGAAAACAGCCCTGCACTTTCTGATGGATTGTCTATGACTGCTTTCAAGCTACAGCAACCAAGTCGAGTAGTTGGAAGACTGGCCTGTATGGTCTACAATATTCTCTAGATGGTCTTCTATGAAAAAAGTTTGCTGACCCCTGCCCTGTGGCATGGCCCCTTCTGCAGATGTCACTGGAACGCCTGGCAAAGGGCAGGATGGAGGAGGAAGCATGACCTAAGTAGGTTCCTTTTCCCCTCCCTGTGTCCAGGGACCCCCCCCACCCCACTTCTTCTATCTCTCCTTACTCTTACCATAGGAATCTTTGACCTTCGGGTTCACAGAGGTGAGTGAATTACACTCTTCAATCCACAGCCCAGCACCCTGGGTCCATACAAGAACTTTGCTTGCTGGTTTGACTTTATTTCATTTAGCCCCTTCATCCCCAGCCCCCCACCCACACCCCCCTCACTCTTCCTTCCCATACGCATGTCACTCTGAAGTGTCTGACACGCAGGGACCCTTATAAAAGGTGTAATGTTGTTGGTTGTGTGTTTGTGTTTTTAATGTACATAAATGATACTCTGTTACAAATCTCATTTCATTTTTTTTTCACTGAAAACCATTTTCATTCAACACCATGTCGTTGGCATCTATGCTTTTCGTGTACATCTAGTTCACTGTTTCTGATTATACCCCAAAGGTTTTAGGGAAAAAGACAGTAGATTTTTTTCTCAAAAAGTGGGAACTCTGGTGTATGAGTTCTTCGTAACACTGGTGACATAGTAGCTCCCCAGAGAAGATACAACGTTCGAAAAAGAACTTGCCATACATAAAACACAATAGAGTTTACATTAATCAAGAGGGTTGCTGAATTCTTTATCATCCCTAGTGTCAAACTTACTTCTGAGGCCCTATTTCTGATAGGCATTCAGCATACTCTATACTAACCCCCCACCCCCGCCCAGTATATCCCTACAAGCTCATTTGTGGCCAGCCATTCCCAACCATATACTGTCTATATTGGGTGCTGAGTGAAAACCCAAGGTTTGGGGTTTCTCAGAAGATAGAAACTCAGGTAGGCCTACCCCTAAAGGGGCAAGAAAGAGCCAGAACAGTGTTAGCCCCCAACAGCTGCTGGATCACCTCCGCTGCACCCCAACTGTGAGAAAAACCCAGCGGGACCGTAGTTCCCTCTTTGCATTCCCTTATCATATGCTCCGTTAGGAGGGTATGTTTGGTTTGGAAACCTTCCCGACCCTTAGGCTCCCCAACTTCTCAGGAGTTGGAGGGTGGGCTGAGCAGAGAATTCTGGTCATTTGCCAGATAAATGGTGTTTGAGCCATGATTTTGTGTTAAACTCAAGGGAAGAGTATTCAACTTTGACTAATCCTTATTTCCACAAAATACAGTAAACAGTTTCCTGGCCAAAGCTTTTAATCTCACATGTCATGAGAATTTATACTTTTCATGTTGCTTTTTATATCGTTAGAAAAAAAAGAACTGTGTCTTTTGACATTTGATACGTATCTGAGAATAGGCAGTAAATGATAGACTAAGGATATGCAGGTACATTTATAGTAATATTTGAATTATAAGGATGTTAATGTTATCAGACTCCTAAGAGAGATCCAGAGAGCATTTGTAGAGTATTTAATGTACCATTCAAATTACTACCATTTGCTTCCCACCCACCCCCCCAATTTTAAGGCAATGCTAATTTATATTTAGGGCAGTCTTTATTGAGAAGGGGCAATGGTGAATTGAAAATGGGGCTGATTTGCTGCATGATATGACGGAATGATCTTTTTCACTGGCCCGGAGACTTGAGACTCTGTGGAGGATGCTGACAAGGACTGTAGCACAGGGCTTCAGCATGGGTACAACTGCCTCCTAAATCGCCCCTGTGGGGGGTCCAGATCAACGCCAACGGGAATTCTGCTAATTAATGAAGGGCTCTTGACAGTCCATAATTCATCACTTTTGTACCTAATCAATACCACCTTCAACTCAATTTCCTAAACTTACAGTTGGAACGAAGGGCCTGTAGCTCAGCTCATGGCGGATTTGTTTATATGAACAATGTCCCCCCCACCAGAAAGCCCCCCCACACAAAATCAAGCCTGTTAGAATAAAGTAACTCAGGCTAACTCTCTGCCTACCTCCTTATGAATCTGACTTCTACCCACACACACCTCAGCACTGCAGACAGACAAGCAATCTTTCCAATATGCGATTAACAAAGGTTAAGCGAACCTTGCTGAAACTGAACCTGGGAAGAGCTATACCTCTAGTTTATAGCTAAAGAGGTTGTACGCTCATTACACTGAAGTGCCCATCAGGATTAAAGCAAGAAGTTCCATGACAGGAAAAGTTTAGAATGCATCAATGGGGAAGGCATGAAACATAACAAAATTCACTTAAAAATCTTTCTTAGGATAAATAGTCACAATAGTGAAGATTTTCACACAGGAGACTACTATTTTATTCATCCTAATTAGGTATCTTTAAGAAAAAAAAAAAAAACAAAAACTTTGAACAGGAGACTGCTTCGATGCCACTGCAGAATCCAAGCACTTGGTAAGCACAGCAGCAGTCAGCTACGGACCCTATCTGCCCAGCAGTTGCTCTGCTGAGAAACCTCTCTCCTCTTTCCTGCCTCTGTCCCCAGCACACATTCCAGAGTTTAGTCTCCTTCTGGAGAGTGCCTTAATGATATATGTTCCGCTATTTGCCATGCCCCCACTCACATTCAAAAGTTGCAAAATGTCAACTGTCATTTTGTTTTTAGAAAACCGAGAAAATTGTAACTTCTCATGTCAGTTACTGAACGGCAACTCTTTTTAGAACTTAGATGATGGGTGCAAGGGACAGAATCTGCTGGGTTTTCTTAAGCTGAAACCGACATAGACTCCGTAACTAACTCAAAATAACAATTTTTATTTTAAAAAATGAAACCCTAGGGCTTCCCTGGTGGCGCAGTGGTTGAGAGTCCGCCTGCCGATGCAGGGGACGCGGGTTCGTGCCCCGGTCCGGGAGGATCCCACGTGCGGTGGAGTGGCTGGGCCCGTGAGCCATGGCCGCTGGGCCTGCGCATCCGGAGCCCGTGCTCCGCAACGGGAGAGGCCACAGCAGTGAGAGGCCCGCATACCAAAAAAAAAAAAAAAATTAAAAAAAAATAAAATTAAATAAAAAAATGAAACCCTAACTTATGAGTCAGAACTCTCGTAAATGCATAAGCTCAATATTTTTTTCACATTTGCTGTTATTTATTTATTTAGTTTTGGCTGCGTTGGGTCTTCGTTGCTGCGCCTGGGCTTTCTCTAGTTGCGGCGAACGGGAGCTACTCTTCGCTGCAGCACGCGGGCTTATTGTGGTGGCTTCTCTTGTTGCAGAGCACGGGCTCTAGGCACGCGGGCTTCAGCAGTTGTGGCACATGGGCTTAGTAGTTGTGGCTCGCGGGCTCTGGAGCACAGGCTCAGTAGTTGTGGCGCACAGGCTTAGTTGCTCCGAGGCATGTAAGATCTTCCCGGACCAGGGCTCGAACCCGTGTCCCCTTCATTGGCAGGCGGATTCTTAACCACTACACCACCAGGGAAGCCCCACATTTGCTATTTATTTATTTGTTTGGTTATTTATTTTGATGTGGACCAGTTTTAAAGTCTTTATTGAATTTCCTGGACCGGGGCACGAACCCGCGTCCCCTGCATCGGCAGGCGGACTCTCAACCACTGCGCCACCAGGGAAGCCCTGGCTCGCATATTTTAATCCCATACACTGATGCTAAACTACTCCTTCAAACAAATTCCCATATCTTCACTTTGGGGTAAAGCTACAAAGTCCACCTATTACTTTTTTTTTATTGTGGTAAAATACATCTACCATAAAATTTACAATTACGGCCATTTTTTTAGGTACATAGTAGCATTAAGTACATTCACATTGTTGTGCAACCATCACCACCATGCATCTGCAGAACTTCTTCATCTTCTCAAATGGAAACTCTGTACCTATTAAACAGTAACTCCCCATTCCCTAGTCTTCCCAGTCTCTGGTAACCTATAATCTACTTTCTGTCTCTATGAATTGGACTACTCTAGATTTCTCATATAAGTGGAATAATACAATATTTGCATTATTGTGTCTGTCTTATTTCACTTAGCATAATGTCTTGAAGGTTCATCGCTGTTATAACATGTTTTAGAATTTCATGTCTTTTTAAGGCTGAATAATAGTCCACTTTATGTATATACCACATTTTGTTTATCCATTCATCCATCCATGGATGTTCAGGTTTTCTCTACATTTTAGCTATTTTGAATAATGCTGCTATGAACATAGGTATACAAATATCTGTTCCAGTCTTTGCTCTCAATTCTTCTGGGTATATACACAGTAATGGAATTGTCGGATCATATGGTTATTCTATGTCAACTTTTTTTAGGATCTGCCATACTGTTTTCCACAGTGGCTGCAGCATTTTACATTCCTACCAGCAATGCACAAAGTTTCCAATTTCTCCACATCCTCACCAACAGTTGATATTCTCTTTTTTTTTTGTCCAATAATAGCCATCCCAATGGGTATGACAGGATATCTCCCAATGGGTGTGATGTGATCTCATTGTGGCTTAATTTACATTTCCCTAGGAATGAGTGATATTGATAATACTATTCCTTTTTTGAATCAACTAAAACTCATTGGCTGGATAGTCAAGGCCGCTTAGCAGTGCCTCACATCTTAGGTGAGCTGGTACCCTCCCCACTTAACTTCCCAGTCTCCAATATCCTGCTGGTGTCCCTCTCCTTGCCACCCCTTGGCTCAACCCAGCAGAAGTCAGAGGGTGGGGGGGACTTTTGATGTAGTACCATTTGGCATCTCAGGGTGCAAAGCAGGATGGGGTAACAAGGAGATGATACGTGGAAGGACAAATGGAACTATCTACCATTCTGATATTTTAATGACTATTTTATATCCATCGCAAAATCTAGGGTGATGATGGGCTCATGGTAGATAATAAATGTTTATAAACTTGAAATTTTTTTTCACCTGATGTCTTAAGGCAGAAGTCGGGATTAAGTTTGTGAACTACCTACTTTACCTACAGCTTCAAATAGTTAATATGGATAACCCATCCCTGCCATTGTAAACAACTGTTTCGCCTTTCCAGCTGTCACAAGGGTCACACCATCAACTTCTCCTCTCACCATCTGTGCAAAGGGCTAATAAATGGAGAATTGTTGAAGCTGGATGTTGGGGGCATAGTCTGTCTACTTTTGTATATGTTTGTAATCTTCCCTAATAAAAAGTTTATTAAAATAAAGATACCAACAGCTTCCACCAGCCATACGGCCCTCCTCTCACCACAGGGGCCTTGGAAATACAGTTTTTCTCCTGAGTGCATTTTCCCTCCCCCAAAAATTTAGGTTCTGGTATTAAGAACAAACGGGAGAATGGATAATGGATGTCTGCCAGTGATGTCTGCCACAGTGTCGTGATAAAAACAGTAGTAGTAGCAAAAAGGAACAGCAATAGAAAAACATAAAGATGGAAAGAAAAAATCATGCTTATAGTTGTTTAAATGTGAATGGACTGAATTCTATTAAAAGCTAACTGTCAGATTAAGTTAAAAATATAAAACCACTATAAGTTGCAGAGAAACAAAACTATAAGAAAATTATTTCCTAAAAAGGCTGAACTCAGGCAGCACCTTCCTCCAGTTTCTTTATCTTATTCTTCAGTGAATAAACAAGAGTTTAGGGCTTCCCTGGTGGCGCAGTGGTTAAGAATCCACCTGCCAATGCAGGGGACACGGGTTCGAGCCCTGGTCTGGGAAGACCTCACATGCCGCAGAGCAACTAAGCCCACGAGCCACAACTACTGAGCCCACGTGCCACAACTACTGAAGCCTGGGAGCCTAGAGCCTGTGCTCCACAACAAGAGAAGCCACTGCAATGAGAAGCCCGCGCACTGCAACAAAAGGGTAGCCCCCGCTCGCTGCAACTAGAGAAAGCCTGCACATAGCAACAAAAATCCAGTGCAGTCAAAAATAAATAAATAAAATAAATAACAAAACAAAACAAAACAAAAAAACAAAAACCCAAGAGTTTAGCAGCAATGATTATGACAATGAAGATGAGTAAAGATGATGCAGAATTGCAGGTATTTAATTGAAAACTCGCGGGCTCTGGAGCACAGGCTCAGTAGTTGTGGCGCACAGGCTTAGTTGCTCCGAGGCATGTAAGATCTTCCCGGACCAGGGCTCGAACCCGTGTCCCCTTCATTGGCAGGCGGATTCTTAACCACTACACCACCAGGGAAGCCCCACATTTGCTATTTATTTATTTGTTTGGTTATTTATTTTGATGTGGACCAGTTTTAAAGTCTTTATTGAATTTGTTACAATGTTGCTTCTGTTTTTTGGCCGCAAGACATGTGGGATCTTAGCTTCCTGACCAGAGATCGAACCCGCACCCCATGCATTAGAAGGCGAAGTCTTAACCACTGGACCATCAGGGAAGTCCATCACATTTGCTTTTTAAAATGTACTTACTGATTTCATTGATACCTACACTTTAACAAAGCAAATAAGAAGCCACACTACTTCCCTTATGCTTTCAGATTTCGAGTTGCAGAGTCTCTTAAAATTTTCAAGACTGTGTTCTGTTTCAAAAGGACTGGCCTAGATTGGGAGGCAACATGAAAGACAAAACATTTCTTTGTGCCTCTTGACACTGTTTAGGATATAAGCTATTAAGCTGGTCTATCATCCTCCTTTTCCTCCCTATTCTGGCTTGTTTCCATCCAGAACCCTTTGGGTTTTTTTTATCATTACCAAGCTCTGTGCAGAAAAACAAAATATATGTCTGAAATTCACGAGCAATGAGTGGTTAATATAATGCTTGCAGTGTGGTGGGGGAGGAAATGTTTCTTTAGCATTGACTGCCATGAAGAAAGTACTTCTCTGATTCCGATTTAACCTCAACTCTTAAAGGCTACTAGCCAGTAAGTTCTATCAGCCTCCCAGCTGTCCTATCTGAGGTAGGGCCCAAAGGTCAGAAGAACCCATATTGAGTTTATGACAATATTTCCTCTCAATATTCCTTACTCAGATTATTTACCAGCAGATATGGTAATAGAAAGGCTGTGGTTAGAAAGCAGCTCTACCTGAGAATACTATAATGGATTCTACTTTCCTTAGAGATCAACATATTGAATGCTATTAATATCTGAATAGAAAATTACCTTCAACGTTGCTAGATATATAAGTTTCTAGAGGGCAGAGATTCTTCTGTTTGTTCACTAACATATCCCAAGAGACCAGAATAGTGTTTGCACATTTTAAGTGCTTAATAAATATTTGTTGATCAAATGAATGAAGTCAGAAGATAAGGTTCAGCTATCTGTGTATTTAGGAGTCTGTGTTTGGGAAGTGGGTATAAGGAAGCAGATCCAATCAACTGTGAAAAGAGATACCACTGGCTCCTAATAGAGATCACTCTTTTGAGAGGGTTTGCTTGTTTCAAAAGGGTTAGATTTTCCTTTTAAGTGTAAGTGACTCACATATATGCTGGCTGGCAGAAGAGTGGTTACAGAAGCAAAAACAGGAACATCTTAATCTGCATGTCTGAACTTTTCTAATTCTAAAATTCACCTAACAATTGCCTTTTCCTGTGCAAAAACTTTATTTGCAGAAAATAAAGTTAGTGAATACTGTATTTCCAACTTTGAGTTTTTCTTCAAGAACTTCTTCTTAAAAACTGTTATTAGCAACTACAACTTGTATACATGAAAAACTAGCAAGGGAAGGCTGGTTTTTTTGTTTTTTGTTTTTCCATGGTGCTTAGCCTAGGTCAGTGTGACACCCAGGTTCCACCACCTAAGCATATCTAAGAACCACTATAGAGCCACCTCTGCATGGTCATGACAAATAGCAGTCCAGAGATGAGGGTCCTGGGACACACCCCCACTTAGCCCCTAGCAAACTGTGATCTTTGAAAAGTCAAGTTGTATCTCAACTTCACCATCTGTAAAATGAGCTTAAATCCATCATCCATCTATTTGAATTGAAATAGTCATGATAAGAAATATTTTTTTAATTATAAGTTAAATAAGAAATATAAGCAAGAAATGCATGGTATGGTTGGACCTATATATTGGCACAATACTTTACTCTCATTCCTGCCCTAAAAACAACTGAGGGAAAAGAACATTCTGATCATGTCTTCTGGAAAATTCACGTATATGATCACCTGCCTTTCACACCTCTGATGGAACGCAAAGAGCTGTGGTGTCTGTGAAGGCAGCTTTGGTTCAGTATGGGTCTGTCAATTAATAACTACTTCTCAAGTTAGTTAATCTCTCTCAGGTCCAATTTCTCCACGTGTTACATGGGAATAAAGAACAGAGCTGCTATAAAGTGAGAACAATGTACAAGTGAATTGTAACAGGAATAATAACAACGTATATTTGCATATTCGTTTTCTGCAGCTCTGAGATTCAAACTCAGGTCTTCTCATTTCAGATATAGCCCCCTTTTCTTTATTCCAGAGTTACACTTGCTCTTAAGTAAACTTGATGCTTATCCCATGTATATGGAGAAAATATCTGTGATATTTTGGCATAATAAGTGGCATGTGCCTTATTAAAATATCATCCTGAAGACCTCACCCTTGAAACAAGTTGTAATTGAAGAGACAACTTACAGAATTCTTTGTGCACTTGGATCATTAAGCCTCCTTCTCAGGGCAAATTTTGCTTATAGCAACCAGTGTTTGGGCCAATATTATTGGCCAGGTCTCTATAAATAAAACACGAAAATGTAGTTCCTAATTAAAGGTACTGGTCTCCACGATGAAAAGGACCAGACCACCTCCTTGACAAGACCTGGAAGAAACAGTCTCATCACAGCACTTCTGTTAACTACCCTTCCTTCTCTGCCTCTCTTTTTGGGCTGCCCTAATTCCCACAGAGTCTCCATATTGCCAGCTTCCTGGTTCTCACCTTCTCCTTAGAACGCATCTATATACACAAAGATACTAATTGAAGAAGAAGAAGAGAAAGAGGAGGGAGGAGGAGGAGGAGGAGGAGGAGGAGGAGGG
>NC_041218.1:77078469-77081062 GCF_002837175.3 Physeter macrocephalus
TGATGTAGTACCATTTGGCATCTCAGGGTGCAAAGCAGGATGGGGTAACAAGGAGATGATACGTGGAAGGACAAATGGAACTATCTACCATTCTGATATTTTAATGACTATTTTATATCCATCGCAAAATCTAGGGTGATGATGGGCTCATGGTAGATAATAAATGTTTATAAACTTGAAATTTTTTTTCACCTGATGTCTTAAGGCAGAAGTCGGGATTAAGTTTGTGAACTACCTACTTTACCTACAGCTTCAAATAGTTAATATGGATAACCCATCCCTGCCATTGTAAACAACTGTTTCGCCTTTCCAGCTGTCACAAGGGTCACACCATCAACTTCTCCTCTCACCATCTGTGCAAAGGGCTAATAAATGGAGAATTGTTGAAGCTGGATGTTGGGGGCATAGTCTGTCTACTTTTGTATATGTTTGTAATCTTCCCTAATAAAAAGTTTATTAAAATAAAGATACCAACAGCTTCCACCAGCCATACGGCCCTCCTCTCACCACAGGGGCCTTGGAAATACAGTTTTTCTCCTGAGTGCATTATCACTCCCCCCAAAATTTAGGTTCTGGTATTAAGAACAAACGGGAGGCTGAGAGGAACCAAGATGACAGAGTAGAAGGACGTGCTCTCACTCCCTCTTGCGAGAACACCAGAAGCACAACCAGCTGCTGGACAATCATCCACGGGAAGACACTGGAACTCACCAAAAAAGATACCCCACATCCAAAGACAAAGGAGAAGCCACAATGAGACAGTACGAGGGGCGCAATCACAGTAAAATCAAATCCCATAACTGGTGGGTGGATGACTCACAGACTGGAGAACACTTATACCACAGAAGTCCACCCACTGGAGTGAAGATTCTGAGCCCTACGTCAGGCTTCCCAACCTGGGGGTCCGGCAATGGGAGGAGGAATTCCCAGAGAATCAGACTTTGAAGGCTAGTGGGATTTGATTGCAGGACTTCGACAGGACTGGGGGAAACAGAGACTCCTCTCTTGGAGGGCACACACAAAGTAGTGTACGCATCGGGACACAGGGGAAGGAGCAGTGATCCTAGGGGAGACTGAACCAGACCTACCTGCTAGTGTTGGAGGGTCTCCTTCAGAGGTGGGGGGAGCTGTGGAGGAGGAGGAGGAGGAGGAGGAGGAGGAGGAGAAGAAGTTTTTTTTTGGTAAGAAGTTAAATAGTGTTGACACTTGAACCGTGCAGTGACTGGGGGTGAAAAGGGGCACCCACCCCCTGCGCAGGGGAAATCTGAGATAACATCACAGCTGGACGTCTGTGGTTCTGCATCCTCGGATTCAACCAACTACTGGTCATGTAGTGATGAGTATCTATTTACTGAAAAAAAGTTCCTCGTATAAGCGGCAGGGGAGGGAAGACTGGCTCGCATCCCAGAGTCTGTCATTAGCCCCACCAAAGAGCCCGGGTAGGCTCCAGTGTAGGGTTGCCTCAGGCCAAAAAACCAACAGGGAGGGAACACAGCCCCACCCATCAGCAGTCAGGTGGATTAAAGTTTTACTGAGCTCTGCCCACCAGAGCAACACCCAGCTCTACCCACCACCAATCCCTCCCATCAAGCCTCTTAGATAGCCTCATCCACCAGAGGGCAGACAGCAGAAGCAAGAAGAACTACAATCCCGCAGCCTGTGGAACAAAAACCACATTCACAGAAAGATAGACAAGATGAAAAGGCAGAGGGCTATGTACCAGATGAAGGAACAAGATAAAACCCCAGAAAAACAACTAAATGAAGTGGAGATAGGCAACCTTCCAGAAAAAGAATTCAGAATAATGATAGTGAAGATGATCCAGGACCTCGGAAAAAGAATGGAGGCAAAGATCGAGAAGATGCAAGAAATGTTTAACAAAGACCTAGAAGAATTAAAGAACAAACAAACAGAGATGAACAATATGATAACTGAAATGAAAAATGCACTAGAATGAACCAATAGCAGAATAACTGAGGCAGAAGAACGGATAAGTGACCTGGAAGACAGAACGATGGAATTCACTGCTGTGGAACAGAATAAAGAAAAAAGAATGAAAAGAAATGAAGACAGCCTAAGAGACCTCTGAGACAACATTAAATGCAACAACATTTGCATTACAGGGGTCCCAGAAGGAAGAGAGAGAAAAAGGACCAGAGAACATATTTGAAGAAATTATAGTCGAAAACTTCCCTAACCTGGGAAAGGAAATAGTCACCCAAGTCCAGGAAGTAGAGAGTCCCATACAGGAAAAACCCAAGGAGAAACACGCCGAGACACATAGTAATCAAATTGGCAAAAATTAAAGAAAAATTATTGAAACAGCAAGGGAAAAATGAAAAATAACATACAAGGGAACTCCCATAAGGTTAACAGCTGATTTCTCAGCAGAATCTCTACAAGCCAGAAGGGAGGGGCATGATATACTTAAAGTGATGAAAGGGAAGAACCTACGACCAAGATTACTGTACACAGCAAGGATCTCATTCAGTTTCAATGGAGAAATCAAAAGCTTTACAGACAAGCAAAAGCTAAGAGAATTCAGCACCACCAAACCAGCTCTACAACAAATGCTAAAGGAAATTCTCTAGGC
>NC_041218.1:77081450-77083470 GCF_002837175.3 Physeter macrocephalus
TATGCACCCAACATAGGAGCACCTCAATACATAAGGCAACTGCTAACAGCTATAAAAGAGGAAATCGACAGTAACACAATAATAGTTGGGGACTTTAACACCTCACTTACACCAATGGACAGATCATCCAAAATGAAAATAAATAAGGAGACAGAAGCTTTAAATGACACAACAGAACAGATAGACTTAATTGATACTTATAGGACATTCCATCCAAAAACAGCAGATTACACTTTCTTCTCAAGGTAACTGACTATACTGCTGAACTGAATGAATAAGCATTTTCAGAACTCTAATGGAAAACTGATGAATTCATAAAAGTGCTAACAAAAGATCAAGATGAAAAAAAAAATTAATTACATGGGACTGAGTGAACTGATGAGGATGATTATAATTTTTGTGACTTTGTTTGAATGAAAAATAAAAAAAGAAATTGGGGACAGTGGCTACCTTTGAGGGAGTTGTGCCGGGAAAAGAAACATGAGAGGAACTTCTGTGTTCCTGGCAATGTTTTGTTTCTTGATCTAGATGTGAAATACACTGTTCATTTTATGAAAAGAAAAAAAAAAAGAAAAAGAAAAAATAAAGATACCAAGCTCCACGACTGACCATGTGAAGGAAGGAACCACCCACGGTCTTGTATACCCATCTGTTTTTTGCACTGGGTAATTAACTTGGAATTTATAGGTAATTATTATTAGATTTGTTTTTTGAAGTTATATAATTCTGCAGAGACTAATACTGAAGGCATTTTTAAGGTTTATGATATATAAACATAAATTATAGGTCATTTTATATGATCATTTCAAGTTGTGCCTCTTGTTTGATGAGTATACCAAATAACATTTAGATAGCATTTAAATACCTCCTATAATTACACCAAAAGATCTTTCGCAGAGTTACTGAAACTGGTTGCAAATTTTGCTTCCAGATACATAAAGTACTAGAAAAGTAGCCAAAAAAGAGGCATGGACTCAACATGATGCCAAAAATAATAATAGAACTTTAAATGTTAAACAGTTTTTTAAAAAGCTCTTCTCTGGAATGAAACGCATTTACTCAAGTTGTTTTTCCCTCCATCCTCCTGCTTCTTGTTATAGATGTGCCTTTCCGGCCGACTTCCTGATCCGTTTGGGGGCCTCGTCCTACCGAGTCAGCCGGTCACAGCTGTCTGGGATGGATGTGTGGAGCTGGTGGAAGGTGAGATGTTGAGTGAGATGGGGACTGAGCACTTTAAGACATTTTAAATAGCAAAAAAAATTGAAAATAAAATATTGAGGAGTACTGAATGGCCATCATGAGGGCAAGTTTATTGCCCTTACTCTCTCCATAGGTACCATGAAATGTCCTTGATGATTGAAGCCAAAATTGACCTGTTTGCTTTGTTTCTTTGGTGAAAAATGAAGATCAAGGATTGTCCTCTGGTTGGCATCATGTCCTCCACGCACAAGTTATTTTCTGTTACAAATGGCTTTGCAGGTCATGCAAGGGGTAAGCAAGAGTACATTTTTCCATCATTGCTTTGAAAAGTGTACCAGGACATTTCATTCCAAGCCATGCCTCTAAGTCTGGTTGTCCCTATTCATGTGCTCAAAGAAAAACCATCAA
Source organism: Physeter macrocephalus (assembly GCF_002837175.3). Lineage (NCBI taxonomy): Eukaryota > Metazoa > Chordata > Mammalia > Artiodactyla > Physeteridae > Physeter > Physeter macrocephalus. Next base: position 77,083,059 of record NC_041218.1, read on the forward strand.
GTGAACCAAGACACAGCAATGGGTATGGTGAACTCCCTGGTCCAACCAGTTCATCCTGGATCCTTGAGATCCTCCCCCAGTGCGGTTCACTTTGTGCAGAGGGCCACTCAGTGCTTTCCTTTAGGGAAATATCCTAAAGTCAAGTCCAGATTTCAATCATTTCCCCCAATTTTCGGAAGAGACATTTAAGGTTACAATTTCCAAGCAGTCAACACTAGTTCTTGCTTTTGATAATAAAAAATTAAATGAGACAATGTATAAAGCCTGTAGCACAGTGCCCTCTCTACACATTGCTAAAGTCAATAAATGTTAGCTCTTTTTTTTTTTTTTTTTTTTTTTTTTTTTTTTTTTTTGTGGTACGCGGGCCTCTCACTGTTGTGGCCTCTCCCGTTGCGGAGCACAGGCTCCGGAC
>NC_041218.1:77083876-77090342 GCF_002837175.3 Physeter macrocephalus
ACGCGTAGGCTCAGCGGCCATGGCTCACGGGCCCAGCCGCTCCGCGGCACGTGGGATCTTCCCGGACCGGGGCACGAACCCGCGTCCCCTGCATCGGCAGGCGGACTCTCAACCACTGCGCCACCAGGGAAGCCCAATGTTAGCTCTTTTTGAGGATTATCTTCACCATGAATATGGCAAACTTTGTTCTCAATTACTTATTCATTCACTTAGCAAATAATTATTGAGCATGTACTGTGTCAGGCTCTGTTTTTGGTGAGTAGAGATGCGGCAGCGTACAAGCAAAGCAAGGTCCCTGCCCTCATCAAAGGAACATGCTTTGGGAAGGAAGACAGACAATAAATTGTTAAACTAAATAATTTCACTTAATAATTGTCATGAATTAAAAAAAAAAAAAAAAAAAAAAGCAAGACCACGGGGATAGAGAATGGGATGGGGAGAGAAGTTGGTTCCAGATAGAGTGACCAAGAAAAGCTTCTCCAAGGATGAGACTTGGGAGATAATGTGGAGTCTGCCATGTGAAGATTCAGAGGTGGAGCATCCCAGGCAGAGGAAACAGCAGGAGCAAAGGCCCTGAGGTGAACCCCATCTCAACACTGTGCTGTATTACCATAGGCGGTGGGTGCAAAGCTACTTTCCTCTGTGCTGTCGTGTTCACAGTTGCCTTTTCTAAGGCATCCAAGCACTTGGCCTGCAATCAGAATAAACTGCCACCAGAAGTGTGGTACTTTGGTACCACATGTATACAGTGTGGTACTATCCCATTTACACAAATAGTGTAGAAATTTTAGTTGAACCAGTGAGAACTGTCTCCTTGAATCAGCACTGCTTGATGTCACTTAGACTTGCTGTGACTTACTTCGTTCATCCATACAACAAGAGGAATGGGTTAGACCAGGCATCTAAAACTTTAATATACCTTCCAGCCCCCTGGGGATTTTGCTACATACAGACAGTGATTCAGTAGGTCAGGGTGGGACCTGAGGTTGTGCATTTCTAACCAGCTCCCAGGTGACGCAGATGTTGCCAGTCCTTGGACCAGACTTTTGAGTAGCAGGAGTTTAGATGATCTCTAACGTGCCTTCCAGCTCTAAATGTAGGACTCTGTGTTCTAGGCTTCTTATGACTTGAACTTCAAGTCCTTGATATTATTTTAATCACCTAAAGATCTGTGTAACCAAGACATAGGTCACCTTCCCTCAGTACCCAACTTATGCTTCCTTCTGGTGGTCCAGGCCTTCCGAGTCGAGATCACTGACTCACAGCAGCTCCCTCCCACTGCAACACCTATGCATTTTAGGGCAGAGACCAGTGAGACGCCTTATCAATTGTCAAATCCAGTAAGATAAATGAGGACGCTTTGGTTTCCTAAGTGTGCCAACATTCAGACTGGAATGGTATGGTTAGTTTCCCCAAGTTAGCAATAATAAAGGAGCATACTATTTTAATTTTTATTACTTAATTAATGAATACAATTTTTGGGTTAAATGTTTTTATATGGAAGTTCCGTATAGTTCTGGAAGTTCAATGAAGGATGTTATTGCTGATTTTACCTTAATTATCCCTGTTGGGTTTCACCTTGAGAGGGTTATAGGCAGGCAAAAAACCCCCACAAAAACACCTAGATTCTTACAATTAAAAAATCCCTCAACTCTTCACAGCAAGATCAGTTGCCACCTTGGCTTTTTACCTCTAAAAGGGGGGACTGAAGTGGGCGGTTTCCCACTGCTCTGTCAGAAGAGCTGTAACAGGCAATGTGAAGGGGAAACAAGAAGATACCTCAGAAAAGTACTAGTTCTGGTTAAAGAGACTGTTCCACTCTTTAGCAGAAAAGAAAGGGGGCATAATGGGGCATACTGTAATGATGGCTCACATGTGAATGTGGCCTCAAAGTTTTCAAAGAAGTGACTATGGTTATCAACATTTTATGACCAAGGAGACTGAAGGCTACTGAGACTACAAACTGCTGACTCGTGGGAACAGGTCTGAACTTGGGTCTTCTATCCAGTGTAATTTTCAGTATGTAAATAATGCTGCAATTACATGACACTAACCTAGCCTTTGCAAGCTTTCCCAAGCTCACAGAGAGCGGCACATAGAGGAAGAACGAGAATCTGTCCAGTTCTGTGGGCTCTAGGAGTGACATCTCCATTGCCAAGCCCAGCACTCATGATGACCTTCGTTGACTTATTAGGACCACACAATCTGTATTTCCCATCAGATGGGCCCCCCTGTAGAAAGTCCCCTGGGGATAGATTGAGCCCAGGGAGGATGTCAGTAAATGGTATAATGGAATTAACTGGAAGCATTTCATTCTTCCTTTAATGTTTCTTCTAACAGACATCAGTCCAAGGGATCATAGGGTCATGGGGCACCCATCAGAGGAGAAGAAACAAATGAAATATGATTTATTCTCCCCAATCCTCAGGCTATGCAGGGAACTCCCTGGGGTACAGCTGACCATTTCAGAAAAGATACTATAGATACTGGTTAGATGGTCCCGTACTTTCGGTCATCTCTCTCTCTCTCTCTCTCTGTCTCTCTCTGTCTCTCTCTCTCTCCTCACCTCTCTTTATATATATATATTTTTTTCTTTTTCTATGAAGGAATCTTCTCTACCTAAAGTAGGTGAGCAGACATTTCCAAACAGATGTATCGCCAAGCGCTACACACTGAGAAGTCAATTCTTTTAGAAAGATCTAGTAGGAAACAAATAGAGATGACACTGAACATGCCTCTTGGCCAAGAATTGAAATCATTTCAGGGCAACAACAAGAAAGAGAGGTACTTATATAGCTGTTATTTCTACCTATTGTAGGCTCCTTATATGGTTCATAGGGGCCACAACAAGTATTTGGAAATGATCATGATACACAGATAAGCAACAACAATATTAATAGACAGCAAAGCCTGGGTTAGAACTGCTTTTACTGATTTCCCAGACCCAGCAGGGACTTGTAACTTACAGTTACGTCCATAGGTGGGAGTCTGTTGGCGCTCTCATACAAGAGATTTAAAAAATCAATTTCCACCTAAATAAATCAGTCCAAATTGCCGGCCATATCTAGCATGATATAGGGTTGACTATCTCAGTTCCAGAAAAGGAAAGCCAAACATCAAAAGAAACATCTAGGATTTATTTCCTTTTTAATCTTTTCTTCTCATTTTAAACCAGTGCCTTGTTCTCAGTAAGATTACACTGGCTTTTGCAACAGGCATGCAAAATTGAACTGAGGCCCTGGCAAGGATTAAACTGGCCACACACATCCCCTCCACCGCCCCCCTCCCCATCCCCCTGAACCTGGCCTGAGCTGAGGATAACTGGGGCTGTGTCAAGCTTCCTCATGGTGATGGGATTCTCCAAGGAATACCAGCCTCATGCTGCCAGTGGGTCAACCCTGCTACCTGAACTTGGGTATGATGAGAAGCAGCCCCTGGCGCAGAATTCGATGGTGTGCTGACATCCCTCCCCTTTCACTGACTCAGAACCTGAAGGTGATGACAACTTCAGATGTTTCTGCTGAGACCCAACTGCAGTCGATGACCACTTCCTGTTCTATTTTGTTAGGGTTAGAGAAAGTGTATGTAGGGACTAGGCATACAGCGAGCTGTACGGCAGAGGTTGGGGAATGTCCTGGCAAGGCAGCAGACTTGAGAAAAAAGGCGGATGAAACACCGTTTGGACCAAGTGTCCTATTTCCTTACCTCCTTCAGCTTTCTTTTCCTCATTCTCTCAAAGGACAGCAATTATTTGCTAGGGGTTCCTATAGGGATCTGGGCCCCCAAAGTGATCCACCCTCCAAATGGCCAGTGAGCCCTGACAGCCACAGCAGTCAAAGTCTCGAGGCAGGGGAATCCTAGTTCGGGGGAATGTTCTCCCATTGAAAGGACGGGGACTCCCTGCCCTGCCCTCCCACTCCAGCTCAACCCCATTTCATCTGGCTCGAACTGTAAAGACACTTTTCCAGAGAAGCAGCAGCACGAGGGAATGGCCTCCCTCCCTTGGTTATAACAACCGGACAAAACACTATCTGGTTAAACACAAGATACCCCTCTACGGCCCTGTCTGGGCTACAGAGATTGGCTCTAGCTTGGTGAGAGGGCCTTCTTCCCCATGTGTAACTCTCGCCTGACAGCCACAGAGAGATCCCGTGCAGTATCACTAACTGTCTGCACGCTTCCTAGAAGCCCCAGGCAAGAGGGGAAAAGCGGCTGGAAGCATCTGCAGTCAGCCTCCAGAACTGAAGCAGCTGTAAGGAATTTCTGCTGCAGTTCCTCACCTTGCTCGGTTGCAGGCTGCTGACTCTTGGAAAGGGAACCCACCACCAAGGGCAAATCCAAGATGTGACTCTTGGCCCAGAAAGACCTGATGACCCATTCGAGTTCCTACAGGCACCTCTTGGTCCTACTGCCCTATTTTTACTTCCTCCCCTTGCTTATTTTGGGTAACCTAGGAAGGAACTGAGAGATGTAAATACTGTTTCTGGTAGTGGAGATCTGGGACCCAATCGGCAAGGAGGGGGTGTATTAAATCTTGCTGACTCAGCAAGGCAGCAGGCATCTGCAGCGTCTTGGGCAGCTCATTAGGGGGGAACTTTAGGAACAGACGAGGGAGAAGCTGTGGTGAAGACCAGTGTTGAGGAACAAGAATCACCCGCCCTACACACACTCCAGACCAGCCTTTTGCTCCCCAAGGCCATGTCTGGAGACACACAGAGAGAGGCAAATCCTGGGTGACAGAGACAGTAAGGCTCTTTCCATGTTTGGGAAAAGAGAGATGAAATGTCCTTGCCAACTAAGTTTCATTTCAATAAACATTAATTGAGCACTTACCTATGAAATCCCAGACACCACGATCAGAGATAAATCAGAAAGGGGAGAGAAACAATCTCTCTTCCCAGCCTAGGAACAGAGCTTTCTAAGATGTAACCCCAGATTCCAGCTCCTAACAAGGAAGCAATGCTCTTTCACAAAATGGGGAGAAAGAAGCTGTGGTCTGAGCTGCAGAACAGACAGCCTGGCTCAGGGGCTATCCAGAGGGAGCCCAGGCCAACCCCAGTCAGGCAACCCAGGGACCCAGACAGTGCTTACGTTTATACTATCAGTCGGTTACAAGTAGATATTTAGGATACATCAGCAAAAATCTCTACCTTGTGGGGTATCCGTTCCTGGGGGAAGAAACTGTTCATAAATACTAGTTCAAAGACTAAGTAAACTATGTGGTTGGTATGTTAGCAGATGCATGTATGGAAATAAAGAAAAAGGGTAGAGCAGCATGAAGGGATGAGAGGTACCATAGTTTAAAAGTAGGGTAGGTCTCTTTGAGAAGGTGGCATCTGAGCAAGGACTTGAGGGGAGCGAGGTCCACTCAAGGAGTGGATGTCAAGGATCCTGAGAGTAAACCGTGGGCCCTCCTTCGTGTGAGTCCATCAGGCCAGTGCAGGCCTCTCCCTCTGCAAAGTGAGGGCCTAGAACGCAGGCTCTGTGTGCTCTTGTCCTTGTCCTTCTTCTGGCACAAGACCTGGTATTTAGTAAATGTTCAATTAAAACCCAGGGATGAGGCACATTCCAGAGACGCAATCCTGGGCCTGCTCTCGTTAGGGCCCCTTTCCCCGGCTGAACAAGCCCCTGGTAAAACTCTGGATATACACATAGTGATGTTGCATCATTATAACAAGACAGGACATTGAACAAAGCCTTCAAAATAATTTCCTACCTTCATACTTTTGGATGACAAGCCCTGCATAAAAGCTCTCTGGGTTGATGTACCCCAAACCCAGTCAACTAAGAGACCTGTTACAAACAGCTCTCTGTCTTCCTAAGGTTGTTAGATAATCCAGTCAGAGTACAGGTCTTTATAATAACCCAGCGTGACCGTCTTTGGCTCCATCCTTTCTAAGACCATCTCATAGGCCTCCTGAGAGGCACTTGGCCTCACCTGCATCCCAGACCTTGAGCTGCTTGCTTTGCTGCGGCAGCTGTTGCTGAGCCGGGATCTTTGAGGGCAGCGGGCAGGTTGGCCTTGCCACCCGAGGCCCATCCGCGGAGATAGATGCCCAGAGTCCCCAGCACCTCTGGATGCCCTGAGATCTGGGTCACGGGGCACAAGACCTATATCACACCCTGACCAGGTGTTGTAGAAGGAAGTCCAGGGGACTGGAAGGGAGTGAGCAGGTAGTTCTCTCTGCTCCTCCCTCTTGTGGCCTCTGTCCCAAGAACAGAGAACACACAACAGGTAGAGGTAAACAGTAAGAATTCTGCTTCTTCACCTGGACACATGCCCCCCAAATGCATTTCAGTTGTCTTTATTCTATGTTTAAGACGTAGCCATAAAAACTCAAGATTAGGGGCTTCCCTGGTGGCGCAGAGGTTGAGAGTCTGCCTGCCGCTGCAGGGCACACAGGTTCGTGCCCCGGTCCGGGAAGATCCCACATGCCGCGGAGCGGCTGGGCCCGTGAGCCATGGC